>NC_086173.1:71259696-71584196 GCF_023053635.1 Elgaria multicarinata webbii | reverse complement strand
TGCCACCTTTTTCTGGAAGACAATGGGGTGAGGTCCCCCACTCCCAGATTTGACAGGCAGCAGGAAATTCTCAATACCATGGTGAAGGGATGAGTCATCTATTAATCCAATCTCTATTAACTATAGAGTAGAGAAAAATTGGCTCCTATCAGCTCCCATTTGCTGGAACTAAAGTTTGGAAGGAAAGAAATATCTGATTCACATGCTAGAAAAACAGCAGCAACAACAAAATAGCTTATGAAATGAAATGTAGAAAAATATACTGATGCGTAATTTCAACAAGGAGATCTAAATCATCCCTCTTTTAGAACTTGGCTTGCAGTGTTGGTTAATAAAAATTAGTACAAGCAAGGGCTAAATTCATACAAATTGCAATGTTAATATTAGGGGTGTGCACGGACCCCCCACTCCGCTTCATTTTAAGATCCGCCATTTTCGGATCGGCCCGCCCCGCCCCGCCCCCACTCCGTCTGTGCCCACTCCGCTCCGCTCGGAGCTCCGGATCTGGATCGGAGCTCCGGTCCCCCCCATAGGGGGGGTTACCGGGCCCTGCCGCCATCGCCGCCCATGCGGCGACAGCGGCAGAGTCCGGTAAGGAGGAGGGGGGCCTTACCTGCCTCCGTCCGTGGTCCGTCGCCGTCTTTAATTGAGCCCGTGGTTCCACCAGGAAGTCTGGGCCGCGAGTGCGGCCCAGACTTCCTGCTGGAACCACGGGCTCAATTGGAGACGCTGACGGACCCCGGACGGAGGCAGGTTAGGGAGAGGAGGGCGGGGGGGTTACCGGGCCCTGCCGCCATCGCCGCCCATGCGGCGACGGCGGCAGAGCCCTGTAAGGGACCAAGGGGGAGGGGGCCTTACCTGCCTCCGTCCGCGGTCCGTCGCCATCTTCAATTGAGCCCGCGGTTCCACCAGGAAGTCTGGGCTGCAAGTGCGGCCCAGACTTCCTGCTGGAACCACGGGCTCAATTGGAGACGCTGACGGACCGCGGACGGAGGCAGGTAAAGGAGAGGAGGGCGGGGGGCGTTACCGGGCCCTGCTGCTGTCGCCGTATGGGCGACAGCGACAGCGGCAGGGCCCAGTAAACCCCACTTACCTTTCCGGCGGAGCTCCGGATCGAGGCGAAGGATCCGCCTTCACCTTGATCCTCTTCGCCACGCTCCGCCGGCCCCCCAATCCTCTTTGCCTCCGCCTTAAGGGCAGGCGAAGCCCCCCGCTCCGCTACTGCTTCTCCGGTCCGATTAGAAGCGGAGCACATCCCTAGTTAATATATATTACTACACATGATGAGAATAGCCCAAAACAAGAAACTTAGGAAGGAGAGATTGCAGATGAGTTATGGGGAACATGAATGCTATTCCCCAAGTCCTACCCATAGTTATTTTTAAGTTGCCAATTCATATCCATTTATTGTGAATAGGGATGATAGCTGAGAATTGTGTTTGTTTTTGATAAGAATTTAGCAAAATTTGCAAATTTCTTCAGATTTAGGACAGAAAGAATTTGGGATTTTTAAAACACACACACACAAATTGAATGTGGGAGAAACCAAAGCACATACTTATCCATTCAGACCCAGAGCTCTGAGAACTTTTCTCTTGAAAATCTGGCTTCAAATCCAACCATTCTAATACTAAATTTGGGTCGCTAACTCTTTTTGTCTTGACAAGCTCCTCATCTGTGCAACATGGACTGCTTCATGCTGGAAATAGCTGTACCTATTGAATTTGACCATGGCAGATGGGCAAAGATTTTGTTTCAAGTTGCTTCTGAAAATAATTTACCAAATTTACAAATTCCTTCATGCTGGGGACAGAAAGCACTTGAGATTTACGAAAGTCAAATATCGGAGGAAACAAAACTTACAGCTTTGTTCTTCGTAATTGTGAAACAATTATATTGTGGGGTGGGAGGGATGTAGCCCTGCCAATTTTCTGTATTAACCCCACTCACAGGATGGGATATGTTGTGTATCTATTCAGCTACTGCACCTTCAATAGCATGCTTCCTCTACAATGCATGTGACATCGTGCTACATGGAAACAGCCCACTTGAATGGTTCACTATGTAGGGCTGTAATTGGGGCCACAGCTAGACCTACCTGTTAGCCTGCGACGGAGGAGGGAAGATCTCGCGTTGTGTTTAATGCGAGAACCCTCCTTGGTTTACATGCGACATGCAACCCCCTCAGAAGGAGATGGTGGTTGCACCCACCATTTTTTCAAGAAACACTTAAAAGGCCAGCAGCGCACGAACACTTGTACTTATAAGCTAAGTGTTTTTTTAAATTTAAAATACTTTCTGCACCCCAAGCGTGGCTCCTGGCTCCTCACGAGGAATCGCGCAGAGCCAGCTCAACCCGCGGCACCCGGCCACATGTTCTGCGGTCTCGGGCTCAGCCTGGGACCATGGAAAAACCGGGGTCAAAGGGGAGGGCGAGATCCCAGGGCAAGGCAGGGATCATCCCTCCATGATCCTGGGATCCCCTTTGCGTCATGTGGATGCACAGGGATAATCCCAGGGATCACCCCGGGATAAAGCCCCGTCTGGCTATGGCCTGGGTTGCCATCCCACAGCATATTCTTTGTTGCTTCTTGCAACTCCCCTTTCCATGGTGGTAGCACTCCATTTATTACTTACAATGCTACTTTCAATGTGCATAATTTTGTAGTTGTCTAAAATTAGTATTCAATTGGTTTCATTAGTCTGTTTGATGTTCAGAAATCTGATAGGACCCCCCACACACACACACACAAAGCTTTGTCAAGGACTTTAAAAGTGTTGAGTGGTGGATACTCTGCTCTGCAGGTTTCCTTCACAACAATGCAAAGCTCCAAGTACAGCAACGTCAGTACCCAAGTCAGCAACTTTCGCTCTGCACACCCACCGGCTAAGCAGGAAATATTGCTGACCTGTATGATGAGTGGATAATAATTAAATGACAATGTTTTATCTTAAATTGACCTGAGAATTTGGGTCTACATTTTCTCTAAGATGACATCTAGGCTGGAAGACAACATTATTAGAAATAACTAAGCAGATGGCACTGGCAGGCCCTTGAAATGATTGTACAACATATTCAAAAAAACAAATTCTGGATATCACTAGCTCCAGTAGATATAAACACTTTGGCTAACACAAAGATAACAAGCCGTCAGCACAGGGAAGCAGAACTGAGTCATGGGCAGATATTGCCTTGTGGGCCAGATCAATAGACAAAATGCAGGAACTTGTGCAGAGTTATGAACTAAGCATCAAATAAAAAAAATAGAACGATTTTGGTTATAAGTGAATTGAAATCTATGGAGTATTGCAGAGAAAGGCAAAACATTTTACAATTGGTCTTTCTAAACTATCCCTTCTGGATTTAGCTTGTGTTTAGAATTCTATGAAAAGCAGAGTCAAGAAGCAAAAGTGTTTCTTTTTGGGAACTTCAAGTAAATATATGAAATACAGTACGGCCACCAACTTAACTTCCTGGTCCGCACACCCTCCGCCTCCAAATATCGCTGTCTGACAGCAGGAATTCCTGTCACTCCAGTTTTTCTCCATTTCTTTTTTTGTTTTTCCTTGCCTCTTCTCATCCTTGTCTCCTCCGCACACCCTTCAAGCAGTTGCCCCTTTCCTTTCAGCCTGCCTGATATCGCTTTTCCTGTTCAGCTTCTGAACCAAACACTTTCTTCCTCTTATATTGAATTAGACTACTCCCAAACCCAGATTTACTTGAGCTCCATTTTTTCTTCTTTTGCACAACTAAATCATTTCATTCTGTGTGCCATGAGGCAGTAGGACACAAGTTGCCAGTAAATTCCAGGAAAACTTAGATGTGGGTGTAGCATGTTTGTCCTCTTCTGGTCATCCGAATGACATCACTAAAAGTCTGAAACTGACCTGAAAACGCCTCTATGTTGTACCACTAGCAGGACACCATGGGGTTATTATGTCAGGGCCTAGAGAAGTGCAATGCTGTGGGTCCTGTTTAATTAGTCCCTCTTTGCTTCCTCTCTCATAATGGATATATTACACTAAGGGACGGGTTCTTTTTTAAAAAGGATTAAAAAAAAAAAAAAAAAGAAGTCAAAAAAAATTCTGAACCGCCCAGAGAGCTTCTGCTATTGGGCGGTATAAAAATGCAATAAAAAAATAATAAATTATTTTCCAACACTTAGGCCATAGCTAGACAGGGCTTTATCCCGGGGTGATCCTGGGATCGTCCCTGTGTATCCACATGATGCACAGGGGATCCCGGGATCAGGGAGGGATGATCCCTCCCTTGCCCCAGGATCTCGACCTCCCCTTTAGGCACAGTTGGTCTCGGGCTGAATCCGAGACCGTGGAACGTGTGACAAGGTGCTGCGGTTTGTCCCTGCTCCTCATGAATCCTCACGAGAAGCTGGGACCCGCGCACAGGGCACAGAGCTCCTCAGGAGCACTGCTCCCATGGGGGATGGGGTGGGGGGAGTGGGGAATATATATATATATATATATATATATATATATATATATATATATATACATTCCACCTTTTCCTTCCCACCATTCCTCTAATATCCCTAAACCAGTATGAAGAACACTTCTTTTCCCTTGAGCAAACAAGGTGGTCTTAAAAAAACACAACCCTCTTTAAATTGGATTCTCCATTTTAAAAGCTGAACATTTCTTTCACAAGGGAAGACGTAATGACAGCCAAAAGTATGCACAAATATTTTGAAAATATTATCCGCGTTACTGGGTAAGTTAATTGGAATGCAACTAGTGCTGTCATTTGTACTGACCTTTGTAGTACTTGAGTTAATTGGTGCAATTGCTTCTCTCATGATGATTAAGCCCATTAAAGGCAATGCTGTTCTTTGATAAACAACCAAAACCAAAACTATTTTACTCTTGATGAGCTAGTTTTTAATAGTCTATAGCAGCACTATAGCAGTATAATCAACCCAGATCCAGAGATCGTTGTGCACTGGTGTTAGCTGCATGCATGCACCTGTAACTGAAAAACTTCCCCATCAATATGTCATCAGCACTGTTGTAGGAACATAGGACCAAGACAGATGCTTGGTTCGTCTAGCTCAGTATAGCTCAACAATAGCTCTCCAGTCAATCTTTCCCAGTCTTACTTTGGGATGGGCGAGACTTTTCTTCAGTTTGCATTAATGGAGATCTACGTAATTCACACTTGCTGAAAACAGAAAAAGAGTTATCCTTTGGTATCTTGCCTGATCTGCTTACCTGTTCCCAACCAATTTGCCTTTAGCTTTCCCCTTATCCATGTATGGACGAGCCCATGTAGTGTAGTGGTTTGCGTGTTGAACTAAGACGAGGTGATTCCACTAAGGAAATGTCTGTGCTAGGTGGCCATTTTATTTTCAACATTCTAATCTAGCTGAGGCAGGAGGGAGGGGAGAACGATGCTACTGAGTGTGTGTTGCACTATAGTTGAAGAAGGCCCCTGTATTCACTCTGATAGGATGAATAAATATTAATTAAAAATCAACAAAAGGGTTTTTGGTTTTTTTTTAAAAAAAAAGCTATTCCACCAACTAGAAGGAAGACAGAAGGAGGAAGAAGGTACCACCACTGGATTAATGGGTAAGGAGTTTCATACTCCAAATTTCATGGATAAAAAAATCGCCAATGGAAGTTATCAGAACCATTTTGATTCAGAGAGATTTTTTTTCCTTTTGTACTTTAAACTGCCCTCCTTCCCTCAATCTTTCACCAATATTCTTGAGATTTTCATGGTATGTAAAACCAACATTTCTTTCTGGCACATGTAAATTTCAGGAAAATTGGTGAAACATTTTTATTTTATTTTATGAATGTTAGAATGACCCCCCCCCATTACCCCCTTTATAATGGTAGAATGCTTTATCTAATCTCTGACCTTAACTACAGGGCCCTGTAAATTTCATCACCTAAGGCAAGAGTTTCCTGGTTACTTTTTGATGCTATTGCTTACCCACTTTGCAGGTAAAAGAGAGCAATGGATAAATATAGGACTATTGTAGCTGTGACTGACAGCAGCATATCTCCACTCCCACCCCAAAAGGCAGAAGCAAAGATAGCTCTTTCTAATGGATTTTACCTTCAGGATTGTAAAACGAAATTTCCAAGTCAAAGCTAGGTGGTGTGTGTAACCCTAGTTAGTCCAACTCGGTGGTTCCACCCTGCGAAAGCCAATAGCATGAAGCTCAACACCTTTGTTCCATGTCACTTGTCAGAACAACAGAAAAAGTAAACCACTGAACACATTGCCACACTATTAGCATTGCTGATAATTAATTACACTCCACAGGAAAAGTACCATCGCTGCCCTTAATCAAACTCTCAAGTTAGAGAAAAATCTTCAGCCTCTCTCTCTCTCTCTTGCCCAGTAAAGTAGTAAATTATGTTGCTGTCCTGGTGCTAGAGGAGCAGTGGAATGGGGCTTATCTATGGAAAGACTTTTGTTGTAGGGCTTTTTCTGTCTGAACATGCACAGGATTGTGCCCTTAATAATAGATCCTATCCTCCAAACATCCCTATCTGGGTTCAAATTCTGCTTTTTTCTCTCTTTTATAACAAATCTAGCAACAAAGGAAATTCTATATTGAGCTTGGATGTTCTGTAATTACATTATTTGGGAATCAGGTTTATAAGACATACACAGAACAGCAAATGTTTAGTATGATACCATGAAAGGATGTACTTTATGTGTGGAAATTCGATAAAGGGGCACATGTGCCCCCTTCACACACTGAATGAAATGTGCTGAGGGATCAGCAGCTCTGTATGGGCTAAGCCCTCCCACTGTCCTTGCCGATGATGATGATGATGATGAACATTTCTATACCGCCCCATAGCCAAAGCTCTCTGGGAGGTTCATGTACCCTTGGATGTCTGTTTGCCATTTGTTGGAAGGGGTTCTCTGTATAGAGGAGAGATTCTCATTGGTCGGTTGCCCCTTGAGTGTAGGCCCTCCCCACACATATTTCTTTATGCCTGGCCAGGTCTTTCTTATGAATCTTAAATGGACATTCCTTGATGGAGTGTGGTGGTCAGCAGTGACAGAGTTAGACGGGGCTAGCCCATGCAATCCCCCTTCTGAACAGTCATTCAATGTGTGCAGGGGGTTGTGCGTTCAAGTTAAGGTTTCCAGAATGTTTTAATAGCATACAGGGATGGAACACTGTGGAAACATACATCTTTCAAGCAAAAATGCCCCCATTTTCTAATGGAAAACTGATATTTATTAGTGTTTTTTTAAAAAAATTAGAATGCACACGGTGTGCATAGACAAAGAACTCCTTGACTTTGGAGGCACTTGTCTTTTTCCATAGCTAATTCCTCACTAAATGCAGCATTACACTCTCTCAGTGTCAAGCCTTGATTTATTGGGGAATGAGATTCAATTCCCTAAGGAGCCTCACACTTTTCAGGGCCAGCACTTACATTAATGTTGATATAGCATTTCTTAGATCTGCCCACTGGCGGGGTTTTGTGCTACAACAGCAGACCCTCAGCAGTCCATTATTAAGCTCTTTCCTTTCTTTTTTTGTAATAGAAAGCCCTATAATGATCTGGCAGATGTCATTTAATATGGGCTACAAATAATGAACTCCTTACCTTGGGCAGTATCCAATGGTACGCTTGCACCCTCTCTGACTCCCTTTCACCCCCGCACTTCCCCTTCCGCAAGCAGTAGGTCCCTCCAATTCCACTGCGTAAGCAGGACTCACCACTTATGTGAGGTAGATTTGGGGCTTCCTAGAGGGAGCCCCTAAATGAGAAGAAACACTCATCCTCCTGCCTCATCTACTCAGGGTTTTATGGCTCTGCATGGGGATGATGTGGGGTGGTCTCCCCACACTCTCAAAGTGTTGTATAAGAAAGGGGCCGGGTTACCCAACTCCTGGCTTAAGAAAGTGGCCTGCCCTTAAACCAGGCAAGTAGCCTGAGATTAATACATATTGATTCCCACACTTCTCACACGCAATTCCAGGGAGGGTTTGAATCTCCCTTATTGTTAAATAAAGAGGCCCCAGTTTATCCCAAGCTCTGGTGTCTGTGCCTTTATTCTGTACTTCCTTCTCCACTTGCAATGACAGATATCAATTATATGATTGTGAACCTATATGCAGAGTAGCATTGGGGGTAGGAATGTAGTGGCTAGAATGTTGGCCTGGGAGTCAGGAGATCTGGTTTCTAGTCCCAACTTAGCCATGGAAGCTCACTGGGTGACTTTGGGCCGGTCACAGACTCTCAGCTGAACCTACCTCACAAGGTTGTTGTTGTGAGGATAAAATGGAGAGGATGAAGATTATGTACACTGCCCTGGGTTCCTTGGAGGAAAAAAGGCAGGATATATATGCAATAAATAAATAAATAAATAAAATGCACTTCTCAACCAATAGACAAACCAAAATGCAGTTATCCTTTGGTGCTCACACTTTTCCAAATATTGTGATACAGTTCTCTGATCAAAACATACATACAAAAGTTGGACAAATTGCATACAAAAATGTAAACCTTAAGAGAAATGTGAAAGACAATCTGCAAATGTTTCTTTAGACTTTATTTAAAAATCAATATTTTATTTCAATCTTCTGTTTGACAAAAACCACAAATAAAATAAATTATTAAAAAGAATGAGCTAGCTAATATATGGTAAGTCTAATTTTAATATCTGACACTTTAAAAAGAAAGGAAACATGTCAAGATACTATTGAGTGATATCTAATAGGTCTGGGTTTTGTTTTGTTCTTTGTTTCTTGGGAGAGACTTGTTGGTAATAACAAAATCACACCTGCTCATAGTAACTTATAAAACACAAAATACCTGCCTTCAAATAGATATGTATTTGGAAATCTGGCCAGCTTTTATTGAAGCTTATATACAGTGTAATTACTAGAAAGTTGTATTTGCATATGTAAGTATTTCATATGTGTTAATTGATACGGATATATACAAACAGATACATGTATATAACTTTGTCTCACTTTTCCCTCTTCTTTCTTTTTATAATTTTTAAATCCAAATTTCATAATAACAATGAATAATAATAAATAAAACACAAAACAGTAGTTTTTGAACTTTTTCTATTTTGTAAGGAACAGTAGGTGTTTCCCGTTAACAATTTTTTCTTCAGACTGGAATATCCATAAATAATTACACATTTTTCCTCTTTGGAATACAAAATCCACAGTGTAGAGGAGAATGAACAACCAAAAGATTCAGTGGAACTCTGCTAGTGCTATTTGAGTTTGCAGAAGGACCCCACTGGATACTGTTCATGTTACCTACATTATTTTGACTTAATGCCTTTTAAATAAATTTTGTGGGTTTCATAAAGTCACTGTTCTGCTCAGTCCATGGCCTGAGATAGACGGGGCTTTTTCCCGGGGCGAACCCCGGTATTCCTCCCTGTGCGCCCACACGATGTATAAGGGATCCCGGGATCAGGGAGGGATGATCCCTTGCCCTGGGCTGAGCCCGAGACTGCGGAATGTGTAGCCTGTTGCCGCGGGTTGACCCAGCTCCACGTGATTCCTCATGCACAGGGCGCAGAGCTCCTCAGGAGCACAGCGCCCATCGGGGGTAGGGTGGGGGGAGCAGGGAAATTAAATTAGTTTTTTAAAAAAACTTACATTTCGCGCTTGTGTGCTCCTGTCGCTTTAAAAAAAATGGCGGACGCAACGCCTCTCCTCCTGAGGTCATCGTGCCTCACGTGTAAACGGAGGAGGGATCTCACATTAAACACATCGTGGGATCTTCCCTCCTCCATCGTGGATTAAAAGGTAGGTCTAGCTAAGGCGCATGAAGGCAGGTGGAAAACAAAGAACCAGGGCTTCTCCCATAGGGTGAGGTTTATAGGGACTTTTCTAAAGCACAGCCTGGGTAAAATGTCCTCACCACAGCAAAAATTAAACTCCTACAAGGGTTTTGCGAGAGTGTTCCATGTACAGGGGGGAAAATACTGTCTCCTGATCATGGGCATTTCCTGCAAAATTGGCAGGGATTTTGACTCAACAGCTGCCTTTCTTAGAGCTTAAAACAATACATAAGAATCAGCTACAGGAGAAATACAAAAGGAAAATAAGTGAAAATAAAGGCTGTGGCCACAGAATATAAATCAGACAACCCATCCAAAAATCATCCCATCCACAAGCCTTTTCCCAGCTCTCCTCCCAATTAATTATAAAAAGTAATTAGAGACATTGGGTTGAGATGGATTCTTTAAGAAAATCAATTCAATAGTTTTGAGTTGTAAAGAAGAGGCTGCAAATAAATAATAAGTCACCAAGAATCTGGTTTTCTGACTGGCAGCTCATTTCTAAACATATTATGTGGAAATCTGTTCCATTGATTTCTCTGAGACTTATGTTTAAGTAATGCACTTGTAAATGCACAGGGGTAAGAAACATGCACAGGGGTAAGAAACATGCAAAGAATAATCAAATACATTCACAACATTTAGCACTTGATCAAATTAAGAAGATATTCTCATACTCAAAATGAGAGTTTTCCCAGGCAATCATTTTTAGAGGAATAAAGCCAAAGTGACTACTCATTTCATTGGAAGATGACTTTTTTCCCCAAGGGAATCCTTCTTTTGAGAGCATCACTCACTCTCCTCACCATTAAAACACAATATTTTGTTGTCTAGAGAAGCCAGTTTCCCTCCCTTCATCTGTTGTCATTTTGATTGTAGCATGAAAGTGGCTGAAAAAGTGCCACAGTCATATCTGGAATAAAAGGAGGGCATGTTGTATATGTTGCCCTGACCTCTTTGGAGAAAGGGTGGGATACAGGGAAATAACCAAAGGCAGGTCTAGACCAGTATTTATCCCGGGGATCATCCCTGTGCATCCACATGACATGCAGGGATCCCAGGAGCAGGGAGGGATGATTCCTCCATTTCCCCAGGATAACTGGGACCACTTATAGTCCAATTTTCCCCACAGTCTCAGGATCATCCCAAGACTACGGGAGGTGTGTGGGTGCCCATCCCGATGTCATCCCGCCTCCTCATGAATAAACATGAGGAGATAGGCATGGAGCACTTTAGGTGCTCCGTGCCCATCAGGGGTGGGGGGAGCGGGATGGGATTTTTTAAACTTACTTTTTCATTGGAGTGCACATGCGCTCATCTTCTGTAAAAAAAGGAAGAAAGAAAACGGTGGGTGCGACACCCCTCCTTCCTCCTGGGATGTCGCGCTTGCATGTGGACAAAGGGGAGGACTTTGTGAGCAGACTATTGTGAGATTCTTCCCCTTCCTCCCCTTGTCTAGACATGCCCAGAGTCTCTGAGAAATAAATAAAGAAAGGAACATTAACTGAGCTATCCACCACCACCTCAGCAAGGCAGTTCCTTCTGCAACAAGACTGTCCTACCCTCTTCCATTGTTGGGAACAGATTAAAATGCGAATTGAAACTGGGTCAGGGCTAGAATAAGTGTATAACAATGAGAATCAACCAGGGGTAATCCAAGACTATTTATTGGTCTCACCCCTCCCCTCTCTCTCCTTGAAGTGTGGCTCCCCCTGCCTCCCTCCCTGAAGGCAGTGTGGGCATGCTGGTTGCCTTTTTGGAGGCCAAGTAGGATTTTTGTGTGTGCTAATAATCATCACTGGCTATGAGTTTTTTCACCTACTTCACACTGCAAGACAGGTGGGAGTAATAAATAGGTTGATTGGCGAATACATAATTTGGTCACATTTGTGGGTAGGCTGGTATGTGCAGGCATCTTCAGCTGGCTAGGGCTGGTGAGCATTCAGAAGCACTGTTGCAGTGATTGGTAATGCCTGACACTCCCCAGCTGCAAGTCTTGTGGCCCAGCTGGTGGAGATAAGGGCTACCTTTGAGGCCAACCTTCCTCACCCACTTGGAGCCTTGCGGCATGAGGAGGGATGACACGGAAGGCCTCCAAACCCCCAAAGGGGGAAGCCTGCGAGATGGCGAATGGGCTGGCGCCAATCCATAGGCCATGAATGGCTCACCTGGTTAAACAATGGCAGGTTGCTGTATTGAGAAGGAAATGCCCGCTTAGGATTCCCCCTTTGGCAGAACTAGCAATAAATGTGGCCCTGTTTAAATACCAGTATTGTGTCTGCCTTGTTATTCCCGGTCTCCACATTCCCACAAACATATTTCATAGCAATCTCAGGTGATGGGGTAAAGAAAGTGGGAGTGGTAGGGCACTTCCTTGGTAGCAAGAAAGGTGTCCACGTGCACATTGGTGCCTGCAGGTATCACACTGTCTACTCATGAAATGCGGTGTATACCAGGCTGTCGCCAGCATTGGGTAATAACCCACAGGTGCACCCCAATGTGTTCCTGGATGGGTATCACAATGAGGAATTAACCTTTTTTTTCTAAGACCTTCCTCTCCTTCATATCACTCCCCCCTTATATATCATGCTTACATTCTATGTAGATAGACACTATATATACCTGTTATAACATTAAAAATGAAAAATAAAACATAAATTCATTCAGTATTAACTAGTGCTGTGAAAACTTTTGCATTTTCTGTTGTAGAGTGGGCAAATATGTGGAGTCTGCTTTTAAGTGGATCCCGTAAAGCTGAGGCAATTTCCAGGTGGTTCCCACATCAAAACATTTGGGAAACACTGGCCTAAAATGCACCCCTTTGAAATGTTGACGAAAGTGAATGCATAGTACCAGAAGTAATGTGGGTTTCTTATTTCTCTCCCCTACCTCCCCTCCATCAGTTAGTGTCAAAACATCCATTTTAAACAAAATGATCAAAGCTGTTCAAGAAATAGCAGCTCAAACAGCAAAATAAACCCAAGGAAAATACTTGGGTTTGAAAATGTCAGCCAATCCTAAGGTGTTTTTTAAAAAGAAAAAAAGAATGCAATCTATATAAGTAAATACAACACAAATGCAGTGTATATATTTTACATGCTAGCCCAACTTTACAGAATTAGTTCCTTTAGAATACTCAGCTTTCATTTGATTCCATAAAATGAAGATTTAGACTGTCACAGTAATCAAGAAATAGTTGATGAAGGAGGATAGGGAAAACATTAGGATAAAAGGAAAACCTGATATAGATGTGGAGGCAGCTAACAAGACTTTAAAGCAGGACAGTACACCTGAAGCCTGTAGCTGCAAATTCAAAAATATGGCCAAGGTTTTGGGGATGCAAACATTACATTTATAGGCTGACTTTCTGCTACGTGGAGCTCAAACAAGCCTGCATAATGAGTGTCCTCTATTTTATCCTCACAACAACCTTGCAAGCTAGGTTAGGCAGAGAAATATAGTGGCTGATCAGAAGATACCCAATGATTGAGTGAAGATTGAACTTGAACTTCCTCAGCCCTAATCTGACATTCTAACTACTGTACCACCCTGGCATTCATAATGCAGTTCACTCTGTAACGTTGTATGAATATTGGTATGAGATAGAGGAATGGTCTTAAGCAGCAGCATTTGTCACAGAAACATGACTAATAACTCCTAATTCCTCCTCTGCTCTCACTTGCAAGACCTTCGCCCCTCTCCCTGGTGGAGCATGAAACATTAAAGTGCTGGAAACTGTGCTCCGCATGACAACTGCATTTCCTTAAGTGTCCAATTCAAATAATTTGCTGTATTATGAATTCTCAGAAAACTCATTTACAAATTACGTTATTATTCACCCTGGATCCAATAAGCAGCATCTGTGCTCCCTGAATTACAAACACTCATATTGTATTGCCTAAAACTGTTTTCCTCGTTGGATGCAGCACTCATAATAATACATAATGAGGGTTTCAGGTTCTCAGAAGTAAACAAGGAAATAAAGGACATCTATACAGAGTGGATTGTTCTTCTCCTGTGGCTTCTCACTCAAAGACCAGCGTTACTGGATCTAATCCATGAAATCTCTCTCTTGCCTTTATGTGCCTTTTTGTTCAGAAAGGAAAACTCTCTCTCTCTCTCTCTCTCTCTCTCTCGCTCGCTCGCTCGCACGCACACACACACACACACACACACACACACAGGGAAGCAACCACATGTTCTAATTTTAAAGCTATCCATTTTGTTAGCCTTTTCAAACATATCACAAATGGCACTTCACCTTCCACAGTGCAGTTCTAAGCATGTTTAGTTAGGCATAAATCCTACTGCATGGATTCAATTGGGTTTACTAATTACCTAGAGCTTTTCTACACAAGGCTGTTCATTGCTGTTATTTACTCTTAGGTTTCAGAACTGAAATCTGAGTGCTACACAAAGAGCTTTTTCTTTCCTGCTTTTCTGCTACCTAACCTCTAGGTGGCACTGTGGTACAGCAGAATAGCACAAATACACCATTATGAACAATGCTGTCAGAAATAATACCCCATTTCCCCCGTTTAAAAAAAACAAACAAACCAAAAAAACCCAGGAAAGTGTTCTGAAAAAACAGAAGCAAAACTGGAGGATCACAACGTTGTCTAAAGAACCCATAAACAACCATAAGTAAGGAATCATGAGCACACAATAAATGTTTCATATAAAAAAGCTTTACTGTGTATGTTTTTGATTGCCTCTTCAGTGACTTTAAAATTCTCCAAACTTGATATATACTGGCCTCCTATACAATAACTCAGCCTTCTTCATCATGGTCCCCTCCCAGGGGCATTCTGGCTGGAATTGTAGTCCAATGGTCATGTTGGCTTGGGATGATGGCAGTTGTAGCCCAACACATTTGAAAGGCGTCAGGATGGGAAAACTTGCACTAACCATTTTCACGTGGCTGGAAACTTTGTCAGTTGAATGTATGGAGGAGAAGGAAGATTATATCTGTTCTTCCAGCTCCTGAATTCTATAGTCTACGCAATATCCAGTTACGTAAAAAGTTCTACAATTAGGTAATTCAAAGTCCAGGTTGGATCATACATTTTTTACTCCATGCCAGTTTTGCACTAATAAATCCATTCCATCCCATTTCCATATTAAACTGTGGGGATTCTTCTTTTTTTCCCCCCAAAGAAACCCACAAGAAAATGTGTACACATTGTATATGCATTCTATCATAAAATTCACATTTTTATAATAATTTTATTGTAAAATATGTCTTTCTGTACTTGTATCATAAAACATCCATTTTATGGTAAAAATAATAATATTTTTATATGTGTTTCATGGTAAAAAACACATTTTGGTATGTTTTTAAAGCCAAAAATTGCGTCACGCAATTCAGAAAAGGGCAGAATGATAATCAGAAGGATAACTGCTTTCTGAACCTCACATTAATTCGGAAGGTGCAAATCAGGTCTGTAAGCTTCCAAATGCAAACCGAATCAAATCCTCAAGCCTCCTAATACCCCAGCTGCAGTCTCCGCGTAATTCCAACCTACACAATCCAGGTCATAGTATGCCATCACCGAACTGTACACACTTCAAAAGAATGCGTCAGCAGAACATAAAACTCCAAGGGACTGAAGCAGATGAGTCAAGCTAAACAGGACAACGGAAAACAACCCAGGGGTTGCTACCCAATCAGATCTGGGGAATTTTTCTTCCTGACACCAAAGGATCTCCAGCCAGACTCTGACCGTGTTAAAGCCTACCTCTGCAGTGTTCATAAGGAAGAGGGATATCAATGCCAGTCAACATGGTTTAACATGTTGCCTCTATCTTTAACAGTTCCTGAACTGTTCGAGAAGAAAGGAAAGCAAAAGCATGGTGAATAATAGCATTCCTCCCCTCCCCCGCCAACAGTGAGTTGTCAATACTGGTTGTAGAGAAGTCACTGAAGGGCTGATTCACACATGCAAATAGTGGTGTGGCAGCAACTGCCATGCTCTGCCCCTCTCAAACTCACGTTCTTGCCAGTGGCATGATAAAAACCATCAGAAAACTGTGTTGTATAAGCGGCTTCATCTGAACGGCTTGCTGCATAGAGCCGCCTCCACATGGCTGCATCATCAGTGACATCACACTTTGCATGTGCAACCTGGGCCATAAAGAGAGTAAAGATATCAATTCCAAGGAATTCACTAAAAGACCAGCTCTTTGGCAAGCAATCCACCAATAAAAGCCAATAAAAATATCACCACTCCCTAGCCATCTTCTCTTGTTTAGGGTGAATCCACAGCTATTCTGAGTCAGTGTTCCCCCCCCCCCAATATGTTTAATACTCGAATACATCATCCTCTGTGTACTTTCACATATCACAAAAATGGAGCTCAGCCATCCCAACAGATTTTTTTTCAGAGTGAAGTTTGTAATGTAGGAATCAATTTGGAACAATAGCACAACAGTGTGTGGACAATCAGGTATTCCTGATTTTCCCCAAACAAAGGCACCCCCCAAATAGAGAGTGGCTAAAGTATTCCAGTCTGACACTTTAGCCACTACACCCCACACAGAGCCAGTGTGGTCGAGTGGCTAAAGTGTTGGACTTTAAAGGAGTTGGGAGATCCGGGTTCTAGTCCCCACTCAGCCATGGAAACCCACTGGGTGACTTTGGGCTAGTCACAAACTCTCAGCCCAACCCACCTCACAGAGTTGTTATTGTGAGGATAAAAATGGAGAGGAGGATGATTATGTACGTGACCTTGGGTTCCTTGGAGGAAGATAGGTGGGATATAAATCCAAAAATAAATAAATAAATAAATAAATAAATAAATAACAGCATCAAAATACAATACCACTCCTATAACTGCTTATATAATATGAAGTTAACTGCTGTTATTATGCCACTTTTCATCCAATTTTGCAAAAATAGCCTTCTCAATCTTTGAAAGTGGTGTCCTACAACTCTTAAGCAATGGTGCTCAAACTGGGGGATGGGGTTCCCCTGAGGGGGACATAGAACCATTAAAACAGCCTTCCCCAACTTGGTGCTCTCCAGATGTTTGGGATTACAACTGCCAGCATTACTGGCCACTGGCTATGCTGGCTGTGGCTGATAGGGGTTGAAGTCCAAGATGAAGAACAAATTGTGCCCCTCCTATTTCATGTACTAAGCTGACTGGATTAGCAACTGAATCTTTCTTCAATACCGGCAATGGGAGCAGCATCCTCCACAATTGCTACCTGAACATGGAGTGGTGAATTGGCGAGCTGTTTGGCCTTAGCCTTATAAGCTTTTATTATTCAGACATCAGGATCCTTCTGCCCTTAATTCCAGCTTCTAGCACTATCACCATCCCCTCTGTTTCCAATTCAAGTCATGCTACGCTTGCACAAATGTATCCAAAGCTGCACCACCCTTGAACAAGAGGGAGGCATCAGCACATGCAGAATAATTCCAAGTTGTTTAGAGGTACAATTTTTAAAAATAAAACCCCCAAGGGTCCCCCCAAATAACACTACAATAAGGACTCAATGGCATGGAAAGTTGAGTGACTTAAAGTGGGAGACTGATAATTGGGTGGAAGGAGGAATGGAATGGAGTGGCTGAAGGAGGAGGATGGAGGAAGGTAGACATAAATATAACCTTGACTAACTTAAGTCCCATTTATTCCAATGGGACTACTCTAAGCATGACTAAGTCTGGCTCCAACCAATGGAATTTCTACCCACTGGTGGATAAGACCACAAATAGACATATTTTAGACCACAATCAGACATATTTCAATACAACTGGTGCTGAACAATGACCCAATTTTACTTTTAGCTCAGTCATAAGCATCTTGATAGACCATAATAAAAGCCTGAAACGTTTTCCTGCATTCTGATTTATTATGGATGCTTAGTGTAATGTGGATCTTTATCTCCCTCTGCTGATTGATCTACATAACTGGTTTAAATCTGCTACTCATTGCACATCCTAGTCCTTTAGAACACACTGCATCAGCTCTTGCTTTTTTACCTTTCACATCTCAAATGGGAAACTTTTCTATGTGCAGAATGAATGCTGTGAAAAAGGAGAGAAAAGTGTCTTTTCTGAAATATGCTTTAAAAAGTACACACAATTTGAGTTCAACTAATCACACGTTGTTCTCCAGCATCAAGCCCTGAAGTGAATTTCCTTCGGCTTTGATTAGTTCTGAAAGAGCCTCTATGTTCACAAGATGTACACAGCAATTAACCAATTAATGCAATTAAAACAATGGAAGGAGAACAAACGAATAAATTTATTTTGTTTGACTTATTATTGACTTTGACTGCAATTCAGTGTCTAATGATTGAAATGGGTAACATGAACAACATAAAGGGTATCTTCGGCCAGAACTTTTCTCTTCCGATTTACTGCTTCTTCCTGTTCTTGATTCTATTGGGGATTTAAATGGGGCCTTATATCTCTTTATGTATAATGCTATATGCCATTTTCACAGATAGGTGGAGCCTGGCAGGATGTTATTGGGACATTCACCCCTCCGGCATAGCCCTCCACTCTCTAAGCGTGAAATGGAACACATCTTTTCTCCCATGGAGAGTGAATAGAAAGGACTAAAAGTTTTCCAGGCAGCACACGCAGAGCAGAGCAACCCCCTTCCCATTGTTAAATGCTGATTCTTTGCAAGTTCAGAAGTCTGTGTCTTCAGAAGTCCGACTCCCCTCCCACCATGTGTAATTCAGTATTGTTCCTGTAAAAGCAATCAGTAACTTTTCTAATTTGAGTGTACACTAGGAGAAGGGATTAAATGGAAACAGGTTGTATATGCTCACGTCCTCTTCCCCATTGCCCATCTGCTTAGGCATTCCTGAAATATGGAGCCGAGTAGGAACGGAGGGGCGGTAGGAAAACAAGATGATCCTTTTCAGATGTCAACACTGCACCACCCAACACCTGCCCTCATAAAGCAGGACATAGTGCAATGAGAAAATTATACAGGGAGAAAATGGTGGTTTCATTGCATGACTGCCCAAAAGTACTGTATTTTCCTCATAGCAAAATAACAAGCAAAAATGGGGGGGGGGACGTGGGACAACAACTGCATAGCAATGGTGTGATGTAAAATGCACGGGAAAAACAGTGACCAAACCATGACAATTGCATGAAAAATCACCTGTCTGAAGGACCCCTAAACATTGTTTGTTTTAACTGGTACCATTCTAAGGGACACTGTTACAATTGTTGTCTTTTTCCTACTTCCGTTTTTTTTTAAAAGAGATGGAAAAAGACGAGAGAAAGAAGTAAAAGTATAAACAAAGAGAAAGAAGAGCCCTGGGCAGGATCTACACTACTGCTTTAAAATAGTTTGTAACAGTAGTGACAACTGTTGGTGTCCAGGAGACACTCCACATACAGTTTTCAAAACGTTTTGAAAGTGTCTTATCCTGCTTAGTGTAGATCTGGCCCTGTTCAGTTTTTTATTGTGGATAAGGGTCGAGTTCCCTACCCACTACTTCTAAGCACGTGTTGGCTTGTCTGAAATAAGTGTAAATGTGTAAGCACCTATCAGGGACCCTAAAAAGGAAGGGTTCTCAGTCCCACAGAGAGGTGGGTACAAACATATGCTTGTGTCATGCATGTAAACAACTGTGGTTGTGGCAGATCCTATTGATGTGAGGCTAGTCTACTTCCCCACTGATACGCACTGTTTTCCCACAAGATAAACCTCTGAAAAGGACTAAGGAGACATATAAAGCAGGGGTGGGCAACATTTTTGCCCCAAAGGGCTGCATGCAGGATGGACAGTGAGTGGGTGGCCAGACCGATGTACACGAAAAGGAAAAACAGACTGTATTTTCAAAGGTGACAAATGGAAATTTTTCATAGACAAAAGCTCCTTTGTCGGGGGTAATCTTATAACATGCAAATGCTGAAAACAAGCTAAGCCAGTTTACAAAGCTGGCGGCTATCCTTCATTCACCATTATTAGGGAAATTAGCTTGATTTCATTTTTCAACAAGATTTTCCCAGTTCTTACCCTCTGGACTGAATACGGAGTCGGACTTAATCTGCCATCAAAGTCAGTACATTTCTGAGCTTGTGTGATTCGCAGGCCAAAACAACTGCATTCGGCAACATTCTCATGGAAAAGAAATGCAAGGTTTTGGAAAATATGCAGAAATATATGTACATTTCAAAGATGCATGCAATTGATGTGTACATTTGGAAAAATGCCCACAAAAAATACTCACAGTTTTTCATGCTCAAAGGAAAAAGGGAAAAAATGCTCACAATTTGATTTGGACTCAAGTTGGAACAAGCTTCATGGCGAACTGTTCCCTTTTGCATTTCATGCCCAAGTACATACACATAGGCAAATAGATATGAAGGAAAAACACATGCACAACCTTCCCCTTGCCCCCTTCTTAATCACACTCATGTGTGTACACTCATGCACTGTCACACACAAACACACTCTTCCCCCATTCTGCACTGCAACATGCGAAGAGGGTTAAAGCTCCCCATCCTGCAAATTGAGATTACTTTGTACCTCCCCCAATGGGCAGAGAGAGGCATGCAATTTAAATGGAGAAGGCTGTGCTTGGGGACAAATCTCCTTTTGCACCATCTCCCCCATCTTAACCACACTCTTGAGAGACCAACAATAGTCCGTTTGGGTGACACACCACAAAATGTACCACGGCGGCAGCAGTGGAGCACACA
This sequence comes from Elgaria multicarinata webbii, assembly GCF_023053635.1. NCBI lineage: Eukaryota > Metazoa > Chordata > Lepidosauria > Squamata > Anguidae > Elgaria > Elgaria multicarinata. The sequence goes on along the minus strand of NC_086173.1, from coordinate 71,563,710 downwards.
TGGAAATTGGGGTGGTATCAGTGGCAGCAGCATGCGCACTTGCAGGGAATTGCACAGAAGCCCACTGAAGGTTGCATGCGGCCCACAGGCTGTACGTAGCTCACGTGTGATATCAACTAAAAAGTGGATCTGCATTGTGAGCTGGGATTAAAGAAGGGCTTTTTCAATATGCAGTCAAACATAAACTGCGCAATTCTGAAAGAAAAATTTGTGCAGTTTAAAAAGTCAAGTGATGCAAATATTGGATTATGTTACCTGATGTTGTAACAACAACAACAACAACAACAACAACAATGCTGCTGCTGAATATTGCAATTGATCAAAACTCATCTGTTTGTAATGCTCGCCTTTGTAGCAAGTCTGGATTTATGTATTATGAATTATCTATTCACTTTGGAATTGATTGTGAGCTTCAGAGTATGCACAGTAAAGTAGTATACAGATATAAGTAGTATACAGATACCTCCCAGATATCCTACCACTAGGAATGGGTGACTGAGCTGTGTGCCACTCCTTCCCCCCAAGCCCCGCCATGCGACCCTGCTGACTGTGTACATCAAGCTGCTGGGTCTGGCACCCAGCCTCCCACTCCATTGCTGAGCCACCCTTTTGCATAAAAATGGCTGCTCGTCCTTTTCTGTAAAGGCCTGTTTTGCACAAATGATAGTGTAAAGAGACAATTTATGCAAAATTACAGGGTCTACCATTCACACCTGTAATTTTGCATAGATGGGCCTCACTATGGCTGCCATTTGCTCAAAATGGTCCTTACAGAAAAGGCTGAGACACCATTCTGAGGCTCAGTGGACTAGTGGGGGCCACCAAGTTTGCCTGATGTCAGGCAAGCATGGAGGGCTATGGACTCCAGTCTGGGGGGCCAAGCCAGTGAGAAATCACTGAGCCTCCTGCCCCAACCAGACAACTGTACCTATCACTTAGACCTCCCCAACTTACTTGAAGCACCCTCATTAGCTGCTTCCCTTGTTGTTGCTGCCACTGCGCTGACTCTCAGAAGGAGGGGGAGACAGCCACTCCATCTTCATACCATCGATCAGTGACAGCGAGTTAACATCACATGACATCATTATGCAGGCAGGCCACATGAAACCAACCAATCAGAGAGGGCTCCCATAATGTGGTGATGCTTATGGAATTCCAAACTGCAACTCCCAAGATGCACTTTGTTATTGTGCATGCATAAAACCTGTATACATGGAACAAGATCTTGTATTGAAGAAGAACTCTCATCCAAGCTCACATAGATGTTGAAATTCACTCAGGATAAGTTCACCCATTATTAATAAAAAGTGACTAATGACAATGTAAAAGAGTAGTCCAGTCTCCTCAAAACTCCTGATGCTTAAGGTACAGCTACTTTCTTCTCTTTGTGGTGTATGGTATATGTGGAAGAAGTATTACTGATAATTATAGCCCCATAGCACTGTGCAGTTCCAAAATTTCCTTTTAAAAAGCACTGGATTAAAAATGAATCCCAGTTCAGTTAATTGATCAATTAAACTGAGGCCTTTGCTAGACCTAAGTGAAAATCCAGGGGAGAAGAGGGGAGACCTCGCGTTATGAATAACGCGAGATCACGCTCTCATTTACACGCGAGTCGCGACAAGCTCAAGAAGAGAGCTTTCGCGTGCCTGCCATTTTTTTAAAAAAAAAACTTTTAAAGGGCCAGCTGCACAAGAGGACGAGCGGCAAGGTAAGTGGGGCTTTAAAAAAAAAAAGATTTCCCTGCACCCCCCACTCTAGTCCCATGCACGGCGCCCAGCTAGTAATCACACTGAGCTGGAAAAAGCCGCGGAAACAGGCCACACACTCGCGGTCCCGAGACTGAGAGAAAAAGCGGGCCCAAAGTGTAGGGCTTTATCCCAGGGCCAGGGAGGGATGATCCCTCCCTTAGCCTGGGATCCCCTGTGCGTCATCTGGATGCACAGGGGCAATCCCAGGCATCAGCCCGGGATAACCCCTGCTCTAGCAAAGGCCTGAGTTCATTGATACCCATAAGAAAAGTTCTCAAAGACAAATTATATAATTAATCATATATAATCAAACCAACGTAATGAAAATAAAGTTCATGATTGAGAAATTCATTTGGAGTTTGGGTCACTTTGTTGATAGAGATCATAGTTTCCTTAGCAAAGATATTGTAGACCTGTAGATCTGAATATGGATTTTATGCCATACAAAGCAATTGCTCTTCATTAAATATTCAGGACAAGCAAAGCAAGCATTCATAATCTTTCTTGATGCCTTTGGCTATCCTAGTATCCAGTGGGTGAAATGACGGATTGTTTATAGTGAAAGCTCAAGCTTGGAAATAGTCTGTTCTTCTCTGATTAGAAAAAGAAGAAGGTAATTAGGCTTTGATATAGCTGGGAAAACAAATTATCCCTAAGGCGGAATGCTTTTTGCAGAATGCAATGTAAACAAAACCGCAACAGCATGTGAATGATGCTGAAAAAATCAGACAGATCTCAATCATACAAGGCGGTGCTTTTCCTTATATTAAATTCTGCAGGCACAAGATTAAAAAATGAAACCATGTCCAGCTGATACATAACCCTCACTCAATAATAATAATAATAATAATAATAATAATAATAATAATAATAATTCAATATACTATTGTAAAATTAAGGACTTAAAGGCGTCTGTGTTCCTGGTAAATCAGGTGCTGGGAATGTGATATATCTGCAGAGGACTGGATCTCATTATGTAATATTGATAGAATACTGTAATGAATTCTATGTTAAGATTATATGGCTTTCTTCCTGACAAGGCCATTTATACAGACTCTCTTGGAGAGCTTTAGCAACATAACTGAGCTGCATGGGTTTTTTGTGCTTTTTTTTAATCCATTGCTACTGCAGATCAGGAAAATTATTTCAATAAGCCACTAGGCAAGAAAACACACACAACAAAAGCCAGAGAACATGCTTTAACGTCTTGTACTTCGTTATAAAGTGTAATGTAATTGTCTTCTTAATGTGTTTGCTTTATTTTTGTTTTAATCAAGTTTTTATTTATCTATGATAGTGTGCTATTTTTTGCTAGAAAGGTGGGGTACAAATCAAACAAAGAACCAAATTCGTTTTTGATCAATAATAAAATTGTGGCCTCATTTCTGCAAGATGCCGTTAAAGCAGAAGCCTGAAATCTATGTTGATAAACCATGGCAATGACAAGAGATGTTAATATCCAAGTGTCCCCATTAGCACAATGGGAAGCTAGTGAATCCTGAAGAAACCGGAACTGTTGAGAATATTGCAACCTCATGTCCAAGTCACAGGAAGGGGGCAGTGTTGCAGCTAGTTAGTTAATGCATGGAAATTTTGGGCATAGCTAGCTTTAGGATCTCTATAGCCTAAAATGCGCTTTCTCCTGCTTATGTAACGGAGCACAAAATGGACTGAACAAACTTCTTTTGAAACCCTCCTCTGCACCTGCACCTTATGTGCAAGAATATTGTGAGTATAATATTTTTCTTCACTAAAAATGGTCTCCTTTCATTCTAAGATAGCTTTGTATGCATGAGGGACTGGTAAATGCGCATTCTGTTTTGCCTTTTTGTTTTCTCTGCTAACTGCCTTTTTAACAGGAGGCATCATTACTAAATAATCCCATCAGAAACATTAGTTTCTGGGACAAGTCAGGTCAGTAGAGCTCAGGGAAGGTAACTCTGCCAACCTATCCTGTTCTAGACCTGCCAATCTGCCCTGTTCTGGAAACAAGTGTTTCCACTCATTTTCAGGGTTGTTTTAGGAAGCACTAGCGTTCTGATGCACTAATGCTTGGACCTGCAAGCGCAACAGAATGAGCAGCAGGATTGGATAACGTACAGGATTTATAAAGGAGTAGGAATGCTAGAGGGTTTCAATAAAATGAGCTAATCCGCACCTCCAAGACTAAGGTGCAAATGAGAACTTTAGTTATCCACCAGTTTTTGTAGTTCCCAAATGTTCTAACACACTTGTCAGCTCAAAAAACAAACAAACTTCTAAAAATACATTAGAAATGCACACTTTCATTTTAAAATATTAATTTAAATGTGTATTCAGAGAAAATTCATTTTAAAACATATATGGCTCTGAAGCTTTAGGAATGATTGTGAATTGCAAAACTTTTGCTGAACACTTGCCCCAGTTTATTTTAGGAATTCCATTTTTGTGAATTCTCTTTTGAATGGACTCAGTCTGTACCTCCTGGACTAATGTGCAGAGCAGCACTGAGTTATTTGCCAGTTTTAGAAATATGTATTTTCAGAGAAAACTTGCTTTGAAACACATATTTACCCATTTTTGGTTTTGTTTTTTTTAAAAAAGTAGATTAGTTTATTTAGTTATTATTCAATATAAATCTCACTTTTCCTCCAAGAAGCTCAAGGTGATAATGAACATGGTTGTTGTTTTTTTACCTCACTGTATCCTCACAACATTCCTGTGAGGTAGTTTAGGATGAGAGATAGAAACTGACCCAAGGTCACCTAGTAAACTGGCTCTGTGGAGATTTGGTCCTAGACTTCCTCTGCCCTATTTGACATGCTAACAGTTGGGGTCTAACCAGCATACTCAACACTGGAAACAGGATGGAATGGGCCTGTGGGCGAATCCATGAGAAAGAGACATGGACTGGAAATAGAATGATTTGCCTATTCCTAGTTTTTTAAATGCATTCTTGTTGGTATAGTATCACCAAAGGACTTAAAATAAACTCTGTATGTTAACATTACAGCTAAAATGAAAAATACAGTTTCAGTATGACTCATTTCTCCCTACATGCATTTTCACCATCCCACTTCATTATATAGAATCAAACTGTTGACATATTTGCTCACTTTATTCCAGGATCGTCTTGCAATGTGTGTGTGTGTGGGTGCATCTTGGTTATATCACGCTGTGAAGTTCAAAGTGTTTTCAAAGAGGATAGACTTGGCATGTAAGTTGTCCTATGGTTGATATGCAAAGGGAGTGTGTTTTTGTTCTTGATTGAACCGTATTCCTTTTAAAGCACCAGCTATTTTTGGAGCGGTGTATAATTTAATACATTGTTGGATCTCTCATCAGGCATTCTTGTACTACTTTCCTTATCTTTTGGCAAGACGTTTGATTTTCATCAGTAATTGGTTTTGCTTCACGTGTGTTTACTTTCGCGATCTGTACTGAACACAGGATTTTGCAGATTAGGCTGCCATGCAATATGGTCAGCAGCACTTGCTGAACAAGACTTGGTTCTGTCAGTATCCTATTTGCAGATCAGGGCTAGACTCCTCCGTTGGGCCAGGGATGAGCCTAGGATGGCCACTTATGAATTGCCAAAACGGAGAACACACCGCACCAGAAAAAGAGGATACCAATTTGCGTAACATTTTCATATGCTAATTTATAACTAATCTTTCACATGAGACAGATGTGGAAAAACAGAAAGCATTTTATCCTGCCCCCAGCAGTGGCAAATATGGCCTGTTGCCTAATACAAGAGGCCACACTGCTGCCTCTGCCACCACCTCCTTTCCATCAGTGCCTTTCTCTGAGGGATCCTTAATCAGAATGAGGCAGTGAGGTGAGGCGGCCACTGGGATGATCTCTGTGTTGCCACAGCACAGGTCATCTCAATGCCCATAATGCTTAACTCTGAGGAAAGACCCCAAAGCGTGAGCCATTTGGGCCTGGCTGGCTTCTGGAGATCATATGCCACAGCAGAAGAGCATCCACTCACCCAATAAGTCACTCAGAGGGGGGCTTCTTCAGAATGGGGCACTGCGCTTGGCTGGTGCCATGTGACTCTCCCAGTGGAATGGGGTGCATGATGCACCGCCCCTCCCCATCTGCCACTTGAGGCATGGGTATCAACATGCCTTGTGGGAGAGCTACTATCATATCCAAAGCTGCAAAGCTACCTTCAAACTGGGGGTAGGTCTATCATAAACACAATGATATTAATTAGTTGATCAGGAAGCTGGACTCTTATTCATTTTGCCTTGGAATGTCACTCCATACCCCTGAGTTATACTAGATCTTAACTACCTTCTATACATGTTTCTTTATCATGTTAAGTTTGTGCTTTGTGTAGTGTGTGTGTGTGTGTGTGTGTGTGTGTACATACATCATGTGAGACAGTTGGTAGCTCTTGTTCAGCAGCAGCTTTTAGCTTTTTAATTTTTATTTTAAAAGCTCAGTTGGGAGTTCTAAACAGCTTGGCCCAAAAGGAAGCTTTTAAAATTAAAATTAAAAGTACCAGAGAAAGCAGCTGCAAGCAAACCCCTCCTGAAACAGCAAGAAATCCAAAACAACAACAATGAAGTGAATTCTTTAAGTTCAAACTGCTCCCTTCCCATCTTATTTTCTTGTAGAAGATCTCAACCCTGTTAGCTGTGTCCTTTCTACAGACAACCAAAGGAATCATTTCAGTCCACACCTCAGAAGCTGCCTTTTCTTTTTCCGCCAGAGCCTTTTCCCCAAGTGTGTATTTTTCTAATCGACCTAGGGCCACTTACCTACTTTTTACTGAAAGCTGGTAAAGAGCCTTTCTAAGATTATGCAGCCTCTATAAACCTTGCCAGAAAATTAGAGTGTTATTTTTGTTTTTAAAGCTCCCATTTTGTTTTATTTCTTCCTATTATCAAAGGCAACTAGTATACCATCTGGCAAGTGGACTATAAGCTCCACTTCTCTGCTCCAAGACTCACAAGAAGTGGCCATTTAAAAAATCAGCATGGAAATTTGCATATAAATATGTATTTGAATACTTGTTTTTAAACACGTTTTCTCTTCTTGAATGTATTTTATCTCAAAAGATGCATGTTTTATATGTTTTGGGAGCCAAGAACTGTGTTGCAACATTAGGAGATGTGTGAAACCCAACAGATAGCCATATCTGATGCAGTAGCCTGGGAGGTGCGGATTACTTCAGTTCATAATTTGATGGTAATGGCATGGCATTCACAATGATCGGATTTTGCCAGCGTTCCTATAGCCAACTGCTAATCAGTAAACAGTGCCAATTACCATGTGGGGTGTAGTTAGGACCAGCCCTACCATTGGGCAAAATGAGATGATTGGTTCTCTGCACAGCAATGGTGTCACCTCTACTTGACATTTTAGTATATATGATAGCGACTGCAGTTGCAACAACAGCAAAAACATGCTTGGCTGTATAGATTCTACACACCCATGCACACCCATTGGATCCTAAAATTTTGACAACTGTCCAAGATGATAACATGTTAGCCAGGCCTTTAAAATTCAAGGGCAGGTTGGCAGCATTAGGTCACTGGGTGAGCCTAGTGGCCTTGTGGGGGACATGTGTCAGTCTAACACTTCTCCATGGAGCTGATTTTAGCATCCACAGTGGGGAACATGCAACATCTTAGAGAAGGAAGAATTTCAAAGAATGACAGGCCAGAACTAGGAAGCACACAAACTGTAGAAAGGAAAGGGGATAGAGAGAAAAGTCATTATATCTTCTTTTTAAAATGGGTAGAGAAGAGTGAAGAATTCCCCTTCAAGTCCAGTGAAAGTATATTAATATATATTAGTGATGTTGCCAGATCTGGTTCAGAATATGAATTTAGTGTGCATGTAAAGTACCTAAGGCAAAGATATGTATATACTCTGTACAGGATTCTTGAATACAAAATTTAACTATAAGAGACAGGAAAACACATCAAAGGCCTTAGCTAAAAACAAAGCACTTTTTAAATCATACTTTTTATTTTATTTTGACTGAGCTGACTCTAGGTTGCTTTATTTTTAGGCCAGTGATGAAGACTGCATGTCAAAACATGCTGAACCAAATTTGTTATAGTTTTTAGCTATTTTTAGCTATGATCTTTCATTACTTGTGTTACTTTATCTGTTATTATTAAAGGTTTTGGAGGCACAAAATTCTGTTATGGATTATTTTTGCCTTTTTGTTTGCTGCACGCCTGTAAATTGCACCAGCATACTGAACTAGGCCATTCCCAGAGGAAACAAGAGAGGAGAGGGGGAGAGAGAGAGAGAGAGACGGAAAGACGGAGACCTCCCTCCCTACCCAGCTCATGCCACCAGGTAAGTGGGTTGGGGGCTTGCAGGAAAGTTGGGGCGACTGATGCAGACCCCATTATGCTGCCAACATTGTTATTAGTCATGCAAAGAGGTTCACCTTGGCTACACAGGTAACTGAGATATTTTCCTTTAAAAAATAAAATAGCTTGATTTGCCAAGCACAAGTCAATACTGAAACCAGTGTGTGTGTGTGTGTGTGTGTGTGTGTGTGTGTATAATATTTACTAGCGCCACTTTCTGCTTTGACTCTGAGAGCTTTATCACACCAGTGTTATACTGTGCAATCACTGCGAAGAGCATGCAAAGGACTCCAAAGTTTTCCAGTTTATAATCTGCTTTTATTGTGAAGTACTCCCATGCATCCTGCTTTAATTGTGCTTCTTAACCAAAAGAAGTGCAATATTTTGCTACTAGTTTTCGAGCGTATCATTTGTTGTTTTCTGAGTGGCCACTGGGGCGCAGGAGCAGGATTTCAAGAACAATTAAACAAATACTTACATCTGCATAAGCTTTAAAGAAAAAGACATCAAAATTGACACAGTAATAAATATTAAGGAGAGCTTTAAGCATACCAAATTTGAATCGGATTGGGTCATCCATTGATTTTTTATGATTTCTTTTATATTTCCCCCCTTAAACCCATTTCCTGGTATGAAAGGATCTAGCCGCCCAGCAGCAACAGCAACAACAATGGCGACAGCTTAGCACTGTAGGAGATAATGCGAGGGAAACAGGTACGTGGGATGAAGCTAGATATGTCTCAGTCTTTGTAATACCTTCTATATCTACTCTACATATGGCAGACAGCTAAGCAGCATCACACAGTGCACAGCCATTTATTGAGTCAAGGACTCTTGGCTGCCCTGCATGTCTCTTTGTTATATAATCAATCATTTTTATTCCATGGGGTCATCTTGTCCAATGACCTTCCCCCCAGCAGTTGCTTCTGTGATAAAGTACATGCCTATATTTAATTAATGGATGCAAAGCTATAAAGACAGCCTCTTTTCCAGTAGTGCTGTTTGTGGAAGAACTGCATATCACAGCTACCAGATGTTCTGGATTCCAACTCCCAATTTTTCTGACCATTGTCGATGCTGATTGGGGCTGATGGAATTTGAAGTCAGCAACATCTGGAGGACACCAGGTTTGGGAAAGCTAGTAGATGGAATGTCAAGAAACAGCCAGTGTTCCAAGAGGAAGACCATAAATGTATAAAAAACCATTCATGGAGATTATATTTGATGATTATCATAATTTCTATTGCACTTTCCAGTGTACAATCTCTTGTTGTTAAACATACCTTGCGAGGTACATTAAGGTAAAAGACAGTGACCTGTCTAAGTATTAAAAGTTCTCAATGGAGAACCTTTGGCACGAAATGGTGCGCACAGAAATTTTAGGATTCTCAAAATGGGGAAGGGGGCTGACTTTGGGGGTAGGATCTGCAAAAGGTAGTCTTATCCATTATTATCATTTATTTATATAGCACCATCAATGTACATGGTGCTGTACAACGGATGATCCATCACTAATTCCGGCTGGTTCTTCCAAATACATGCTAATTTTAAAAGTAAATTAGTTCTTATTGTCAGGGACATTCCTGAGCCCAATTATTAGGATGTCTTCATTTAAAGTTTTGTAATTGTTATGATTGTAAGGAAATGCATGCAGGCTTATAAGATTTCTGTTCATGAAAAATCTAAGAGGTCGATAACACCACAAGGAACAACCAATTTCTGCCACTAACTTTCAGTTCAAAAAAAGGAGTACATTCCCAAAAATGCTGTAATAGGAAGTCCAAAACGAATCTGTGTTCAAATTTTTCTGTACTGTCTGTGGGGGGGGGGGGAGGGGGGGAAGACGCACCACCCCTACCTCCCATCTCAATTTTTGTGTGGAAGGAAAATGAAGCCCTATTTTTTCCCCAAGAGCCCAGTTCAATGAATTATCACTTTAGTACTTAGTCATAACAAAATGGCATTAAAACAAGAGTAAACGGTAAAAACTATCATAAAAAGACACACTTCAGGTGTAAAAATGTTCTTTTCCCATATTGAGAGATGTGAGAGTTCTTATGAACACTACAAAGCTAGAAAGTGAGTCACACTTCTTTTGTTATGTTCATAAGATGTGTAGAAGTGTGCTCTCACTGTCTCTCAAGCACCTTACACACATACAGCTAGCCATAGCTGTCACTTTTATTATTTAGAGAAAGATACATGTCCCTCATTCCATTCTCATTTCAAAGTATTCTGTCCCTTTTCTGAGGAGGGGCGGGCTTTGGAACTGAAAGGCAGGATAAAAATATTTTGACACTATTACAACTCAAGTGTTCACCAGCTGAAGTGCTACAGGAAGTCCTCCAGTGCTAGTCTTAGATGTTTTTAACTGATGAGTCTGTCTTTTTATTACAATCTTAATTTTCAAGTTATGTTGTTTTGTCAGCATGGCTGAGACTAAAGCAGCAATGCAGTGAACAGAATGCCATTTGATCATTGCTGTCTGTGAGAAGACCAAGAGACCAATTGAACAAATGAAAATTGGAACTGACCTGCCGAAATCCAGTGATTCAGAGAAATGAAAACATGTGAGGCAGGTGGCTACTAGGAGGAGGGCTTTCTCCGCTGTGGCACCCCGGCTGTGGAATGAGCTCCCCAGAGAGGTCCACATGGCGCCTACACTGTACTCTTTTCGTCGCCAGCTGAAGACCTTTTTATTCTCAGTATTTTAACACTTAATTTTAACTTAAATTTAAATTTTACTGTTCTAACTCTGTATCTTTTATCAATTTTGCTGCATGGTTTTATCCTGGTTGTGCTTTACTGTATTTTGTATTTGTGCTTTTAACCTGTTGGTTGTTTATTATGGTTTTAATTTTTGTGAACCGCCCAGAGAGCTTCGGCTATTGGGCGGTATAAAAATGTAATAAATAAATAAAAAAAAATAAACAAGCATTCTTTTGATCATTCACATTCTCTTCTTTTTATGTTGTAAATGAATGGTTAGAGGTTTTGTTTTAAAAATCTTACTAGAGTTGTTTGTTGTGTGAAATTATTTTGGTTTACTTGTCTGGCTGCCTTTTTGAAATAGTGCTGGGTTTTGTGTGGCTGGTTGTCTTATGTGCTACATTTACCCTTCCAGCTAAATGTGGTCCTTTTACCCTCTGATCTACCTAGCGATAACCAAAGCACTTCAGCTCCATTTAAAACATTGCTGTTCTTTGCTTGCCAGGAACTGTCACTCTCTGGGTGGAATATGCCAGCTATTGCATGAGAAGCAAGGCCTTTATCTCTTGAAAGGCAAGGAGTCAATCACGTTACTATCTGTTATCTGATTCTCCTGCTGTCCTTACGGATGGTCTGGGCCTACAGAGTTTATACTTATATTGGCTGTTATTTCTGCTTAATAGGCTGTGTGCCAGAGGAACAAGTATCTTTCCACTTCATTTGAAGGAAGAAGATGATACTATGCCAACCACGAGCAAAATCAATTTCATTCAGACCTTGAAAAATGGGAATATTGAAAACTGCATTGCAGAAGGAGAAGGAAGGCATCTGAATGCATTGGCTTTATGGTTGATGTCAGAATGAATGACTATGGAGATGATCTAAGAAAAGAACAAAAACAATGGTCTGTTCTGTTTCAGCAATGGATGTAGATAAATAAGTATCATACCAATACAAAAGGTCATAGTCCCATAGAAAGCCCAAATAAACAATCCTTTGATCTCAATCCTTCACCATGTGAAGCACTAAAAATGACTCGAAAGAGACCTTCTAGGCCACAAGATGAAATTCAATAAATGTATTGTGACAGTTCTGTTTTGAAATACGTTGCAAACTAACCCCAAGCATAGCAAATAAATGCTTGCTGAGTAAGAAGTCTCTTAAAATAGAAAGGGTAGCATCAGTTTGGTGGCTTACTAATGAGAAGCAGAAAAACTGAAAGCTGATAGTTATGCATGATTGGTTACATGCAATAATTCAGATATTGTCGCTGTAGCAATGGATGCACCTTGCCACTCCACCCAGTATTGAGTCTGGCTGGACATTTGAACAGGTAAAGCCTACACATATGCAAGTTGTGATTTTCCTAGCTTTTCCTCCCACTACAGCCTACTGTGACCCCACCAAGCCACTCCTGAGGGTAAAGATGGAATGGCATGGGGCATGGGTGGGGCTGCAGTGGGACAGGGTAATGGGAAGAATTCAGGGAAGCTGTGTCACACCTTTCCACTGGCATAACATACTTTTGGATCCAGGCCTTTCACCTTTGCTGCACAAATGCTGTCACTGTTATTTATTTATTTATTTAATTTTTATTCCGCCCAATAGCCGAAACTCTCTGGGCAATTTACATGTTGCCCAACACTCATTTATCAAATGAATGTTCAAGGGGATGAGGAGAAGGCTATCCATGGCTACTAGTCCTGATGGCTAAGTGCAACTTCCAATATCAGATACAATAAGCCTGTATACACTAGTTGTTGGGGGACATAAGTGGGAGGGTGCTGTTGCACCCAAGTCCTGCTTGTGGTTCCCTGGTCGACAGCTGGTCAGTCACTGTGCGAACAGAGTGCAGGACTAGATGGACCCTTGCTCTGATCCAGCGTGGCTCTTCCTATGTTCATATGTGGGGCCAAACTACATTTTACTTTAAAGGTGTAGCTAGCAGCTATGGGTTTTTGGTTTGTTTTTTACTCTTAAGTAAGTGCTTTATTTTATTATAGCACTTTTATCCAGCCCTTTAGCCAAAGAAGGCTCTCAAGGCAGCTTACACAAATATTTCTTAAGACAGTCCCTGCCCGCATTAAGACACTGGGGAGTTCAATCCCCAATGAACTCTATCAGACATACCTCAAAGGAGACATGTACAGGAGGAAGGGGAATCTCTTTTTGGTCCGGGAACTGGGTTGCGCCTTCTTTCCTTCCCCCCTTAATTTCATCCTTTATGAACACATTCATGGGTATCTTTTAGTTTAAATAGATATTCCTAAACTGTTCATTTAATGAAGAGTCCCAAGTCTTTGTGGGTAATTTTAAAAGGTCAAGTCCCAGTGAACAAACTATTAGCTGACGGTAATGTGACTCAACAAATATGAAGTGGCTACAATTTCTTGAAAAAATCTAACTCTAAAACATACTATTAAACAAAACTAATTTAAGAGGTGCTTCTTTTCATTAGCTGTTTATATGTCACATTGTCAGCAGATAGGCAAGTCCAACACTTTCTGAGCTAGTAGATTTTGTGGACTTATTTGCAAAGCTATTTATAAAGAGGACATAGTATTCCCAATGGCCAATAAGTATTGCACTAAGTATCTTAGTGTTCTGTTTCCCACAGTGCGACTGGTCATATTCTCTCAAGCATACACATGTTTCCTGGAAAGGGGGAAAGGTAAGCTTTACTCCCATACATTTTCACAAAGAAACAGTACAAAGACTACTCCTGCTTAAAGAGGAGCCTATGGTCTTGTTAGCCTAAAATGTGAGCAGTGCAGGTGTTGAAGGACATCAAGTGAATTTATTAAAAAATAAAAGCAACTAATAGTCTTCACAAGTCAAAGCCTAGCCTTCCCAATCTGACATCCTCCAAATGTGTTGGACTACAACTCCCAGAATTCTCTAGTCACCACAGCTGACTATTGTATCACTGTTGTTTTACTGCCCCCCTTAAGTGATCCAAAGATTCCTGAGGTAGCTGTATCTCTGATGCCAAGCAGGCCAACATCTGTAGGGAAAAGCTATATGTGTTGCTCTCAGAGTGCTGCTTTCTATTTTGGAGCTCCAAACTCCAAAACTTTGAAAGCATCACCCTTCCTCTCTCTAACTCCCCAAATATTTAACCCCTCTCCCTGCAACTCATTTCCTAAAGAGCCAGCATGGCTGGCTGAAGAATACTGGTTGCTCTGTTTCAAGTTCTGAAGTGCGAAGTACTGATTATGCATCCTTCATACGAAGGAGCTCAACTTGTACAAAGGGGCAGTTGGATGTTGCTGTTGACTCTGCCACCAATATCGTGGGCCTTCCTCCCTGCCCTCAAGATCCAGCATTGAGCTGAAGCCTACACATGTAGACCTCTAGGCAAGCTGGAATCCTGAATGCACACATTTAAGTGCATAGGCTTTATTTATGCAGGTGTCAACACTCAACATATGGACTTTGGTGGAAGGAGTTGAGTGTCCTGGGGGTGGGACTGGCACTACAGCTCCTTTGTACATGTGGAGCCATAGGCTGGGTTTGGACAGCATGATAATCAACGAGGGTGGGTGCTTAAAGAGGCAGTAGCCCATTGTGTTGATCATTGTGTCATCTGGGGGGCAACACACAACGTGCACACAACTCACAGTACATTTTTTCTGGATTTAAACAACCGGGGGGGGGGGGGGCTGGAAACAACGGGCTACTCTATTGCTTATCCAGAGACCCATTGATTAACATGTGTGGCGGGCTCCATTGTGTAATCTCCGTCGAGTGCACTATTCCAGAAGATCATAGAGTTTTCTGGCAGGAGCGGCCGAAAGTACCCCAGCTGCTCCTGTACAGCCAGCAGAACTTGCAATGCATGATGGGATAAGTTCAGGAGGAGGGATGGAGAAAAATCAGCCACCCAGAAGGACACTGGGACTTCCAGCCATGCAACGGGGGAGGGGCAACATGTTGTATGAGCAGTACCTCTGAAATAAGGTAATGTGCATTGCCTATTCCCTCCTCCATTGCCTAAGGTGTCATCCGAATGCGGCCATAGTCTCTCGAATAACGAATGGAAACCATAGTGATCTGTTGTAGTGATGCTGTCCTTAAAGTCCCAGAACACTTTATGCTGCTGTCCTTTAAGTTCCAGAACACCAGAACTTATTTAATCAAGATATTTCAAGGCGGGCTCATCCTGTCCTAAAACTTACTGTGTTCAGATATCAAAAACCATTTCAAAACAGCCCAAAGCATAATGTGGGATCAATCTCCTATATGAGAGAGAGAGATGTACACATGTCAACACGGACACACATATTATACTTTAAAAGCATTGAGATCATACACTTTAGTCTGCTGTACCTAGGCAAACATGTAGCCATGTATTGTCCCTGAAAATCTACAGTGTCTTGTGCAGTTCATTCCATCATTTCCAGTACTTTGAAGAAATGTCAACATATTTTGTAAAATCATTCACAGAGGATTGTTTGTTTGTTTGTTTGTTTTCTTAAAAACGAAAACAAAACAGCTTTGAAAGCAAAAGCATTTATCCTTATCTGGAGCTGCAGATGGAATTTGCTGTTCTCACAAAACATTTATAACCCCTTGTCCTGTGTTAAGTGTTTGTGTGCTTACATTCTCTTGAAGGCTGATGAAAGTCAATAAAAATATTTTTCTGTATGCAGTAAAACATGTTTTCAGATCTATATCATCTCAGTGTAAACTGCAGTCCTAACATGGATGAATAGTAATCCTAAAAAGGATAAATAGAGCAGCTTTATAAAGTAACCTAATTACATGGTTTCCTTTTTAAACTATCAGATAATCTAATATAGAGGAGTAAGTCATAGGAATGATATACCTTTACAGACACATATTAATTAAACCATACCACACTCCATCAAACTTTGACAAAGTTCTATTGCTTCCAAAGTAATTGAAACTAGATTTATACTGGAGTGAGCACCATCAAGTAGTTCACCTTTTATAACGTGCGTATTATGGAGAGAGAGAGAGAGAGAGAAACATTAAAAACATAAGCTGTTTCCCTATGTCTACTTTTTAGTTCAAGATTGAACCTGCATTTCCCATACAAGCAACTATTTAACCATCAGAGTTTAGCTCCCTTGCATATTTTGAAGTAATCTAGATAGATTTGATCTTTAATTTAAAGCAGTATTTTCTACATTCATTTCTATTCCATTTATTTCTATTTTCCCGCCTATGCAAATCATCCTTTTCACTACAAAGATAACAAAAGCAACAACAACCAGAGTTTCTTTCTCAGCAACACCTTGAACATATTCCATCACCGGATATTTATGTTTAAGTCATACAGTAATGTTTTCCTGACACACTCCTAAGAATATAAAATGAAACTTAGCTAAGGAAAGATTGTTGATTATGAATGCACTAAAGTGAAAAGATGTAGAAAAACAAATGATCTGAGATAGAACGCCCACCCCCCACCCCCAGTGCAAATAGCGTTGCATATCTTTGGAGCAGCAAAATACATGACTTCTGTAAACAAACACTTCCAACAGCAGTTAGATTTGAAATAGGATGTGGTAACAAAGTTGCTAAACTGGAATATTTGACCAATCAATATAACATTTAACAGTCTTTGTACAAAATGCAATTCTGCAATGAAGTTAATGAAAAAACATTTAATTATATACTAAAGGCTCCTTTAAATTCTTCTCTCCTACTCTTTAAAAACCAGACCTACAATCTGTACAAATAGGGAATATACATAATAATATTTAAGTTTAAAGTATCTCTTAGAAAAAAAATTGATCATGGTGATATATACAGCTGTGTCTGTTTGTCCATCCTCCCACCCCCGTCACAGTATATACAAATATTAAAGTGAATTTTTTTTGTGGTATTGGGAGGGGAACAAAAGCTTTTCCCAAAAAATCAAATATTTTCTGTTTACCATCCTACCTTCATCAGTGTCTTCCAGCAGCCCCATATGCTCAAGAGCTTTCACAAACGCCACAATTATCACCAGAACAACAATCATTTCAAGTCCCTCCAAGTTCATCTTGAAAAATTATTTGTGTGACAGCATCTTTTCGTAGGGGGGCATCCTGACTTTGGAGTTAGACCTTAATTAAAAAGCTCTCCCAGACTATGAGATGCTACACAACCAGATTACAATACAATGCAAAAGAAGTGTAGCATATTGCCACCATAAAACATTACTATTGAGAGCAAGATGAAGAGAGTAATGCAAGGAAGTCATATCTTACCATGTCTGCATCACTTGCCTGCACGGATACAGATGTTTCAGTCTCTAAGGCAACAGAATATACAGGAGCTACTTTGTTTAGCATCCCCCCTCCTGTTTTAGCCAAAGTTTACAAAATAGTGGCTTAGCTGAGAATGACAGCATTTCTTTCTATTAAATTGCAAATAAGGCTTCACTTTTGCATATAAAAATACAGGCATATATTAACTTCAATTTCAATCTAAGATAAGCAATAGCATGAATTTATTCTTATACACACACTACTACTGCTGCTACTACTACTACTGCATTACAACATTATGGGCTGGAGGACTAAAAAGGGGAGACAGATTATGGATGGGATATTTGGGAAGATTATTGAGAAATATTGGTGCTGATGGTAAGTAATTTAAGATTAGTATGATATTTTTTAATTGAAGAAATGAGTCAGTGGTGTTTGTTGCATGCTGACCATTGGGTGGGGAGATAGTGGGATAAAATTGTTTGTTTTATCTCTCATGCTGTGGTCATTTCATAACTAGAGAATGGAGACTGACATTGGTGACCCACCCCATTTCAAGGGTTTGGTCTGGCTGATTGGGAGGATCTTGCAAGAGCTTCCTACATTTGGGACATAAAACATTTTCAACAGCAACTTTCAATTACAAGTGAACCAAATATTCACCTTGAGCATGACAGATGATGGATAGCTCACATCTGATGAAGTCAAAAACTATCTCTCACTCCATGAAAGGTTCTAGTGTCCATAAGAGAAGCAAAGCAAGCTGAACACAAGAAAGACAACTGAACAAGAAACAAAGTACTTCAAAGGTTCAAAGCCATCTAGGGAAGAATAGGTATGTGTGAAAGCATTAGAGAACAAAAGGTGAAAAAGATAAAAGATCCCAAATCATACTTAAAAGAACAAAAAAAGAGGGGGAGCGTGGCTAAAGCTAAAAGGCTTAATATTAGCATGCACACTGAAACAGTGCAATCATTTGATTTTGCAGAAGATTTCCTAGCCTACCTGAATGGCTGTTTACTTTATTAAAATCATCTCTCTCCGCCCCCCCCTCCTCTAAAACAGTTTGCAGCTCCCCCCAGGTTAGTTTGATCTGTGAATTTGATAAGTGCACTGTACTCCAGCAACTATGTCATTAATGAAGATACTGAAGAGCACCAGAGCCCAGCACAGGTCCTTTCAGAATGTTTGTAGACCAGTTTCCTAATTATCAGTCAGTTATTCATTTATATTGAGGGTGCAAGGATGAGGAATGCAGGCAACCCCTCAAGCCCTGTCAAATTGCCTGCATACACTCAGCATGAGCCACTGCAGAAAAAATGGAGGGGAGGGGAGGGGAAAAACCACTCTAGGCACAGGTTTTATGATTTCTTTGGCTTCCTGGGATGCTCTAGGAATGAGGTTCCGGCTTGTATGGCTCCTGCTCCTGATTTTCCAGCTCTGTAGCTTCTGCTCTGTAACTTCTTCCCCTCCTTTTTTGGTGATTGAATTGAGGTGGCTGAGAGGGATTTAATGACCTGGTTTGCACGTTATGGCAGCAAATCATAAGTTATTTAACCCATGATTCTCAGGGACAACCAACACTTGTGAACTGCCTCTGGGTTCTGTAAACAACCTCCAATCAGTGTGGTGTCTGAACCCAGCTGTTAGTTAGTTAATTAATTAACTAATTAATTACATTTCTATACTGCCTAATAGTCAAAGTTCTCTGGACTTCTCTGTGGGTGTGGGTTATGATTTTGTATATGATTCTGTGAGGAGAACAGAAATATATGAGAGAAATCTATGATATATGAGAGAAGTTAGGGTGACCATATTTTGGAAACCAAAAAGGAGGACAACATGGTCGCCCCCAAGGGGGCGTGTCCAGTACCAAGGGGGCGTGCCCACCCGAACATAGCCTTGGTCACATGTCTGATTTTACAGCACACATTTAAGACAAATCTGTTCTACATAACATCTTGTTAAAATCACTGAAATAAAGAACAAGTGAGAGATTCAATGTATCTGAAATTAACTTCACTCACTCCTACTTTTGTAAGTTTTGCTGTACTTTAAAGCTTTTGCTATATTCTGTGTGTTACATTCTCCCCTTCCCTCAAATATCTTTTCTGACTGTATCTTCACTCATTGCAAGCTGCTGTTGTTGTTAACAGGGTTTGCTACTGGCCCCAGATCTGTTTCAAATTTGGTACAGCTAAAGCTCTACCTAAAAGCTATCATGGTACAAAGTTTCATCTCTTTAACTTTAAAAATCACGATTTCAAAAATAATAATTTTAAAACCTCAATTTTTAAAAAATTCCTAAAAAAATCAATGGATAAACGGATCTGTTTCAAATTTGGTATGACTAAAGCCCTTCCTAAGAGCTGCCATTGTGCCAAGTTTCATGACTTTATCTTAAAAAATGACATAGTTATAAGCATTTTCGTTAATTCCCATTAGAGCTGCTCTTTGCCAAAAAAAAATCCGGATTTCCCCTCCCCTCCCGGATTTGCCCTAAGATAGTTGAGTATATAGACAGTAGTATTCTATAGTGGAACCTTGTAAAAAAGAACTGACAGTAACCAATATGGTTAGAACCTTGTAACCATACACATTTCAACTGAGGAAACCAATAAGCTTAAGTAAAAGCACTTACATTAATAAATTCTAATTCTTTTCAAACAACTGGTGTGGTCTGTGGAGGAGTGTCGGAGGAGAGAACAGTTAATGGTGGCAATGGAATGGGAAACTGAGGGCCAGGTTGCTAGGCTGTGGAGCAGTGAGGCCTAAAGAATAAAGGTGAGGCAGGGACAGCAGCAGTAGGCCTAAACCCTTACACACTTCATCAGCGCAGGGGGATTGAAGTAGGTCCTGGGTGCTAGTGGTGTGGATAGTCTTGTCAGCACCTACTTGTGAGCATCTCAGGTGAAAACAAGACATCACAGGTGGGCAGGACATCACAGGAGGCAACACAGAACAATCCGCAGCTTGGAGTGCCCGTTGCCCCAATCCTGTACCCGCTCCCTGCCCTGTTGCCATGGAGATGATGCTGAAGGATGCATCATCAAGAGGGGGAGATCTTTTCTGCTGCCGATCCCCTCCTTCTCAGTCAGTGGCATGGGAACAGGGCAGGGGACAGCGCTGAGCAACATCATTAGGACGACGTGTCTTGGCGCTGATGCGTCCTTTGCCGGAGTGGGGATTGAGCACCCCAAGCCTCTCTGCTGCAGAAACAGGAGGCTTGGGGCTGGTCTCTTCATGTGTCAGGGCTCTGGTGAAGGACCCCTCACCAACAACCATGGGCACCTCCCTTGAGAGGGGAGATGCAGTACCCCAGTTACCTAGTGACAGTGGTGGATGAAACGCTTCTCCTGTCCACAGGTGATAGGGCTCCCTTGGGATTTCTTCCTGGAGCCCTGTCTCCTGTTGACAGGAGATGGGATTCATCCACCGCTGGGAGCCTTGTCTGTCCTCCCCTCTCTACTCCTCCTCCCATAATGGTGGCACTGTTAAGATAAGCACTAACCTGTGCCGCCATTCGGTGGGGAGGGTCTACAGGTGTGGGAGGAAAAGACAGCAACTCCACAGAGTGGAGGCAGTCTTCTCCATGAAATGGCACTTCGTGTCGCCCAAAGGCACACACTGATTAGCCAGTGGAGTGGACTATTTCCTCTCCAAGACTAATATGTTTTCAGAACTTTGTATGTCAGTGTGGGCATAAATATGTAACCCCCAACATCCCAGCAGACACCTGATGTGTCCGTCAGGAAGGAAAAGATTGTGCACCAATGATTTATACCTTTCTGCATGCCACTTTCCCAGGCAATAGCTTGTCTCTGTTTTGCAGTCATTACTACTGATACACAGTTCTCATAAGGGGGTTGCATTGGCTGTGTATGTATGTGTCTTACATTATTGTTGTCTTTATATGACCTTATGGAACTGGATAGAAAAGATTATTTTAAAAGTTTCTTTTTACACATTTGCCTTAAAACACTTGAATTTTTTTTTAAAAAAGAAACAGCTCTTAATAGCTTCTGCATTTGCATCAAAATTTACTACACTGTCACATCCCACTTTGCTGCAAGTCACTGAAGTCTATGGAAAAATCTATATATGAAAAAGCTCTAGCCTGCCTTTGGGTAAGTATTGTATTGTGCACCCCTGTGGTAAATGGAATTGGATTCATTTTGTTAGGGCTTTAATTGTAAGCTAACAGACTCTGTGTTTGTAGCTTTTGCTGATGCTGTATGTCTATAACTCTTGGGACACTTGATAGACCTTAGGACAAGGCTTTCATGGGAGCTGTCTTCTTGGCACCACCTCCTTCTCAAACCCCACACTTTCCCTCTCCCAGGGCGGCATCAGGTAATCACAACACTGAAGAGGGCATGCGGGATCCCTGGGAGGCCATCCAGGTACATGAGCCACCCCTGCCCTCTTCCTGGTGGAAGGCGACGAATCGCCAGTCTCCTTCCATCAAGCACAGCCCTTGGATGGGCCCAGATTGGCCCTGGAGTGACGTCAGATGGTGGAAGCACCATATTGATGTTGCTTCGATTGAAAAAGCCAGGGTAAATCCCTGACTTTTTCAAACTGCAGCATCATGGGAAAGTCCCATAGTGGCTACAAAGCTGCACCTGTGTCATCTAACCGAAGCAGCACAGATCCACAGCCACCACAGGGCTTTCCCTGCATATAGCCAGCCCCATGGTGTCAGGGAGAGGTTAGGAAAGACTTTTTTCATGAACATTGATAAGGAATGAATTATGATAAGGGATGCTTAAGGTTCCTTACTGAAGATCTATGTTTTGCACTGACAGAACAGAGTGCCATGACTTTCAATAGCTGTTGTACATATGATAGTTTGTGGGGCATGGGTTTGAGTCCAACAGATCTGTGCACTAGGTTAGGGAAGGCTGCCCTCCCCTACAAACACAAACACACACGGCCATCATCTCATTATGGAATCAAATTTCGTTCTGCAAAAACTTCAGAAGCCTTCTTTTTTCCCCCCCTTCCTATTTCGCACATCATAAAAGCAAACAAACAAATGAAATACAGCATTGTCAAAGCTACTTAGGCAGAATGTGTCAATGTCAGGGTTTCAACATTTCCTCTAATGCCATTCATAGTTGCTGAAATGCTGAACAGTATTACCGTCAAGGGCAATTTATTCGGTGCAGAAAATCGACGCCCAATGATTATCTTCTTTTTATGCCTTACAGTGGCAGAATCTGATGCACTGAGAAAGTAATGCAAATGCAAATTGAGGCTCAGAAAACATGAATTGCTGCCTTTTCCAATTGTTATGCAGTGCCAAATGAAAGTTCAGAAGAAGAATGGCTAACAGTCCAGGCCTATTATTGGTTTTCTGTGCTGTATAATAAATAGGAGGAAGCCATATTGCATTCCACTGAAAACTTCAAATCCCCATTTACTACTTCTTCCACATCAATGGAGATCAGATCAGCAGTGCTTGATGTTCACTTTCAAAGCTTTCTAACACAAGAACAAAGAAGTAAATAAACTGGCTGTTTGCAAATATGGGATGTAACTGTGCAGCAGCACCTGTCACATTGAAGTACACTTATTTTTATCCCCGCTCCTGTTTATGTAACCCGATCAGATTATTATTGCAGGAAGTGAGAACAATACTACTATCTGCTGGTTAGGGGACTTGAAAAATGCTGGGTTAAATTTTTAAATGACATTTTGAAAGCGTTTGCTGTAGGGTCTCGACAAATCTAAAACACGCCTCATTGTTCATTGAGGACTTCAAGAATCATCTAGTTCTATTCAAACCAATATGTCTTTTGTTGTTGGCTTTACTAAGCTGTGGAATGGACTCTAATATTGTCTATTCCTTTGTTAGAAAATAATCACTGAAGAAAATGAACCTCTTAGGATTATTTCTTTTTTCTTAAGATTCTGCCTCCCCCACCCCCCTACTGTAACCCAAGAGATCCAGTTGGCTTGCAATACATGCTTTTGGAACATTATCCTCCTAATTTTCCAGTTATTCTCTGGTGAGATACAGCATCTCTCTCTCTACATGGATGGCCATAGTGCTCAGGCAACACCTCCCAGTTTTGAAGTAGACAGATTCAGGTTCAACACAGGTGAAGGTGGCTGGCCCCAAAATCCCACAGGTACATCAAACTCCCTTGTACATTAATGGTACAATCCTTTAAGGTTGTGACCTCATTAGATGGAAGCCTCCCATCTCTGTAGTGCAATTGCTCTCTCGGTGACTTAAACCACACTGTAGTCTGGGGCTTGGATCGATCCAAGATCATAGTTCCAGCAGTGGAATTGATACTGCTGATGAAATGGGACTTCCCTGGCAACCTAATGCTGCAAATCTATACACAATTACTCAGGAGTAAGCCCCATTGAAATCAGCAAGACTTCCTTTTGGTAGACATGCATAGGATTACCCTACATCTCATGATGATGATGATGACAATGATGATGATGATATATGCTGTAAATCCTCTAGCAGCTAGCTGCAAGTCCTAGGGTACTTCAGGTTTATCAAAAATTCCATCTGTTGGTGTATAATAGAAAACTCAGCAGAAGCCATACTAGAAAAGTTATTAACTTTGTTTCTGTTCTCATCTAATAACTCAATGCAATGCTCTCTGGCTAAGAAATTAATTCAAAGAAAGAGATGCCTCTGAAAAGAAAATGTGGCTGAGAATATCGAGAGTCATGCTCCCTTAAAAATAATATTAAAAAGCCCTGAACAAATAAATGAAGATGCAGTAGGGTTTCTGACAAGCTGCACTTGACAGGAGGTTAATAGTCTGCCTTGTGGGCTGAAAAGTTTGTTTTCCTGGTAGCCATTTGCTCTGAGCTCAACCACAGACAAACTTGTTCAAGGTTACAAAGGGGAAAGTTTCTTTCGGGGAGAGGGTGGCACTGGAAACCTAAAACAAGAAGAAAAATACAAGCCCCAGAGAGCGCAACTATGCTCTTTTCTGGTCAATGTGGTTTTGCCAGAGGCTCCACTGAACTGAACTACCAGTGTTACAGACAACGCAAAGTGCTTCAAGGGCAAAAGCCAGATGAGCTGATGACCCTGTGCCTGCCACTATGACAAGATCACGCCTAGAAGGCTGAGAGAGAAATGACTTACAAAAAGAGATTAAGAAGTCATACATATTTATAGCTTGGTGAAGGGAAGGCAGTGATAACCATCCACCAGCTTCTGAAGTGTGTCATATCAAGGTAGCAGAGGAAACACTGAGCATAGCTTGAGGAATTATGGGATAGTACGGAGCCAAATGAACAGCCAGAGCCAATCCTCAGGTAAAAAGCCTCAGCTTTCAAATTAAGGTGAAAGTGCCATCGATATTTGCATATGGCTGCCTTGCTGCTTTGATTCTGTCTATGATCTGGGTCAATCTGAATCCAGGTTCTTAGGAACTCTCACCCAAAGCCTTGAAGCTGCTCAAAAACCAATATAAGGTGCTTTCTTTCTTCAACAACAGTCAGTTCACAAGTTCAGCAAATTCTGCAGGTTTTGATATGGATAATTTCAACTTGAAAATTCAGGGTGGCGCAAATGAGGTCCCCTGACAAACGGAGTCCCCTGTACCTGAGCTAAGTCAGAGAGTTAACCCTGTGAATGATTAACCCTGCCTTTTCCCTGTGGAAACATGGGCATTAGCTAGACATGGGCCTTAGCGCAACGGAGGGGTGAAGATCTCACGATGTTTTTATTGCAAGATCCAACCTCTGTTTACACGTGGCACGCGTTGACCTCAGAGGGAGAGGTGTCACGCCCACCATTTTGATCATTTTTCTTAAAGTGGAAGATGCACATGAGCACTCATGTGCAAAAGGTAAGGATGTTGTTTTTTAAAAAAGTATTTTCCCCACTTCCCCCACCCCATCCCCGATGGGCGCAGTGCTCCTGAGGAGCTCTGCACCCCGTGCGTGTATCCTGGCTCCTCGTAGGAAACCATGAGGAACTGGGACAAACCGCAACACCCAACCATACGTTCCGTTGTCTCGGGCTCAGCCTGAGATCACAGAAAAACCGGGCCTAAAGTGGAGTGTGAGATCCCGGGGCAAGGGAGGGATCATCCCTCCCTGATCCCGGGATCCCCTGTCTGTCATGTGAATGAACAGGGATGATCCTAGGGGTCGCCCCAGGATTTTGCTTCGTATAGCTAAGGCCATGGACTGCACATCATTTGACAGAACTCTAACAGCATTATGCTGCTACTCTTAAGCTTAGCAGTTACTTTGAAATTCATATTGTTATGGAAACTCCATGGTGTGTCACCCACACTACGTACCTGTTTATTTCTGTCCATATTTGTCACAAAGTGAGTTCATTGACTAAAGCCTCTTCTTAGCTAATAGAGGGGACAGGATTCTGGAGAACAGCAAATCACAGAGATGCAGTGTGGGTTGAACAATTTAGGGAGACACATCTGGCAAGTAGAATGCCCTATGAGAGGTTGAAAACCTGCACAATAAAACACTGTTGGAAATAAAATGCTTCAGAAAACATCTTATTTGTAACCAGACTAGAATGGTGTCCAAATGGCCTCTCAAAATTCTCCAGCATATCTATGGCCAGAGAAAGTGGAGAGGGTCTGTTTCATCACATTTCTCAAGAGAGAAGAGAAATTCTCCAACAACAGTTTCTCACAGATAAGGCTCACTATTAGCAGAGGTTGAGGCACAGTTTCTGTCTTTTTTTCTGAAAGGTTCCCCCCCCCCCGCTGCTAAAAAGTAAGCAAGTGGCAACAGCAGCAACTGTATTGGCAGCCTGGCACCATTTTGCATCCTCCACAATGCAAGGGCAGGAGTATTGTGTCTAGCTCCAGCAAGAGGTGGTATGCCAAAATCTCTGGTCACATTTCCTGAATGTTTTCTGAGTGTTGGGTCTGTTCCCATGAAAGAGCCTTCCACTTTTCTGCCTCATTCTCAAGGCATTTTAGAATTTATTTTCAATTTCTTTTGGTAGTGCTTTTCAGTTTATCTAATCACTGCGAGATGGCGAAGGGTGTTGTGTGTGAGTTTCTTCTTTCTATTACCCATCTCTCCATTGCTCTGGAAGCTGCCTGCACTTCCTGATCTGAAAAAAGCCTTATGGGAAGAATTTCCTCATGATGTCTTACCCCGGCTTGAATTAAAATGTGGGAAGCTGAGGAGGCTACAGACTGCCACTGAGATTATTGTACAATGCAAGACAGGACAGTCACTCTTACTCCTTGGCCAGTTCATACAGTAAGTAAGGTAAGTACAAGAACTCTGTGTCAGGTTCCGCCCTGCAGCAGCACCTGGCAGCCACAGTGCACCTTGCCAGCCGCAGAGTAGATGCAGGACCCAGGCCCATATCAGCAAGCACTCCCAGATGGGCTGCTTCAGACCAGCTGGGAGCAGCCAGGAAAGGGCTATATAAGAACGGCATTTCCTTTCCAGCCTTTGCCACAGCAACATGGCCTCTGGAGTCTGTTCCTGTGATTCCAGGCCTTGCCTGACCTTCTGCTTTGCCTAACAATGCCTTTTGCCCTGCTTGAACCCTGTTGCTCCTGGACTTTGACCCTGCTTGTTTCTGGACCATGCCTTTCACCTCTGGCCCTTCCTGGACTCTGTTGCTGGTTCCACTGCTGTCCATCCTGGCCCTGGCATTCCTGTGCTGAGGCCTTGCCTCCCACACCCTGGACCCTGACACTCTGAATCCAATCCATGAGAATTTCTCCCAAAATTTTCTTCTTGTTTGAATTTCTTTACAAAAACAATTTCTCTTCTATCAAATTGAAAGAGAACAGTTGAAAAAAAAAGTGGAAGAAATTTAAAGCACAGCACTAAATCAGACTATTTTTTAAGTCAGCCCTTTCAAAATTAATAGCATGCTTACCTTACCAGCTATTCTAATAATAGTAGTTTGCCTTTCCTATAGGTCTGTCAAACAAAGAGAACCACAGTTAATGTAAATACAAATGTTAGAAACTCAAATGTGAGGTGCTGAGCCACTCAGCCCTCATAAATGCTGAGTTATAGAAGTAATTAGGGGCATCTCCCCCCCCCCCCAGATTCAAAAACTCCATCTTTATTTTTCTGAAAAGCCTATAATGGATGCCTTGTGCTTGGTCATTCCCCTTTGCAATCTGGAGTCTGGGAAGAAGAGAAAGTAGATGCCAAAGTGAGGCAGATCTGTGTCACAAACATATAGAGGAAGGAAACTAGCAGATTGATGAGGAGGTCATGACCAATCACCTTCTGTAAGGATGCTGGACTCAAAAACAATCGGGCACAGCAGAGACACTCGAAATATTGCTCTATCTGATGAGTTCAGATATTTCTTTTTTCAGTGACATGAATTGCTTCCATCACTAAGAAAACAAAATACTGCTTTTTGTGCACATGTTGGACCATTTTGTTGCCGCGGCAAAGAGGAAGATCTGGAGTTTTGAGCAGCATGCATTACATCAATTCAGGTCATGTTTCTCTCAACCTCAACAGAAAAGCCAGACTGTGGTTCCAGCACACCACGATGGAAAGGGTTCGGCCTAGCTATCAGAAGTGGGGTTAAGATTTGCTCCCCAGCACCCCTGCGGAGCCTGCATCTGGGGGATATATTCCACGTGCCCTATCGGAAGAATCTCTCATTCTTTTAACGACAGATGCCAACTTGACAATTCAGCAACAGAATGTCCCATCTCGCAAGAAGGAACCAGCTGGTGATCTATATACTCCCGAGCAGCTAGATTGGCATGCATACATGTACATTTCTGCTCCTCACCATTTTCTGTCTCACACAAACAGCGCTTATAACCAAAATGTAAAGCAGATGGGAGATATCGCAACCCATTTCCCAACACAGCTGATAAGTATCTGCTGTTTTGTGCGGGTTTTGCGATTATGTTCGCAGAGAAGTGATATGTACACAAAAACAACTTGTCACTCAGCACTGTAAATATTTTTTCCTTCCCATGTCACTGATAATTCCATCCAATTTTCAAGATGAAAGATGAATGTATCAGCCACGGTTATGTGCGAAATTCATAACCCTGCATTAAGATAAACAGAACTGGCACTATTTAAAGCTCAAAATGCTTCTCTGACAACTGTATTCGATATTGGTGAATTTTAGCAAGTGCTAGAATGACCCTTGTACTGTCAATGTGACTTTCTGCCAAAGAAAAAAGAATAAGAATTGTTGTTTGCATTCTTACTGTACGGTAGGGATGCACAGAGTTTGTAAAATCCATTCCATATGCAATTCGTAGATTATCAGGTGCCCTTTGCTCCATTGTCCACTCATTGTTGGAATCGGGATTTTTTTTAATTTCCCAAATTTGCACAAATTTGCTTTTGCCCAAATCCACACTTCTGAAAATGTGCAACCCCCCCCCAAATATGCAGATACCCCCAAAATGAGCATGTTTATGCTTTAGCCTATGGAGGAAATGCGTATTTGCAGCCAGTGGTTTTTTTAAAAAAACATATTTTTCTATGACAAAATTTGTGTAAAATTCCAGAAAGGAAAAAAAAAAGGCCGCAAGTTCATGCTACTCAAAATAAGCCAGCCTACTGTGGAATCTGTGGGTTGCATAGAAATCCAAACTCAATTGATTGCACTGCAAATTTCGCTGACACCCCTACTGTACAGTTGTTCTCAACATTGTTTTTGTAATGACCATTGGCTCAAGAATAGATGATGGATGTGGAGGGGATGAAGCATCTCACATACCTCAGTGGTACGTTAATTCTCTCCTTCCTGACTGGCCTGACCAGTTCTGCAAAAGTGCAGAAGGAAGGAAGAGGATTGGCTTTCACCCATGTTTCTTCTCTTCAACTTCAGGCTTCCTCTGGCTATGAGAGAGGCTTCATAGGTCTTTTCTCCATGGCCTCTCCCACCTCTTATAGATGGGCTCTTCAACCTGTGCCCATTTTCTGTTACACTAGGTTCAAACCTGCCAATATATTCTTGCTCACAATTCAGGCTAGGGGCTGTAGCTCAATGGTATGCTTTGCATGCAGAAGGTCCCATGTTCTACTCCTGACATATCCAGATATGGCAGGAAAAAAATCCTTTCTGAAATCCTGGAGTCACTGCCAGTCAGTGTCAACAATGCTGGGCTACATGGACCAACAGTCTGACTCTGCCATGCAGCTTCCTATGCTCCTAAGCTATAGTCTTCACTTCTGGATGGAGGAGCATTTTTGGGCTGCAGCAGTTGGAGCAGAGCACCTGGGTGGCTGGGCAAGAAGACTTACCATCATAGCTCATAAAAGGGATGTAAGTGTTTCAGACATTTTTGTGGCGCTGGGTTATGGTTGTTACCTCATTTTTCTTACAAGCTCCTCATCTTTAACAACTCTATGTTAAGGTATGACAAGGTCCTCTCCATATACCCATTGAATTTGGCTGGGGCAGATAGGTGGGAATATAAATTTAATTTGTTTTTGATAAACATTTCCCCAAATTTCCAAATTTCTACATACTTGGGATGGCAAAACTTGATGTTTTAAAGAAAATTGAATGCAGGAGAAAGCAAAACTCAGATTCATCTATCCTGACACTGAACATTAGAGGCTTCAGTTTCTAAAAACAATGGTCCTTTGAAGTTGGTGGACTCCCCAGGAATCCAATATCTGTATTGGGCAAGGCAAAATTGGCTCCACTGCATTCCTGTGTGAACTGAAGGTACCTATTACACTCCATATGTTGGGCTCCTGCAAATATGGTGATGTGTGGAAATTAAAGACAGACTTCAGAAGTAGAAGTAAAATGAAGGACATGGAAAGAACATAGTATATGAGCCATTAATTATTGCACTTTTTTTTAATGTTTGCTGCCTATCAGGATAGAAATGCTCCCAGCCCTCCCTTCAGTACTGGACCTCAATGTCCTTCAAGCAAGCAATCACTGCAACTAGTTAAAACTTCCTTTGGCATCCAGCAAAACTAGAAATAAAAATGTGCCAGCACTTCTTTTAAGGAGGAAAGTCAAAGTTTTCAGGATTCTGGATTCTGTGTGGCCTATATATTGGATACATACAGAGCAGCTAGGATTGCCAACTGACTAAACAAACATGTACTTTCACTACAGTTTGATTTGCAGAAATGAGAAAGGGATAGTTTTTGAAATAAGTGGTTGGATCTAGATTTAAGTGGGATTGACTTCCCCACCCCAACATCCCAGAGCAGCCCTTCCAGCTCTTTAAAATGCTACACACAGAGCCCATCACATATCAAAATAAGCCATGCTGAAAACAAGCCATGGTGGTTTCATTAATGGGTTCTTGGAGTGGTTGATAAGCCACCCAGAACCCATGGTCTGTTTTAGGGTTGTGAATGGCTTGTCAACCACACTAACAACCCATGCATCCTGGGTTTGCAGATAACAAGAAGCTACTGCATGCGCTCACCACTCTCTGATTATTCAAAATGTGGTGGCCGCTGATGTGAAGCCCCTTAGGGAAATTCACCCATGGTGGCTTCTTGTTATGTGTGAACTGGGTCACTGAGTCAAGTGATTCTGCTGAATGGGATGAGTTGTGGTATGTGTGTATGTGTGTGGAGGGGGAGAAGCAGGATCCCCCAAACAGGCAGAGGGATCTTCCATGAGTGAAGCTCTCCCTCTTGCAAAAGGCAGGTCCTGGGTTCAACCAAGTATTATAAGCTTCTATTAAGCTCTGTTAAACGCACAAGAGCATGGGCATTTTCTGAACATTTTCTCTTCTGTTTGCATATCCCTTTGATCTCATCATCCCTTTTTCAATTTTGTAGTCATTGACTTTTTGTTGCTGTTGTCTCCCCATCAACATCCCTGAAGGAGAATCAGGCACCAAACTCCTGATCATAGACTCGCCTACAAAGAGACATCAATTTCTCTATTTATAGGATGTATAATTCACAAGAAAAATGTTCTCTTCTATATTCAGTCAATACCTTGAGTTTTTCCCATTAGATCACAGATATGTTGTATAGTTATCCTGCTCTAAAATAATCCCTTGAAACCCGTGTTCCAGGTTAGTGGTCCGGGAATACTTGATGCCATTGTGGACCTCCTTTGTCGCTTGGATAGGAGACAGATGAGGCCCCATGTAAAAGGAGAATATACATAGTTATAACAAATACTGTCTTTGAAATATCCCACAAGCTCTTTTTGCCAGTGTGGTGCCTTGGAATGAGCCACAGACAATTCTTTTATTGCTTGTTGCTCAAATATTTTGAGAGCTTTCCCGATACTGTTATGTTAACAAATGAGCAGGAGGACGAGGTTAAAACGACTATCCAAATAGTTAGTACAGCTAATTGGAGATTATTACACTTAACACGATTTGTGACAAACAGCACAATCCCGGCACGGAACGTCTATTGTTTCTTCCCATGCTCAGCTACATGCCCTTTCCCCTCTCCTCCTTAATTACACTCTTCGACTTGCATATTCACCCAACTATCTCTCTGAATTTGACATCACTGCATGGCAGGTTTTACTTTGGCACTGCCTACTCTCTCCAGTATATGCCAGACTCATTATTCCAGAGCTTGTATCACAATAAACTCTGGCAAACACACTCTGGGGCAAGGCAGTTTGCATGGAGATTTGCATGGAGATTACTTTACAGATGAGAGTGATGCTCCAAGACATTGAGATGAAGATTGTCTTCATGCAAGAGGTTTGAATGGCCCCTGAGCCTCTTCAACATTCCCAACATACTTGGCTACAACACTGAGCCAACATTCCCAGCAGTTATGGACGGTGCCTATGCAAGCGCTCACACATGCACTGCTGCTGGACCCCCCCCCACATTATTGCCACCACTGCCATGCACCCCACTGCTGCCACGTATCCAACTGCTGCTACTGCTGCCACACATCCTACTGCTACCACCACTGCTGCACCCCCCATTACTGCAATGTCATTCACCCCCACCCCTCATTGCCACAGAGTCCGCCTCTCCACCCTCTGCTGATGTTGCCAGCCTGCTAGCTCATGCTGAGCATCCTCTCATTGCTAGTCCAAGGGCAGGTGGACTTTCTGGATGCCATGTTGGCTGGAGAAAGTGGCCGGTTGGGATTAGGAGTGTGCACTCCGCCCCAGAACTCTCTAGTAACTGCAAACGTCTGCGGAGCATTCAATCTTCCAGAGCGGAGATTGGCCACTTCCAAACCTATCGATTAATATTGGACTGGAAACACACCCAATCGGAGCTTATTTATTTATTACATTTCTATACCGCCCAATAGCCAGAGCTCTCTGGGTGGTTCACAAAAATTAAAACCATTCAAAGTGTAAAACAACAATATAAAACCATAATACAATATAAAAGCTTCTAACTTCCCCAAAATTATCAGACTATTTTTCAGGTGTCAATGTTGTGTGTGTGTGTGTGGGGTGGTATCTCCATATTTGTAAGAAACTGAGTGGGGTGAGGGGTAGTTTTGATACTGACATCTGTGGCTAACTAATTAGGAATGAGTGTGTTCTCCTCCAAGCACAGTGTTTGGGGGAGCTGGAAACACTAACTGGCTGCTGATTCTGGTCATGCGTGTGTGTGTGGGAGGGGAGATGGAGCGTGTTTCTGCTCAGACTCATAGAAATCAATCATCCACATTTACATAGGCTTTTATTTCAGTTAAACTATTACTCCTATTGGCTGGCTGGGCTTCCAATGCGGGGTGGGTCATCCAATAGATCTGGAGGGCACCAGGTTGGAGAAGGCTGGAGTACAAACTTCCACCAGCAGCAGTGGAGCTCTGCATCAGCAAAGTAAAGGATAAAATCCCCCTCCATAAATGTGCAGGGGTGTATTAACGTGTCTGTGTGTGTGTTTAAGGGGGATAATGGTTTGAAGGGGGGAAAGGTTTGAGGGGGAAATTTAAGTATTTAAGAATTCCTAAAACAGCAACGCTTGCATGGATCTGCTCCAAACTTGGCATGCCTAAAGCCCTCCTTAAGAGCTATAGCTGTGCCAAGCTTCATCCCTTTATCTTTAAAAATGAGGGAGCTGTAAGCATTCGATTAATTTCCATTGAGTAGAGCAGTTATCCGAAAAGGGACGGTTCTCAGACACAGCTAAATATCTGTGTCTAATTTGTTCCCTTCCCTTTGCCACTCAGACCCAATTAAGCACCACCTATACATTTCTGTTCCTTGCCCAGAACTTCTCTGTGGCTTAGGATCAAGTATGGGTAATCTTTCTTCCTTCTCCTGACTTCATTACTGCAATGATTAAAAAACAAATCAATTTCTCTTTCTCTTTCTCTTTCTCTTTCTCTTTCTCTTTCTCTTTCTCTCTCTCTCACACACACACACATTATATTGGTGGGCTAGAAATTTGTCAGAAGGGGACAACATGAGGGAAGCTCAGAGAATGCCAACCAGGGAGAGGGCCTTTTCAGTGGTGGCCCCTCAATTATGGAATGATCTCCCTGACAAGGCTCGCCTTGCGCCAACGTTGTTATCCTTTTGGTGCCTGGTCAAGACTTTTCTCTTCTCCCAGGCATTTAACAGCATATGCTGAGTTTTTTAACTGACCCCATAATAGTTGTTTTTATGGATAGTGTCTGTTTTTGTTTGTATTTTATGCTTTTTATGGTTTTAAATTTTGTATATATATTATTATTTTTTAATGTTCACTATTTTTAACTTCTGTAAACCACCCAGACAGCTTAGGTTATGGGGCGGTATATAAATGTAATAAATAATAGTAATAATAATAATAATAATAATAATAATAATAATAATAATAATAATAATAATAATAATATATGGAGTAAGAGGAGAGACTTCCCACACTCATACAACCCTATGCTCTTTTGTAAAATTCTTCCAACCATTTGTAATTCACCCAGAGAACATTTGTCATTGGAGAGATTAAAAGTACAATAAATAAATAAATAAATAAATAAAAAAAACACTGGAGCATGGGGTGGGGGGGACTCATGCGGGACAATCATAAAGAGATGTTCTTCCTTCCCCACTTTCCTGTGGGAACAATCATTGTGGGATTTTAATGGAGATGCGGTTCTACCTTTAATGCTGTGTGAAACCAGCTGACTGGGGAAAAACAGCAAGGCCTTGGCAGCCCTGAAGGGCCATCACGTGGAAGTGCCATTTCACCCTGAAATACTATAAACATGATCAACATGTCCCCTGAGGCAGTGAGTGCTTTTCCAGTGGCTTCAAGGAGCTGATAATAATGAGTCCCTTTACTGCTATATTGGTAATCAATAATCCACAAAACAAAAGGAATATAATTCATAGGATGTCTCAGAGGAGAATGAGCTGGCCGACTATGGGGCTTCTATACCACTAGGAGAAATAATGCCCTGGGTAAGAAGCGCCTTCTTCCCCCCCCCCCATTAACTTAAAGCTTTCTTTTTCAATTATGTATAGTGCTTACAGTGTTTAAAATATATGTAGTTCTTATGGTGTTTGATAATGTCACCTCAAAGTAAAACCATGTCCACGTTCATGATTTTTATCTAGAATGTATCTAGAGACATCAAACTGGAAAATGCATACAGAAACATAACTTGAATCTAAGTGATGGAAGTGTGTTTTTGGAGTAACATATTTAACATTTCCCAGCATAACTTGGGCCTGGGGGCAGAAGGTTAAAGCCACATAGGGTGCAATCCTACGCAGGTTTAGGCAGAAAAAAAATCTACAGCTCCCAGCATTCCCCAGCCAGCATGGCTAGCTGGAGAATGCTGGGAGTTGTAGGGCTTTTTCTGTCTTACCATGCATAGGATTGAAGCCTTACTACTCCCCCTTCCCCCCCCCCTCAGCAAACACCTAGCACATGTCTACACCACAAGGGTGTAGGGGGAGGATCGCAGACTTACCAACTTCTGCGATCCTCCCTTGGTGTCCAGATGGCCGCACGACATCCTGGAAGGACGGTGTGGCCGCCATTTTTTTAAAAAATAAAGAAAACAGGAGAGGAGCGCACAGCCAAAGGTGTGTGGGGGAAACAAACCTGCTCCGCTCCCCCTACCCCACCCCCGATGAGCATGGAGTGCCTGAAGAGCTCTGTGCCCCATGCTGATTTCCCAGCTCCTTGCGTTTACTCATGAGGAGCTGGGACTAAACCGTGATGGTTTCCCACACCTCCCACAGGGAAAAAACAGGCTAAAAGCTGTCTTGGTTATCCTGGGAAAATGGAGGCATCATTGCCTCCCTGCCCCCGGGATCCCCTGTGTGTCATATGGATGCACAGGGATGATCCCCGGGATAAGGCATGGTGTAGACATACTCCTAGTCACTGACTAACTTGGAACATGGCTCTTTAGAACCTCAGGAAAGCCCGCAGTCTGTGCTGGGCTGGGCATACCTTTTTTTCTTTGTACCCGGAATAACATGGAGGGATCATAAACTGATGCTTAAGATTTACAGCCACAGTGCTGCAGAAACATAACTACTTGCAAAGACACCAATGTGTCATCTCTTATTGCCAATATAAAGTTATAGGATTTTTTTTTAATTCTATTTTTGTATTATTATTTGTTTTGCAGCTAAGGCTTTTTATCGGACACAAGAGAAACCTTGTTGAGGTAACAAAAATACTGAGGTAGTTTGGAACTTTGCAAGCTTGAATAAAAATAGGATGCTTGAATAAAAATGGTTTGGCTAGAAATTGAAGAAAACCAGCTGGTCACCAGGGATTCCGAATGAAAGGTTGCTATTGGCTCTATAAAGCAGAGAACAGAACAGCCATTTTACCAGCCTAATAGATATTTGGGATATTGGTTTACAAGATGTCACTAGAAGCTGATGAACCAAAACTATATAGGAAACTATTTCTAGTGGGACATATCTTCTCATGTAGGCTTTCGATAAATAACTTCTTTCATGGCTGTGCCCACAATAGACAAATTGGTGTTGAAACATTCCACTGGAGAAGCTCCTGAAGCAATATTACCTTTCATACAAATGCTCCAAGATTTAAGAATACTGAATTATCCATAGTACTAAAATAAATTAAAACCAATTGATCAGATCCTGCTTTATATAAATGAATGAAAAGCAGCTCCAGGGCTGAAAAAAAGAAGAGGAATAACGTCTACATAGATTGACTGCAAAAGTGCAAATATCAACAGTTCATTATATGAGAAATAAAAATGAGGATGTATGAGTGATGCATTTCCACGTCTTGCTACAAAGGTTTGAAATCGCATGTGCTGCATAGGCGAGCAATAACCATTCTTTCCCATTTTTATTAAAGGCACCATCCTGTGCTTGTTTAGACAGAAAAAAAGGCTTACAATTCCCAGCAAGGCTGGCTGGGGCATGTTGGAAGTTGTAGGATTTTTTCCTGTCTAAATATACATGGGATATTAGTCCATTTCCTGAATAATTTAGATGTATTGTATAGTCCTTCTGCCTCCCTCACTGTACTACCATCATGCCCTGACTATGAAATAACTGAAGACCAAATTTTATATTCATTTTTCATATCATTTAGTCCAAATGTGGAGAACATTTCACTGTAGGTGAAGATGAAGATCTTTCTACATGTGAAAGAAATTACTCCTCTGCAATACACATTTAGATACATTTAAAAACAGCAACCACCCAGAGGAATCCCTTTCAAATCCTTTTCCTATATAAGTGAGCATAAGTAGAGCCCTGCTGGATCCGACCAAAGTCCTATCTAGTCTAGCCTCTTGTTTGCCACAGTGGCCAACCAGATCCCTATGGGAAGCACACAAGCAAGATAAAAATGGTATAGTACCCTCCTGCTCATATTCCCCTGCCAAGTGGTATTCAGAAGCATAGTGCCCCTGATCCTGGAGGTAATATAGGCCCTGTTCAGACAACACGCTAAACCATGCTGCTTAACCGCAAAATGCTTAAAAATGCATTCCATTACCCATTTTGTGGTTAAGCAGCATGGTTTAGTGTGTTGTCTGAACGGAGCCATGCTTGCCTTAGCTAGACCTAAGGTTTATCCCAGGATCATCCCTGCCTGCTCCCGGGATATCCAGTGTGTCATTTACATGAACAGGGATGACCCCGGGACAATCCCAGGATAAACCTTAGGTCTAGGTAAGGCCACAGTCACCCTCTCTACTCTTTTCCTCCATTTTACAACAAGTGCCTTCCAGCATGAAACCTGTTGTTGTTGTTGTTGTATTTATTACATTCATATACCACCCCATAGCTGAAGCTAAGTAGTATAGTCCCCAGGAAAGGACTATATCACACATACACATTCTGCAATCTTCACTTGGGCTGTTGTTACAGTCTATTCACCTACACACGTTCGCTTTGTCTGAGGGTGAAGGCAGGGGAGAAATATTGGAAGCAGCAGTAAAAAAATAAATCATATTTTATTTTCCCATGGAAAATATATCCTATTCAGAATCAGGAAAGGCATGTGTATAGCAAATGCAGAAGGATGTAAGAATTCTTGAGGACAACCTAACAGCAATACATCAGACAACAGCTGTTGATGCTGTACAAGAAGCACCCACCCTTTGGGGCTACTTTTGCTGTTGTTTTATTTTGTTTTTAATCTTACTTGTTTCATTACTTGTCTTTTATTGTTACTTTGAATTTTATGTTTCTAACTGTACACTGTCCAGAGAACTTCAGTTATTGGGTGGTTTAAAAATGAGCGAACTCATTAGGTTTTCCCTCTGAATTGCCTGTTTACCAGTCTTCTGGCTGTTCACAGATACTTGGCTGCCCTTCAGCCTGAAAGCTGTGGATGTCCTTGAGTTCTGTATTGAGCCTCAAAGTATCCACTGAGTAGATCTATACAATACAGCCCAAAGAACTACAGAGTTTTAAGAATATCTGAGCCACTTCTTTCTCTTTATGTAATTTGGAGCAACTTCTTGGATAACAACTTGAGCTTTAGAAACATTTCACACCTTGATGAAGGGGAGAACAATCCAACCCAAACTGTGAGCACTCCCTAAACTCAGCTCTCCATCCTAATTTCTAAACCAAGCAAACATGATAATACTTTTCTGGATGCAATTAAAACAGAAGAAGAAGAAGACTATACAGAAACATTAAGAAGAAACAAGAAATGGTTACGTTTTCAGGGGGCAGAGGTGATGCTTCCTGTAGAAACTCCTGCCAGTTCCCAGTGCCCCCTGTAGGAGAGATCCAATTCTCTATACTATATGAAATAGACATTATTTCACAGTTCCTGGCTGGGCTGGAGAGAAAAGCAAAGGAGGTAAATCCTGAAATAAAGTAAGGTTTAGAGCCAAGGGTGGAAGAAGAGCATGACAGTTGGTTCAATGAATCAAAGGGGCTGATTTCAATGCCAAGATGCATGAAAGAACTTGCTCGTTGCTAGCAGGAGTTGTTCAGAGCAGCAAGGGCTATGTAGGAAGCAAGGCATGCCTGTTCCACAGTGGTCAAATAATGGTTGACGAGAGCAGCAATGTTCTAGGTCTGATGATTAGTGGAAGGAAACCACGGTCAACTGGTTCACAAAGTAAGCTTTTCAGTGCATGACCTGTTAACTTGCCACTGTCTAAAGTGAAGGGCTGGAAGGAACCAAAACTCATAGAAAGAGCTAATATGAGAGGGGAGGTTCTTACAGAAAAGCAGGGAAAGAGCCACCAGCTCTACATAGGCATAAGGAGTGTAGCATATGCACACTAGGGGCAAAAAAAAAAATTAAATCAGTGACTCTGGCCGGCAAGGTGTTTGATCCTGACATTCTAGATCAAGCCTTTAAAAATCTAGAAAACAATGTCCATTCAAATTAATATCAAAGCCGCCACTGAACTGAGCAGGGTGAACCTTATGTGGCTACAGCTGTTGTTGTTTGATGACAGCATCTTCTGCATTTCTATGGCTTAAGTAGCCTGGGCCAATGCAAACTTAAGATGACAATCTAACCTTGTTAACAGGCTGCGACAGCGTGAAGAAGGCTTACTTTGGTTCCTTATATTCCCAAACTGCATAGTTCACCAAATAGCCCAATCCTGACTTACCTGCAGAAAAGGGGGAAAAAGACAGAAAATGAGAATACATAGTTGTTCGAATGGATTAGTGCTCAAACTTTAACACAAATGTGTGTCAGGCATGGATGGAAAAATAAGTAATGAATCTTGAGAAAAACAAAATCACAGCAGCGTAAGCTAAGGCAGCTTCCACCAGTGTGATGATTTAATCATTTAGATGTATCTCTCTTCCCCCACCCCCTCTCTCTCCATATGAATAACTGCAACAGCCTTTTCATTCTGGTAATTTCATTTTAAACAGATGTGCTGCAAAAGGTAATCTGTAATGTGTGTCAACGTTTCCCCTCCAGATTTCTTCTAAGCCAATATGTACTGTTGGCTTGTTTGAAATAGCCTTTCCTTCTCTTTAATTTTCTCTCTCTCTGCTGAGTCAATGTGGTCCTCGTAATATTAGGATAAACATCTCAGGCAGCATGTTACTGTCCTTTTTGTTCAATTTTTATTGTATCTTTTTGAGGGGCAGCAGACAAGGTGATCTGTCTGCCTCCATGACACTGATATCCTTAAACAGGAAATGAATTCTTGATCATGCTTCACAAACATAACAAGAAGAGTCAGTTGGACTTTAATATTACATCTCTATACCACCAGTCTCAAAGCAATTGACATTAGAATATAAAGTGGAGGAATGTGAGAGAGCAGTTTCAAGAGAGGTGCATACTGTACTTTAGACCAAATCAAAGAATATTTATTGCAAACAATTTAATAAAATGAACATGGGATGTTATCAGAGGATGTATGAATAAAAGGTCATGGTTCATTCATGTTATAGACACACTAATTGTTTCCATGTTGCCACTTGAAACTAAACACACCTGAAAAGGGCAATGGATTTGCATTTCGAAAGTAGTCCTGGTAAGTACCGTAGAATGGGTATTCCCTTTCATTGGGTATACATTGGGTAAGTACCGTAGAATGGGTATTCATCCCTTCACTTCCAAAGTGCCTGTTCAGACAACACACTAAGCCATGGTTAGGCTGCTAACCCCATTGTAACAAATGGGTAGTGAGCATGTTTAAACCATGGTTTTGTAGCCACCACAGTTAGGAATGTTTCACATGACACACTAAGTCATGGTTCACATGACACGCTTAGCCATAAAGTTTAGCTCAAAATGTTTAACCACTGTGGCTTAGGCCTCAGATAGACCTACCTCGTCTAGCGCAATGGAGGGATGAGGATCTCACCATATTTTTATCGTGATATCTCCCCCTCTTTTTACACGTGGCGTGTGACAACCTCAGAGGGAGAGGACGTTGCACCTGCCATTTTGTTGTTGTTAAAGGAGCAGAGTTCACGAGCGGTCGTGTGCAAAAGGTGAGGGTTTTTTTTATTTTCCCAGTCCACCCACCCACCCCACCCCCAATGGGTGCAAAGCTCCTGAGGTGGGTCGGGCTGAGAGTCTGTGACTAGCCCAAAGTCACCCAGTGGGTTCCCATGGCCGAGTGGAGACTAGAACCCGGATCTCCCAACTCCAAGTGTGACAACCTCAGAGGGAGAGGACGTTGCACCTGCCATTTTGTTGTTGTTAAAGGAGCAGAGTGCACGAGCGGTCATGTGCAAAAGGTGAGGGTTTTTTTATTTAAAATAATTTTCCCAGTCCACCCACCCACCCCACCCCCAATGGGTGCAGAGTTCCTGAGGAGCTCTGTGCTCCATGCACGGGTCCTGGCTCCTCATGAGTAACTGTGAGGAGCCGGGACAACCCGCGATGCCCACCCACGTGTTCCATGGTCCCAGGATCAGCCTGAGACCGTGGAAAAAGCAGGCTCAAAGGGTAGGGCGAGATCTTGGGAAAAGGGAGGGATCATTCCTCCTTGCTCCCAGGATCCCCTGTGCGTCATGAGGACACACAGGGATGATCCCGGGGATCGCCTTGGTATATCGCCCTGTCTAGCTATGGTCTTAGCATGTCAGCTGAACAGGATCAATGAGAGAAGTGCAGCTTTTGAAGGATGGTGGGAAGTTATGCAAATGCTGCTGCTGCATTCCAATGCAATATAAACTGAATGTTGCTCATTGGCTAAAACCAGTGTCAACTGTTTTTAAAAAGGTCAAATGATAACCAGTCTGATTTTATAGACTGGTTATCCTTAGGGTACCAGCAACTCTGGTACTCTTAAGGATGCCACTGAGAAAACAGCACCTCTGGCAAATGTAGGAGTGGGGCAGCATGTCAGAAATGCCAAATGGGGGGTTGTGGTGGTGTTCTGGGAATCAGAACTGGGGACAGACAGTTGGACTTGAAAATTTGTTTTGACTGTTTTCTATTGAATTAACTAATCAGCCAAATTTCCTTCGGTCACTTCAAGAAACTCAGCCACAGCAAATACTTAAATCACACTCACACAACCATTCGGCTTCCCCAGACATACATTTGGACTTACCTTTCCCACATAGCTTTTGGCAATGCCCCTTAGTCTCCATATTCTATGGTAAGGATATATAACACAAATAAACACATATTTATCTCCTGTCTACTTCAGGCATCATCTCCCCTTCTTCTATGGTCTCCCCTGTGTTGCATCATAAGATTGTACATCCCTTGGGGCAGGTACCTGCCATCCTATACTTTGTAAAGAATTATGCACATGGATAGGGCTGCAACCATGACATTTTTGTCACCACCAAGCCTTTGTTCTCTTTGTAGCAGCTGGATGAAGTGTTTCCAGTATTTTTTTTAAAACAGAATCTTCTTAGCCCTTAAGTACAATTCTAGTTTCTTCTTTGCCACCATTCTGTGACATACTTCTTTATTATTTCATTTTTACCCTTGAGAAACCAAGGCCAAGAAATAGCCATTTGCCCAAAGTAAAAGCCTAGGAATGAACAGAACCAACCTCTCTTGTCAGAGAAGTTGTTTTGCCAGACAAGAGGCAAATCAGATGTGGACCCCGGCAGCCTTTTAAATAGAGGACTGCCTAGCATAGAATAGGACACATGGCCACCCACCACCTGCCTATGGAGCATGAATCCAACTGTGTCAGGCTTGGGGGCTGCTCACCCCATCGCCACTGCTGTCTGCAAGCGCTCGCTGGGTGGCATGAGCCTCTTCTGAGGCCCGGCTTTGCCCGGCAGGTGCTGGGTAGCTGCCTGCACATGTTCCGAAGTCGTGCACATTCCCCTTGCTGCATCAATGTCAGGAGCCTCTGTAAATTGCACACAAGTAAAGGCGTGAATTATCATCCTGTTAATGGAGGTTTTTAGTCCGCCAATGGTGTGGAGTGTGTGCACAATTTATGGAGGCTCCCAAAAAGGCACACTTCCCCCATTGTGTCAATGGTGGTCACCATTGACATAGGAAGGAGGAAATGCGCAATTTTGGGCCATGCACTGGTGGTTGATGACTGTTTACCAGGACCTTTTGAACACACTGGGGGCATCTGCACTCAGGAGGGTGGATGCAGGGGGTCCACCAGGCTCCCAGACCCAGTTGGGCACTTGTGACAACCCTACTCCCTTGTAGCTCTGCGTCACACAAGCACACAGGGAGACAGACACAAAGGCGAGGAAGGAGGGAGGGCCTTGGGCTTTGCAAGTCAAGCACACTCTTGTGGCCATAGTGGTGGCAGGAATGGTGATGGAGCCAGCAGCGAATGCTCTGAAGCAGCAGCAGAGGAGGAAAAGAAGTGAATGCCCTTCAGCGGTGACCAGTGACAGGAAGCAAAGGCCAAAACTCCTCCATTGGGTTGAAGGAAAGTAACCTCCATAGTGCTTCTGGAGGAGTGACATAGTG
This sequence comes from Elgaria multicarinata webbii, assembly GCF_023053635.1. Lineage (NCBI taxonomy): Eukaryota > Metazoa > Chordata > Lepidosauria > Squamata > Anguidae > Elgaria > Elgaria multicarinata. The sequence continues at coordinate 71,521,006 of NC_086173.1, read as the reverse complement.
GGTGTCAAGGAACAGTACGTTTTGCTCTCAGACTACTAGCACCCATGGCAACATGGGCCTTAAACTAGTCCACAAAGATTGTGTGCGGCACAGCACCTGCTTTGTAAGCAGAAGGTCCCGCTGACATAGCCCGGTAGGGCTGGGAAAAAGCCCTCTCTGAAACCTTGGAGAGATTCCGCCAGTTCCTGCAGGCAATACTGAGTGAGAAGGACCAGAGGCCTGGCTTGCTATAAGGTAACTTCTTAAAAAGCCTCAAATGATTCATCTATTTCTTTTAAAACCCAAATTGCCTCAGGAGTATTTTGCATTTTAAATCATCAGACCTGCCACCTCTAATTTAAATCTCCAGGATTTATAAGACAGTACAAAACCACAAGTGAAATTATAGCTGGGGTTTTGGATTATGAAAGAAAATTTAGCAAAACCAAGCTATGAATTTATAGTGCCCTATTACATTTCTACAGCAAAAGGCCAGACGGCTTTTTGTGACATAGCCGAAGGCGTAAAGAGTACAAAGACTACGATACAAACCACTATCTCTGCAGATGAATGTTGTTACGTCCCTGGGCTCTGAGGCTCAACAGCACCCTGAGAGGACTCAAATTACTGATTGACCCACTTCAGGGAAAACCCTCAGCAACCCTCAGATACCTTCAAGGCCTGAGGACAACCCCAGATATTGAGGTTAACTTCTCCACCACTCCTCTCAAAGCTCAGTCATGCAGGGGCATGAGGCTACAGAAATAACTGTGGGCCCTTTAAGGCCTATACTAGCATCCCATGGGGGTGGAGCGTCTGAAAGCCTTGCCAGGCTTCACAAGGGCCAAATCTACACCAAGCAGGATATAACACCACAAAAGCAGTTTGAAAACGATATATGGAATGTGTCATGGATCCCAACAGTTGTCAGTGTGCTTCAATACCATTATAAAGCAGTAGTATAGATCCTGCCAATGTTTCAGTTGCCTGCAGTCTCTTGCAGGGAGAACAGCTTTTCTTGTGGGGAAACACTCCAGTGACTATCCCCTGGAGTATTCTGCACACAGGATCCAGACAATTCTTTACCTCATGGTAATTGAGTGTGCTTAACTGGATATGACTCTGTTTACTGGTCATGACACTGCTCTACTGAATGTGACACTTCTTTACGTGACACTAAACCTTCTGTGGGTGGTCCATGCGATAGGGTCCTTCCCCTGAGATTCCAGCCAAGCTAGGACAAATATTAGGTATTAATAGGGATAATACCAGCAAGAGTACCAAAGCCTAAACTGATCTTAATATTCAGCCCTTCATGCCAAAGTAATTTGCTTTGGGAGGCAGAATGCTATAAGCATGGAACAAGGAAACGGTGTCTTCCAAATTCTTTACAAATCAAGCATATTTAGAACATGGTTTATAAACTTTCCATGAAAGCCATTCACAGGTTCCCCCTTAAATATTTACATTTCAATAATCTAGAAGCTTTATCAAAAGATAGTGAAATTATGAGAGACCTTCCTCAGCTGACAAATTTGGGGCATATTCTATGAGCAGCGTTTGTCAACATTCTGTGGCCCTGTGGTAGGGATGGGCAGACCTGTGACTCTCAGTCTCATCAGGTCTCTCGTTTTTCACCACAAGCCCTTTCCATACTGGTTGTGTGTCTTTTCCCCCCACAGAGAAATCCGTACTTATTTTTGTGCGCATCTCTTCAAATGGATGCATCTTTGTGTGAGTGCCCCCACTGACTAAAGCGTGTTTCACTTCATTTTAGAAACGTATGTGGCGGGTTTCGCAATTTTTTCCAAATGTGTGCAAGTTGTTGCGTGATCTTTCATGGAATGCATCACGAGCCTGGATATTTCCAACTGAAAAAAGTATCTGGTTCAGATTGGGTAAATCCATAAATAAAGGTTTAAAAAACCTCGCTGGAGCAAATTTCTCACCCAGGCCTACCCCAGGGCTTTACACTGACCACCAGTGATGGTGATGGTTGGGGAGGCTTCTTTGAGATAGCTCTGCCTCTAGCCTTCTATCTCATACCCACACAGCTTTCCTTCTGCTGCTGATCCACACATGCAAAGCTTCTTCCTTACATTGTCCCATATTTGCCATGTTGCAGCATTGTGTGGGAGTGTGAACCGGGTTGTTTTCCCTCCCTGAAATATTCAACGCACATTCCAGAGTAACAAGACTTTACCATCCCAATGTAATAAAATTCCGCAGCAGAAACCTATTACAGCATCAATATTTTATTAAAAGTCAAACGTATTTACAAGCTCCACTAACTTAATATCTCAAACAGGTGCAGTGGATATAGGCCACGTAAATTCCTTCCAGGAGCCTGTTTTCACTTGGCATGAGTTGGTAAGTATAATGCTGCCCTCTGCTGTCTGTTCCAGCTCAATATGCAAGCAAATCATTTCAAAATTCCTCTAGAAACAGCTCCTACCACATGCATCAGAAATACACATGGCTTTTCTACATGCTTTTAAAAAATAAACAAATACCTGCACCTTTCCCTTGGTTCTACATTTGGGCTAGCAATGATTCAGCACGCATAATACAACACTCTGTCACATCTAACAGAAGGTTTGTAGCCTTTCTGCAGAAAGAAACAACTTGCTCTGTGAATGTCTGGAAAAAATAGGAATGGACAGATCACTCTTTTTTGTGTGTCATATCACTGGCTCATATGTTTACTGGATCTGTTCTGTCTTGCTTCTGGATTAATATGAGATTGTTGTTTTTCTAAATTACACACACACACAATGTGCATATTTGTGTGTGTGTATTTTCCCTGAAATATGCACTTCTAGATGCATTTAACACAGGTTTTCTGAGCCAATAATTGCATCACAATGTTCAGAGAAGTGCAACCTCCAATGGGCAGTTACATTCTTCTCTGCATATTAGGACTTTTCTACATGAGGCTTTTAAACTGCCACTTTACTGAGGCTTCTGCTTCTGGAGTCTTTGTGGGATTAAGCTTGGCTCCTTTACATATGCATTTTTCCCAAGGGGTTTTCTTTCTCAGCCTTTCTATATGTTCTATTACACAACCACCAGGTGACGCTGTGATATAGTAGATTGTGCAAATACACCAAGGTCTTGTGCTGGCATTCATAGAAATACCAAATTTTATTTTTAGGGAAAAACAACAACCCCACTATAATGGTTGCAAAGCACAGGAGAGGCCCTGGAGGAAGAGGATATCATGTAAAGCACCTGTAACTGACATGAGTGAGGAATCATGAGTCCACAATAAATGCTGCATGTAGACAGAAATTGCAGATCAGCCTCAGTTTGTATTCAAATTTGCAAAGATAGATGAAATTTATCAAGCATCCATGGTGGAATGAGGTAGTAGGGGAGGCAGGCAGACTTCTGGTTAAAAGAAAATTCAGAGAGATGCTCAAGCCCGAGGGAGAGAGAGAGAGTGACAGCTTTCAAAGAAATAAAAATATAAGAAGCAAAAGATGTACTGAATGATTGGTGTGGAGTTGGTGGGATGGAAATGGCTGGCTGGTGTTCACCACTATTTCACTCGCTAAAATGTTACGGAAATGTTCTCATGCTACAAAGAAACAGCAAGGAGTCACTCTGCCCCTAAAGAGGCAAAAAGAAAAGCATGACATAGACATGAGTGCGGAAACTGTGGTGTGTGTGTGTCTGTAGGCTGTATTGCTCATCACTATTATTTGTTTATTTAAAGCAGGAGTCCAGAATCTCCAGCCCACAGAGGCTCTGCATGTGACCTGTGGAGTCTTGTGCCACCTCTGTAAGCCCGGCCCCTTCCACGAGCCCTGCCCCTACAAAGGGGCGGGAAGAGGCATGGAGAAGAATCCCTAATCACAGATCAGAGCTAACAGCGAGCATTCACCAGTGATGCTGCTTCACTGCACACAGCTTTCCTAGTCTGCGAAGCCCCACATGTAGCAAAGGCAAGACAGCTGAATGTCCCTTCAGTCCTCTAGTGGAGGAGTGATGGGAACTTGGCCAGCTCAGCTTTGCCCACCCTTACTCCTTGCCAATGGAAATGATGGGAAATGCAGTCCAGTACGTCTGGAGGATAACAGGCTGCTCTGGAGCCTTATGTAGCAAGAAACAGCTTGTGCCAGATATTGGATGAATTACTTTTAGGCTATCTGCAAGTCTGGGATGAAACTGTTCCCTCCCTTTGTAGACATGGGGGGGTCCGAGACAAATCCCAGTGGCTCCAATCGGTATGGGCTAAAATCCACCGGGAAGTTCCATTGGAATACATTTGTATAAGGCCTGCACCGAACCTCCTGTCTGATGGTGTTCCTCAAGTCCAACCTGTCGTCCACTGTCGTGGTGCCCCAAAGCTGCTATGTGACATGGAGAATTCATCTGCACATTTGCTGTGTAAATCAGGGATGGCCAGTTATTCAAAGGGCTGCTCCAGATCTGGGGGGGCAGGGCAGGCAGAAGTGCATTTTTGTGCACAACTGACCCCACCTCTCCTTGAGATGTCTGGCTGTATAATAAAGTTGATGCCTTTTAGCAGGAAGGGGTTCCCCATTACTAAGCACTTACAGTCAAGTGAAGCATTACATCCAAATATAAACATTTATAGGTTACATACAAAATCCAACACAAATATGTAATGGCCAAATAGAGAATATTTATATTTTCTTACACCATGACTGCCCTGTCTTTTTCTTTACAAGTAAAACTGCAGGCAAACATTTACCAATTAAAATTTGGGATGGCTACTAGGGGAGCAGATAAAATTTCTCCTAGCTGCCTTCATTTCTCAGTCTGGCAAGTCTCTGCCCTTCATATAAACAATGGGTTTCCCTTCTCAAGCAGCCTTCCCCTTCCCCAACCTGGTGCCTTCCACATGGTTTGGCTTCAGCTCTCATCAGCAAGGGTCAGTCGTTGTGGTCCAAAACATCTGGAGGGCACCAGGTTAGGGATGGCTGTTCGGCTTTGTGACTGTAGCCTAATTTAGGGTACAATCCTATGATCAAAAATTTCTGAACTAGGGGGCTTACAGTCATCCTACGTATGGCAAGAGGATCAGCAGAAGTGATCATCACTTCCCCATCCTCCCAGCCTGCATTTTCACTAGATGGACTTTATTGCCCATCTTGTAAAAGTGTCCCAGAGAGGGAAGAAACAATTTTGGAGAGGCCTCTGGATAGCTCAGATTCTGGCCTCTCTAGTCTCCTTCCGTCCCCACCCAACAAAACACCCCCTTTCCCCCTTCTCCGAGGCTGTGTTCCTGACTTCAAAGAAGCAGCCGGCTTGGTTCTTTCCATGCCAGCTGTGACAGGGAGAAGGAGGGGGGAGTCGGAACACCGATTCCCATCTCCAAGGTTGGAGCACTGTCTCTGACCTCGGACATGGGAGTCTGAATTATCCTATGGCCTCTCAGACATTATCTAGGGGACATAGGATCATTCCCTTAGTCTTCTAACCCGATAAAATGTCAGCAGTTTTTAGATCTTTTCTGTATGCTTCAATAGCCAATGTAATAAATAATAAAATATCATGTTTATCCTGCCAGCCAGGCCATTTTACTGACTCTTTCTCTCTATTACAGTCCACTTTCATAAGCCCTTGTTTAGACAGATACACTTATTCACTTCCCTTGACTCGTCAGTTAAAAGTCCCCATTTGCATGTGTTAATATTATCTGTGGTCTGTATTTAGATTTTGCCATTAAGGTTTTTCCATTTGTGACCTGGCAATGCACACACATATTGCACAGACAATGCACGGACATATTGTCTCTTTCCATGGCTTCTAACCTGACAGGTTTGTCTGAATCCTGTCTCTGAACACTAGGTGGCAATCAAAACTTACTAACTTCCTTTAAAACATCTCCTGGCAAAATGGGGGGGGGGGGAGGAGAGAGAGAGAGAGATGAATTGGTGGGGGAGGAGAGGCTATTTTTTAATGGACAACCAAAGGAGCTGAATGAGCCACTTTAGACAAAAGTGGTCAGGAATGAAAATAAGTGCACTGTATGGCCTTAGCTAAACCTAAGGTTTATCCTGGGGTCATCCCTGTTCATGTAAATGAAACACAGGGGATACCGGGAGCAGGCAGGGATGACCCCGGGACGATCCCGGGATAAACCTTAGGTCTAGCTAAGGCCTGTGATCCACCCTGGGAGCTGCTACAGTGAAGGCAAGTGGTGGAATACTTCCAGGGGAAAATAGCTAGTGCTGTTACTTGACAATTGCATTTATGGGTTAAATGTATAACGAAAAGGGATCCTTGATAAGCAGAAGATAAATGACCTCACATAACAGCTAGAATAAGATAGCCTACAGAAATAAGGAAATGGGTTTGGTAATGATTGGACTAACTATTAACAGCAGGACCTCCTGGAAGTTAAAATATGAAGTCAAGAGATGGGTTTAAAATGAGGGCTGGGGTAATTGGTGACTCTGATGTAGAGATGCATTATTTTGAGGATAGCCAAGAGCAAAATCAATATTATATAGAAAACAAGTTGCAAATCATCAAGTAGGCAATTGCAATGGATTGCTTATTGTTTCTGCCTAAACGAGAAGTTCCTCATGTGAGGAGCCGTGCTAGAGTTCACAGCTTTATAGAACAAGCTGGAACCCTATTGGCTTCTTGTGTCACATGATCTATGCTGAAGAGAGAGCAGCAGTGCTCTGCAGTGCGAGTGATGGGAGTTGTAATGCAGCACATTTGAAGGATACCAGGTTGCTTTAGAGCCTTAACCAGCAAGAACCAGAACATGCCAGATATTGAAAGAAATATCTTTAGGCTATAACTTTCTGTTTGAGGGGCTGGAATAACACTGTTTTCTCCCTTTAAAAACCGCAGGAGCTCAAGACAAATCCAAATGGCACTGTGGTGAAATGGTATGTTATTGTTTATAGGTATATATTTGAAGGTTTGGTTCAGGCTTTGCTTTGGCCAATTCCTTTCTTTTTCAGGCAGTGGTTAGTAAGTGGGAGGGGGAGTTAGAATGGGAAGCTGCATGAATGTAGTCATCTGATTGGCTGGATGATTTGAATTGGAGAGAGAGACAGAATAAGAGAGTGTGGAGAGACAGACAGCATTAGAGAGTGGGGTTTAATGAGGGTTGGAGTGGGTTAGGGTTAGAAGAGGCTTGCATTAGGATAGGATTAGGAAAGTGGGGCTATAGGTTTTGGAGGTGGTTAGTATTCCCTGGGAGGTGGAGGGAGGAAGTTTTAATTGTACAACATAAAAACTTTAAAGTGTCTTTTGAAATCTTTTATTTTATGAATAAAGTACAATCTTATTTTGTTATATCATGTCTGCTCAATCTTATGCATTACTTCAGTTTGATGAAACACACTCACACACCAAGAATAAATTAAAAGAAGGTTAATAGTTCCCTCATTCTTTTTGAGTGTAAAGAAGAGGGTGGTGGCAGCGAAGGAGAGGTTTTAGTAAACACCACTGAGGCTGGTGACGCCACAGGCACTAATTAGTCTGGGGTAAAACCCACTGGGAACTTCTCTTGTACTGCTACATTCCCCGAGTCTGAGCCTAACAGTTGCAGGTTCAAGGGCCCAAGTGTTCAAAGGTCGTCAACACAGACAGGCATCAAGTAAAAGGCAAGCTCTCAGCATGCCAGATCACAGGCAACAAGGTTCTAAAGCAACACAGAGGACAGGCAGAATCCAGTCCAGTAGCAGAGGCTGGTGGTTCTGATGTCAGTGGGAGCAGTGAGTCCAGTCTGTGTTCCAGTTAAAAATCTAAAGGAGCTATCCTTTAGATTTTTGTGGGGCTGAGAATCTACCTGACTTTCAGTCAGAACCAGTCAGAAATGGGTTCAGAACCTTGGATAGCTCCCTTAGAATTCTGGCTGGTTCTGACTGAAACTCAGAATGGATTCACTGAAATCGGAACCACCAGCCTACAATGATCTCAGCATCGTCTTAGGCCATATCCTTCACAAGCAGTGTGAGAAGAGAGACTGGCTCTGGTGCTGTGAAGGATGAATCTTTAATAGTATTTATCGAAAGATAAGACTTTTATTTATTTTTTAAAAAAACTCAAAAAGCTCAATGTTTCAGATACCAGGATCCTTCTTCAGGAGCTACAATCAAAATATAATATAAATACCATATAAGGTTTTTTCCTCCTTTTTTCTCATCATCATCATCCATATCCTTCACAAAACAAGAGGGCTGTGTACCATACCTGATGAGTTATTCAGATCACTATAATTTATTAAGCACCTGATGTAACTTCACTGCTAGAATGCAGCCACAGACTGCAATCCAGCAAGCTGCTTTAGTCACACATGGAAAAGAGCTTTAATTTCCCCCTCCCTCAAATAAAGCCCTTTCAGACACTGCAAGCAGCTTTTGAAACTCATTTCTAGTCCTGTGCCAGAGTTGCTTGAAATATGGTGGGTGGGGTTTGCTATTCAGAAAGAGAAATATAGGCCAGATCTACACCAAGCAGGATATAACATGTTGAAAGCAGTTTGAAAACAATATATGGAGTATGTCCTGGCCCCCAACAGTTCTCAATACTGTTATAAACCATTATAAAGCAGTAGTATAGATCCTGCCATGAGCTCTACACAGATCTTCCTATATCCATTTCTAAGACTATAATGAATAAAATAAAGAACAGCCCATGAATCTCACTGTAAGCTTTGTAAACAAGCAAAAATCCATAAAGAGTTCTTCTTTCTTCCTTTGTTTCTGCACAATTTATGCTCAATACAAACTAGACTTCCCCAGGCTCTTAATGTGAATAGAATTTATGTCTATAACTACAGTAAAAAAAGTAACAACTATTACATTCCAGATATTATAGAACAGCAATATCAGAAGAAAAGATACATGTCTCCCGAGGAACTGCAGAGTAATGAAGAGGATGAAGAAACAATCCTTCCAAATGTCCCTCTTTTCATCACCATGGACAGATCCTTTCCTCTATGTAGCAGTAATTTAAGTTGAATGCTTTGAATTACAAGCAGGCCCCAAACTATGCTGCAGGACTGAACATGGATAGCACCCCCAACCTTTACATTGTTGTTGCTGCTGCTGCTGCTGTTTTTAAGCCAAGGTAACTGGATTTATAGATAACAATCACCCTTTTTTAAAAGCTTCTAGCTGTCTTTAATGGTTTTGGTTTATAGAATGATCATATGTTTGACAGTTCTAGAAGACATGTTCAGCAGAAAAACACATGTGCTTGGCCCATGCCCACATGTCACATATCCACTCAATTTCCACAAGTTTCCCCAGATTGAGCAACAATCCAAAGTTTACCCATGCCGACAGGAGAACTTAGCTTTTGCCCACTCCTATGCAAGCCTAGGGGGAAATAGCTCAAGCTATCTCTGACACATATAATAATAAGGCAGAGGGAATATTAGTGGTTCCAATTGGAGAACTCAGGGTTGCTGTTATCAAGCTTGAGGGACCTGTGGATTTCCTGTGAGAAAAATAAATTTAAAGCATGATCTGAAACTTTTTTTAAAAAAAAGGTTTGGCGAAATGCCTGTAGCTCAGCTTGCAAATTCAAACTGAGTCTCACACAACAGCACACACACAAAAAAAACAGCATTGTTCCAGCTAGGAAAGCTTTTGCTAGTTAAGTAAAATGTTGAACTTCATGCACTGCAATGGATGGGATCAAGATTTTCTTTCACACATGATATGTAGTAAAATATTCAGCAATACTGCATTCATCTACTGGGCTTATGCACACATACGTACAGTGGCAGCTCATATGAATAATCACTTGATGAGACTGTAGGCTTGACTACTCACTCAACCATTCAAACTGAATGTGTGAATGGCCTCCATTGAGAATTATTTGTCATGAAAGGTGATGGGAAAGATCTGTCTTTGATATTTAATGTTTAATGACTTTCAAATATTTAAATTGTCATTTAATGTTGAATTAAATATATGCTCAGAGTTTCCTCTGTTACCAGAATGTATCAAGCCTATGAACTTCCATCTTTACTGCCAGATATATTTGCTGGGACAAGGATATTCAAAGGACCACCCTCTCCCAGAATCCTGGCTGCCCCCCTGGGTTCCATATTAGTAGCTCTGTTGTGTGCCCACTGCTTTCAGAAGCATGGCTGGTTAGGATACAAGACAGAGCCATCTATCTTGCAGGGCCAAGTACTGAAATATTGCTATTGCTGTTGTTCAGCTAGCTGGCACTATTTTTTCTTATTCCAAGAGCTTAGATTACGTACAGCAAAAAAAGAGAAAGAGAGAAAGAGTCAAAGAGAAAGTGATGTTGCGGGCATCTATTCACGCTTTTAATGTTGCGTACATGGGGCCTTTACTGCTGCCATTTCCAGAACTTTGAAAACACGCCATTCCTGGAGTGCTCATTGTTGCGCATAATGGTGACTCCGAATGAGGGCAAGGGGCCCCACAGCTTCATCAGGTGCTTGTCAGGCTGTGAAGAAGCTTGCACAGAGCTGCGAGCAGGAGTGGGGTGGCAGCTTGCCAGGCAGCTGATTGAGACACACAGAGTAAGTCCAGCCATCCCTAATTTTGGGGACCTTCTAAGATCTCTAACGAATTTGACAAAATAGCACAGGTTCCACCCAAACAGAGTTTTGGTTGGGTTGAGATTGTTTGTTCCACCATGGAATGACACTGCTTACAGAATGTAGGCCCCTTGGGGAAGGGAACTGTCCTCTTATTCCATGAACATCAATGGTCTAGTAGTAGTAGTAGTAGTAGTAGTAGTAGTAGTAGTAGTAATGCATCAGCTTCCTGTCATAAACATTTCCAATACTGAGTACATGAATACTGGATATTACCAACTTGGTCTGAGAGACGGCATAGTTGCTTGACCCAGAATACCAATGTGTTGCGACTCTACTCAACTCTACTCTTCAAGCTCCCAGGACACAGCCTGGCAATGCATCCCCATCCAGTAAAGTTTGAGAAATACCACCACATGGTACCACTCCAAAAATCAATGGACATTGTCCATTGTTCCTAGCACACTCTCCATACTGCTTACTCAGAAATCTCAGGATGTTGCACCCACAGGGCCTGCGCACTGCCATCCTGGCACCATGTTCAGGGCAAGGAGTATGCTGACTCACACTTCCAAAAGAAAATGAAGAAAGAATGCTGAATATTCAACCACGTCTTTGCATATCCAACCAGCCATTAAATGACACAGACCACCCTGACTATAATACAGGTTCTTTACTTCAGGTGATGAAAAAAGGTGTCTTAAAACTGAGATGGCTACCTCAGTAAGGTTACTCTTTAAACTTCAGAGGATTCAGCTTTGGGTCTTTACTTCCTCAACATTAATCACCTGCAGTCTAATGGGTGACAGCATGAAGAAACAGCATGAACCAGCAGCATATAAGTATGTTTAGCAGTCCATTCTGCCATCTTGATTGCTTTGAAAAGGACTGCTGTGATCATGGAAGTTGCTTCAAGGTGTAACTGTGTGCCCTTTAGTCAACTGATATTCTCCAGCATGACTGCAGGCATGTTTATGCCCAAGTACGTTCGCAAAAGCAACTGTGTGAACTGGCCCTGTGGTGGATTTAATGATATGTGGATGTGCAGTAACTCTTCAACTCTTCATGCTCCAGAATACTCTATCCAATCTGTTATATGTGTCAATGTCTTAGTCAACTCCATGAATTTTGTTTTCCCAGTGGATTGTCTCTGTAATGTGAAATTATTGACATTTTTCTACAGCACAGGAAATCATAATTCTACTAGTAGCTAAATGGCCTGCAGTTCCTGAATTATAGTCCCTGCTTTCTCTTTAATAAGAGACCTATTGATTTCCACTCTGTGTGGGAAAGGGTACCAATAAACACACCCCAAATCTCTTTGCCAGCTATGCAGCATGTCAGGGAATGTTTGAGTTCATATTACGTTCAAAGAGTTGTTGGATATAATCATTAAAGATGGTCAAATTAGACCATGGGCATGTCTACTCCAGCACTATATCCCGGGATCATCCCAGGATCGTTTCTGTGCATCCAAATGCCACACGGGATTCCGGGAGCAGGCAGGGATGATCCCTCCATTTTCCTGGGATAACCCTTAGGTGTAGAAAGGGCCCATGTGTATTTCCCAGAGATTTTGTAGATTTTGAAAGTAGAAGAAAAAAAGACTTTTTTAAAAAACTTGTCAGACTGCTAATTTCCAGGTGGTCTAGAGTTTAAGGACCTCTCGTGTGTGTGTGTGTGTGTGTGCGCGTGTGTGTGCATGTACATGTGTGTGACTCTGTAGGGTGCTCTTACTCAACATAGGATTATATATAATAAACCTAATAATAGAATAGACTAGATAAGTGATTTGACACCCTAATACCACATGGGGCCAACCTGGAGGATAATACCTGACATCACTGATCCACAGCAAATATCATATTTTAGAATTTCCCATCCTCACTTCTTTGCCACATCATAGCAGCTGAAGCAGGGTGTTGTTGTTGTTTTTGCTTTAACACTTTATTTTTTTCTGTTGTGATTCAGGTTGATTTGTAGATTTGTTTGCATCGTTTGATGAACCAACAGAAACACAGATGTTAAAGTGCTCTCAGTAATCAACAATTGATTGGAAGACAGAGAGGAAGATTGCTGAAACTACCAATTGTGAAAGACATAAAACATAGGAAATAGCCAGCTTCATACCCCATCCTAAACTTATTGCACTGGTAATCACCCTTTTTTCACACCTCCATTTCATTCACATGTTACAGATCAAAGACCAATAAGCTTCCAATAACGTGTTGTAAGTAGAACTGATCAAAGTAGGTTTGCTGTCAACTTGATGCTAGAGATTCTAGAATATCAGCTGCCAGTAAGATTATCTGGAGATGTCTGCAGTACTAAATTTACACTAACTATGCAGAAATACCTCACCTACCTTTTCCCCAATTTGATAAAGACAAGGACATTAACCTGTATGAAAAGAGAGGAGTTTAGACCCAGATTTAAGCTAGATCAACAGCACTGGTGTAAGTGGACTTTCCACCTCCTCCTTCCCATGACAGTTCCTCCAACCCCCTGAAAAGGCTACACAGAGAGTCTTGACTAGGTTGAGCTGTGTTATGTGAAGGGAATGGAGGATCCTCCCAAATTGGGCCAAGGAATCTCCCATGACTTTTCCATCCTCTTGAGGAAGACAGATCCTGGGTCCAACCAAGGGTCTTATAAAGCAACACCAACAGCAATACCAAGCTCTGCCTCATCTGCACATGCAGCACCCATTCTATTAAAAAGATTTGTTGCGTGTGGAGAAGGAAGCATGGAATAAAGACACAGACACCAGAGCTGGGATAAACTGGAGACCAGAGAGGCTGAGTAAGGGGCAGTATCAGCATTTATAGGCTCAGGCCCGCCCCTGCCCCATGTGGCCCATGTGAGGCCTTTATTTCCCTCCTCCCCACCGCAACTACGTGCCAGCCTAGGGGGATAAAAGACTTTCTGGCTGAAATAAGTCAGCCTGTTCAATGCATTTTGTTTATTCTATTTGTTAATAACTTATGGTGCACTCAGGAATACTAGTCCAGTAATTTCTCAGATCACAAATCATTCTGGGAAAACACATGAATGCATTAAGAAACAGCCAGGTTTTCATAAGCCTCTGCAAAACCTTTTATGCATTAAATTTTGGAGCAATTTAAGCAAACGTCACATTGGAGACATGACTGCCCTTCCAAGAAACAGCTACATCAATACAAGATTATAATGACAAGGGGGCTGAACTGCTCCCAGATCGATGGAAGACCTGAGCGCAATTCTAAAACTTTGTCCAATATTGGCTACGCCTGATAAATGATGAGTGTCTAGGGATGCTGTGGTTCTGACTACTAATGCTGTAACCTAACAAAGTTATTTGGGAGTTGGCTCAAGGTCTTCAACTGGCAAATAGATTGAAACACCATCCTTGCCAATAATAGATTATTCAAAAGGTGGGGGGAAGCATGCCCCCTTTCTCCTGCACAAAACAGAAGTTTCCAAGGACTGACATATTTATTTATTTTATTATTTTATTATTGCATTTATATCCCGCCTTTTTTCCTCCAAGGAACCCAAGGCAGCGTACATAATCCTCCTCATCTCCACTTTATCCTCACAACAACAACCCTGTGAGGTGGGTTGGGCTGAGAATCTGTGAGTGGCCCAAAGTCCCCCAGTGGGTTTCCATGGCTGAGTGGGGACTAGAACCTGGATCTCATGACTCCCAGTCCAACACTTTAGCCACTACACCACACTATGCCCCAAACAAAGCTAAGAAATTTAAAATTTACATTTAGTCAAAGTATATTTGAAATGTATATTAAAACACAAAATAGCAGTCATCTGGAACTGAACCCAATTTTTTAGTTGTTGTTGTTGAGATTTCTATACTATCCCATAGCCGAAGCTCTCAGGGTGGTATACAAAAGATAAAAAAAAAACTCTGTTTCATTGAACAGAGCTCCTAATTACAAGGAAGGAAGGAAGGAAAGAATGAAGGAATGAAAGAAAGAAGGCGACAACTCGTTCAAATAGAAGTGTGTGCATGTGTGTTTGAAGATCTTGGCCTCTCTCCCACAAAAACATGAAATCGGTGGTCTAAATTGGATAACTAAATGATGGGCTAAACTAGAATTTTGACGCATTTATATTCCAAACGGTGAGTTTGAGTGTGACTGATTTTTCACTCAGAAGTGCCTGGGTAGTTCAGATGATGACCTTGAGTGTGAAGCTTTCCAAAATGACAAGACAGAACTGCTCACACAAGCAATCTTCATCGATGAGTCTCCTTCTTCAGCATCCCCTGCCAAAATCCACAGTCCCTCTTCCCACACTGTAATGTCTAGCAGTACCTACCCATATCATAACATCATGGCACATTTTCTTAGCAATGCTTATTGGCTGTTGCTGATGGAGGCTGGGGGAATTAGAGCACTGTGGCATCAGAATTCGGTTAAGAATAGACTAGGAACTGGGAGCTAGGTGAATAGCTGCTGTTCCTCCAGGAGAGAGGGTGTGGGGAGAGGAAGGCCCTTTCTACATCTAAGGATTATCCCAGGAAAATGGAGGGATTGTCCCTGCCTGCTCCTGGGATCACCTGTGTGTCATTTGCATGCACAGGGATGATCCAGGGACAATCCCGGGGGGGAGGGGGGGAAGGCAGTTGTAGAAACGGCTGAAGACAACATAGCCTGCTCCAGATAGACTTTATTTATTTATTTTATTTTATTTATTACAATAATAATTAGCCGGAGCTCTCTGGGCGGTTCACAAAAACTTTCCCGTTCCTCTCCCCAACAGGCCATCTACCACCAGCTGCCCTGTGAGAAGGATGACATTTTACATGTTAATATTGTTTATTCTCATTTTGTTAATATCTTTTTCAAATTACTTGTAAGTACAGATGAGCACATCAGCAATACTCGAGTTCATAAGAGTTTTCCAAATTCCACCTCAAAGCCTGCTTTGACTCATGTCAGTGGGTCTGCCTATATGGTGCTGGGCTGCCATCCCCTTAAGCTTTCTCTGCTGTGGGGTGGCAGTGGCTAATCCTGATGCACAGAGAGGGCACAGGGTTTCTGGTGGCCATTGGCTTGTTGGGCCTGCCCCTGCTCTCTGGCCAGACAATCAGGCATCACCATCCACAGAGGAACACCTCTGCTGCAACACTGGAGTGATGATAGATGACTGATATGCTGTAGACACCTCACTCAGGGGAAAAAAGGTCGGGTCAAATCCCTGACTTTTTAAAGTTGTTGCTTCACAAGAAAGCCCCGTGATGGCTGCGAGGTGACTGCTGCATTGTATAATTGATGCAATTCCATTTCACAGCCACTGCGGGGCTTTCAGACCGCCTAGGCAGCCCCCATATCAGACTGTGAGCTTGTTTTGTTTTGTTTTTTCACATGGAAATTTGTGCAGATGTTCATGCACATGTCCCCAAATATATGCATCAGTTGTGCGCATCTTTGGAATGTATGCATTTGATTAAAGTTTGATTGTGCACATTTTTCTAAAGTATATAGTTTTTCATGTGCATTTTCAAATATACACTTTTTAAATGCATTTTTTTTTGTTCTAAGAATATTTTGTCCCTTATCTACATTAATCCACCATTTTAAAACACCTGCACACTGTGGTGGAGTCCAAAGGATCCCCCCACCCTGTCAGAGCTCTTGGAACCCACTCACTGAGTTGTGGGGCACTCACGAACCCCCTCATTGAGCAGCTGCATTCCCGATGAGTGGGTCCAACAGCCACCTGTCCCCATAGTGAGCTGCCATTTGCAAATGGCAGACATGAAGGGGCCATTCATGCAACATTACAGGCCCTTTACAGCTGCCATTTGCACATTACTTTTATAGAAGTCCCTAAGCTGCCATTTCTACTCAAAATGGTGGTTTGCCATGGGGACGGGTGGCTGCTGGACCTGATCTTCAACTCATGCAACTGCTTGGTGAGCAGGACTGGCTGTGTGCACAGGCTCAATGACGATGGACTGAATTCTGGAGTATGTGGCATTAGTGTAAGTTTTAAAAATACATTGTTCTCAAAGTAGTTACATTACACACATGATTTTGCAAATATATATAAAAATTACAATTCATCATGTATAAAATTCATAATGACTAGTTTGTAATAACTGGATCAGTTCGTGGGCCATTTCTTAAAAGTTAGCATCTGAACCAGTCCTGAGCTCGATTGGAGAGTTACCGAATTGAAATTAATCCATTTTTTAAATGCTTCGGTCTCTGTGATTCTAGCCTGATGTCCGATAAGGTCAATTCCACAGAAGCATACTGATCTCCCAGTTACCTTCTGACTACCCAGATCAGGTCAGAATAGCCACAGATGCAGCTCTGGCTATATCATCAGCCTTGGGAGCAATGGCAGGGCTGCCCTGGAGCAAGAGCACATTCAACAACCTGGAAGCCTCCCAGCTCCATGTCACATAGCCTGATTAGCCAGTTCCTCTTTGAGACAGAGCCATTTTTTTCCTCTGAGAAACTTCTGCCCCATTCTGAGGAAGACAGGAGAGACATACGAGAGAAACGGTTATCCAAAAAAACCCACCCTAATCACAATTCTTTATAACCACCCAACCATAGCATGAATGCATAATTATTTGCTTGAGACATATTATGGCAAATCTTTGATGCTGGTTTTATTTGAGAGTGGGACACTGGCCCCTAGAGAGACAAAAGGGTCCACTAGAAAGCCATTGAACATCAGACTGCATTTTATTGTGCCAGATTTAACTCGTGGTGTACCAGACTCCTGGAAATTATCTTTCCGAACAGAAAACAGATTGACGCTGTGTTTGGTTACTGCAGAGCAGTGGTCTGCTCAGAAATCTTTTCTAGCTTAAATCAAAACAGTAGGAGATTGGAACAGAACATTGCAATGATTTTAAAGGCCTCAGCGTGTGAATGTTTGAAGACCCATTGTGTCTGAGTTCTCTATTGTGATATTAACAAGTGAATACTACAACTACTGTTCATAGTGGGTGGTATACCAGGGTATGTTGATCCTACATGCTTTTCACGGCAGCACCAGATGTGGGAAAGGTCACCAAAACTAAACAAAACACATTTTTAAAAATCCAAGCCTGCATCAATGTAGCCCATGTTCTATGCCACAGGAACTAAAGTGGTGAGATCAGAAATGTGTCCATCCAGTGGTCCTGCTTTGCAGAACAGATTCTGTTTCCAAGAGGGGAAGGAGCCAGAGCTCAGTGGTACAGTATATGCTTCGCATGCCTGCAGTCCCAGGTTCAATCCCTGCCACTGCATTGCCAATTAAAAGGATTCGGGCTGGCCCTATTGTTAGGCAGACTGAGAATGCTGCCTCAGGTGGCAGGTGCTGGGGGTGGGAAGTGGCACTGAGGTGCTGTGAGTGCCACACCACCTACCTTGGGCCCCTGAAACTTGCTTGCTGCCCTCAGAGATGTTCTTCCATTGGAGTGGTGAAACTGCTCTGGGTTTTAATAGAACAAGTCAGAGCTCTAAAGGATCTATTCAAGGTGCTTAACCTATTTACTAGCCCTGATGGTTGTGTGCTATCTCCAATATTCGAGGCAGTAAGCCTGTGTGCACCAGTTGCTGGGGAACATGGGTGGGAGGGTGCTGTTGCACCATGTCCTGCTTGTTCAGCCCTGGCCGATGGCTGGTTGGCCAATGTGTGAACAGAGTGCTGGACTAGATGGACCCCGGTCTGATCCAGCATCAGGGCACTTCTTATGTTGTTATGTTCTTATTGGGGTGGGTGGGTAGGGTTCAGTACCTTGGGTAGCTTTTTTTAGGTTTCTGACAGGTTCTGACTGAAACCCACAGCAGATTCACCACCCCATGACATTGGAGCCCCCAGCCTCCATTGTGTCCTTCACCTCAGGCAGCAAACTATCTTGAGCTGGCCCTGTAGTAGGTGATGTGAAAGGCATCCGTCTGAAACCCACTGCCTGAGTAGACTATATTGGGGTTGGTGGGCAAATAGTAATGCAGCTTCCTATGTTCCAAAAGCCAGAGTAGATATATATCACTGTCTTTCCTCCTGGGAACTCAACAGAAACCATCAGTCTAACAATTAAAAACATCCTTACAGTTTAAAACCCACTAAACCCACTAAAAACAAACTTTTCTTCTTTCCATAATAGCTAATGCTGCCACATTCAACACTATGATCATTTCAGCTCACCATACTTTGGTGTACTTTGGTGCAGCAAGCTCTCTGCACCAAAGTACACATTATCTTAATCACTGAGCATGTAGCTTAGCCTTATTTATTGCGTTACTTATTCTAGTATTTATGTGTATGGTCCTAATTTGAATCAGGACCAGTGTGCTTTGGAAGGGAGAATTTACACACACACCCATATTTCCTGAAATTCTACACACACACACACACACACACACACACACACACACACACACCGGGGGCAGGGGGAGGTGGTTAAAAAAAGAAACAAAAGTCTCTACTGGAATCAATGAAGGCTTTTCTTCTTTTTAAAAAAATGATGGGATTTTTTGGGGGGAGGGGGAGGGGGCGAGTTCAATCCTCTCCTTCAGGAGTTTGCTGTTCCCAATCGGAATCAGGTATGATATTTATTTGATCTAGTTACACTAGATCAAATAAAACCATCAGGCTCAGCTACATGTTAACATGATTAGCATAATGTGCAATTTGACCTAACACACTGCTCCAGAGGAGGGGATGTAAAACATTTTAAACAGTGTGGGTTTCTCAAGGTTAGCAAGATTTCAGAAACCATAGGGGTTGGGCTTACTATCGCCTAGTTTCTATTTCCTGAGAGACCCTTGTCCCTACAAGCCACTTACTGCTGTAATTCAGTGTCAGATCTGAAAGGCAAAATAAATTTTGCTGTGGGAAATGGAGAAGAAGCAGATGCAACTTGGTGAGCTGCCACTGTCAATGTCCCAGTGGAGGCCCCTCCCTCCCGCAGCTGCGATCAGACCTGAACAAAAAATCTTGCTTTGAAGGAATAGGAGAAGAAAAAGACTAAGCTTGAACGTAAAAGGAGAAGAGGGGCTGCAGAAACATAGAATCATAGAATAGCAGAGTTGGAAGGGGCCTACAAGGCCATCAAGTCCAACCCCCTGCTCAATGCAGGAAAGAAAAGAAGAAAGAAAAGAGAAACAGGCCAGCCTAGAAGGGCATGGCATGCAGTGCAAACCAGAATACAATTGGCTCCAGAATATGTGTCTTTCCACCTAACTGGGCAACTGTTGGGTGGAACAGTCACCATTGTGCTTTTTTCTCTCCTCCCTCCCAATCCTGTCATAAGAACACAAGAAGAGCCCTGCTGGATCAGACCAAGGGTCCATCTAGTCCAGCACTCTGTTCACACAGTGGCTGACCAGCTGTCAACCAGGGTCCCACAAGCAGGAAACAGTGCAACAGCACCCTCCCACCCATGTTCCCTAGCAACTGGTGTATATAGGCTTACTTGCTCTGATACTCTGTCCTTGTGTCTCATGTCTTTTTCAGATTGTAAGCCTGAGGAAGGGGCTTTCACATTACGGATTCTTGTAAACCACTCTAGTAGTCTTTTGACAGACAAGCAGGATAAAAATGCTATGAATGAATGAATGAATGAATGAATGAATGAATGAATGAATGGTAAGTTAGTAAATAAATGGGGGTAATCAAGGTCCAATACACTTTGTTTCCTGAGGCAGAGCAGCCAATGCCATCTGCCATTTCATGTCAAGTTGCATAGTACCCATAGCTAGCCTAATTATTTTGACACCTAAGGCAGAATATTCTGGCCTTGCCCTCTCCCCTGCAAAGATGGGCCCCAGGGTCATGATGATACCTGCCTCTGTGTAATGGTAGAGCTGAACCTGATTTTGTGAAAATTGCCCTGTGGTAAGTTCATTTTACCACTAGTATGTGATAGTTACAAACACAAAATATACTGTGTATGTGTGCCCCCACCCCAGGATCTGACACCAATGTCACACATTAAAAATTCAGGAAAGATGTAAAGTCTGAGAACGATAAAAAGCAATCAACATTACAGCCAACGAGCTAAATATAAAGTAGGTAGTAATGATTTAATTAAAATCTCACAACATAGAAAGCTAGCAAGAATAATGTTTATAAAATTACTATAAAGGTCAGTATCAAATACTGCCTGTCCATGAGCAAGGCCCATCACCACTTATGTTCCGTTAGAGGCTAGCCCCTCTAGTTCCATTACACAAGCAGTGCCCGTTGTGGCGTTACCCCACAATTGAGTATTTTGTATACATCTAGATTAGTATGTCTGGTGAGTATGGAATATTACAACTGAGTGGGTGTGGTTTGTGATGTAATAGGTAGGGTGGGGGAAGGAGTATATAAAGAGCAACTGAGGGGAGAAGCAAGGAGTTAGTTGTTGTTGGTTGGTTGATCTTGTTGGGGTAGTGGCGGTGTGTGTTGCGTTGTTGTGTAGGAATTGTTGTGGAGTGAGAGGAAATTAATTGCTAGAGATTTAGCATTAGTAGGAGGATGGAGAGAGAGAGAGGTCGTTAGTGATTGGGGAATTTAGATTAGGCAAGATTAGAATCATATTTTCATTTGAAGCTTTTAACATTATAATAAACTTATTATTATTTTGTTAGCTACCAATTAACACGTGTCAGCTTGGCATTATTTACCTGCCTCACAGTTATCAAACACCCACACCAGAATATAGCCACAATACATTCAAAAACAGATCCTATATTTAACCTGTTTCCCTCATAGCTAGGGGGAAAGTTTTATTTAACCCTCCCTCAGGTTTTCAAGTGGTGATGCTTGGCCTGAGGAGGGTTTATGCAGCAGGCCTAGTATAGGTGTAATGTCGCACCCACCGCTTGCACAACAGACATTTAGCACTTCTAAGGGCAATCCCCAAAACGACTGGAAACTCTTGTTTTTGGAATGGGGCAAGTGGGTGGAGCTTCCTTAGGCACTGTTTGCACAACAGAATTGGTGGGCAATCACTTCCCAAAATCACAGCAACTGTCCAATGGGCAAAGTATGTAGGGAAAGAGAGATACTCTGGCCTCAGCTAGAGGGATTCAACATACAGAGGGATTCAACTCTGGGCTTTTAAGAGCTGTGCAATCAAAGCCCTGGTCCTGAAGGGACAAACCAGTCAATTTCAGTTGCTCCCACATTCACATTTTTTAAAATCTCAAGTTCTTTTTATCTCAAATTTGGAGAGCATTGCAAATTTTTGGTAAACTCTTGTCATAGCCAAACTGAAATGAGATTTTAACTTGTCCTTAATTCTGGTGCCATAAAAGAGATTGTGAAGGAACCCTCTCATTTAGTCCTAGGAAAGGAGGGTAATATAATGGGAGCGAGCATGCCCCTGGTGTGAGAAGGGGGACATTATCATGGGGGTTTGAGGATGCTCTTGTTTCATTCGATTGCAATGTGGTCTACATAGGACTACTTTAGTGCCTAGTCCAGAAACTTCAACTAGTGCAAAATATGGCAGCCAGGTTGGTCACTGGTACATCTAGGGGTGACCATTTTAGACCAGCTTTAAAATCATTACACTGGCTGCTAATTAGTTTCTGAGTGAAGTATAAAGTGTTGGTTATTACCTTTAAAACCCTACATGGTTTGGGTCCAGGTTACCTGTGGTACTGCCTTCTCCCATACAATCTGCCCTGCACACTCAGTGGGAAGAATTTACTTCAGCCAGCAAAATCTATTAACAACTGTTACCCAGAAGACCTTTTCTCCTGCTGCTCTCAGACTGTGGAATGGCCTGCCAGGAGAAATCCACCAACTCAATAGTCTTTCTGAGTATAAAAAAGCTATCAAGATTGATTTCTTCTAGCAGGCCTACCCAGTCAAATTTTAAGATGTCTGGCTGGCTGTTATTTTAATAATGTATTAGTTTTTATATGTTTTAATCAGTTTTATGTATTTTATTATATTTTGTATTCCATGTTGTTCCCTGCCTTGAACCAGGGGGAGAGGCAGGTAATAAATAAATAAATAAATAAATATCTCATTATTATTATTATTATTATTAATAATAATAACTATGCAGACACTTTGGTTTGAGGTTTTAAAATGTTCACTATAAATTGTGATCACAATATCATTGAAATGTTGATATTGTGTTTGAAATGTATTCTTGTTATTGAAATGCTTAGAGATGTTCATGTATTGCTGTTATTGTTTGCTTATCGTGTACTGCAGGGGTCAGCAAGTTGTGGGCTTCCAGATATTTTGGCCTACAATTCCCATAATACTTTACCATTAGTTATGCTGACTAGAGCATAACCAACATCTCGAAGGTCACTAATTGCCCACTGCTGTTGTAGTGAATTCAGTTTCCTTTGTGGAAATGCAGCATATAAAGTCTAAACTAATGTATTTAACCCAGCACAAGCATACCCATGAACTATTCTCTAGAGGAGGAAAAGGTGTCGCAGGGGAGGAAGAATCCAAGCTCAGCTGGTGCGCTCAGCTGGTGCAAACTGAATCCTTTCTTCTTATGGTAAGCATGCTGGGTAAAGGTTAGAATTGTAGGAGGTGTAGTTCCCAGAGTTTCGCTGAAGATGTGAAGGAAAAACAGGAGTAATGAAGTCTGACAGTGCAGGAGATGGCACAAAGTAGTATTGCTTGACCTTGAAATTCTCTGAAGATGCTGAAGTGCTTATAAGCAGAAATATAGGAAGAGCTGGCCAAAAATGAAAATCTTTAGGCTGGGAGATCGGGATGCTTAATATACCAATGTATTAATCACCCTTAGTTTTTAATTTT
The DNA here is from genome assembly GCF_023053635.1 of Elgaria multicarinata webbii. Lineage (NCBI taxonomy): Eukaryota > Metazoa > Chordata > Lepidosauria > Squamata > Anguidae > Elgaria > Elgaria multicarinata. The sequence goes on along the minus strand of NC_086173.1, from coordinate 71,497,776 downwards.
CTAAACAGGACCCAGGGGCAACTCTGCTCATCCCTTCTGGTGACAATTATGTGCTCTAAAGTTGCATATTTAAGAATGGGTAAATATAAATAATCTGTAAAACAGAAGGAAGTTGCAAAATGCAAAAGGAGGAGTGCTAAGGAGGGAAATGGGTCCTTATTAGTATTCATTATAGACTCCATAATCACTGTTTGGAGATGGATTAATCACTAATAGTTTCAAAGGCTGTTGATTATCATTGGCAGCCCAAGTGGCTTCTGTGGCAAGGAATGCCTATATCAGCTCCGGTTGATTTGTCAGCTACACCCTTTCCTGGACAGGGATAGTCTGGTCACTGTAGTCCATGCACTGGTAACTTCACGTTTAGATTACTGCAATGCACTTTGTGTGGGGCTACCCTTGTGCTCGGTCTGGAACCAGCAGCCAGGATCCTGGGTGGGGTTCCTGGCCATGCATGTATTCCACCACTGCTGAAGCAACTACACCAGCTACTATTAGCTACCAAGCCAAGTATAAGGTCTTGACATTGGCATATAAAGCCCTGAACAGCCTGGGACCAGGTTACTTGGCGGATTTCCTTCCCCTGTGCAATCACTAAGATCATTGGAGGAGGCCTTGCTGGTTGTACCATGACCTGTGGGTTGCCATCTTGCAGCAACCTGGAAGTGGGCCTTCTCTGTGGCGGCACCCACCATATGTAATTACCTCCCACCTGGCATTTGGGAGGCGGCAACTGCAGCATGGTTTAGGTGCCCAATTAAAGACCCATCTCATTACCCAAGCCTTCCCCGAGTGAGTGTGCTTCCCAGTCTGTTTGTCAGTTACGGTATTGTGTTGTTTTTATCAATGTTTTATATACATGTTTTACTAATTATTCTATAGTTTAATTGCATTTTAATATGCATCACAATGTATTCTAATGTACTGGAACCTCCTTGTAAACTGCTTAAGAGATTTTTTAAAAAAATATAGTAAATGGTATATCAATATACGATGATGATGATAGCAAAATATTTAACCAGAAGTGCTGCAGTCAGGGACTGAAGCAGATTATGGGACCCACAGTACACAGCTGATAGATACTGTATGCAAAAAAGGAGACAACATAAAGAACTGCACTTGGGGACAAAGTGGCAGTAGAAGCAAAAGCAGCACATCATATTTGACATTGGGTGGCCGGTCTCTACTGCCAGTGACCCCACGGGACATACTGTTTCCCCACTCATAGTTCTATGTAATATACAGGTCCTTCCTCTATTTACTTTCTGCTTGTCACAATAATTATCATTTTGATTTATAAACTATGCCTGCGTACCATAGGTCAGAGACAGAGAACATGTTTTGCATGCAGAAGGTCCCAGGTTCTATATGTGGATTTAAAATACTTATATGCCTGTTATGTACAATGGGTAGTATCCAATATTAGTTCTATGTAGAGTAGATCCATTGAAATGACTATGTCCTAACTACCTTAAGTCTGATTCATTTCAATGGGCCTATTCTATGTAGGAGTAATGTTGGATGCTATTCAACTTATCTAGGAAGTTTACAATAATAAATAATAAAAACTGTATACAAAATAATAATAATAATAATAATAATAATAATAATAATAATAATAATAATAATGCAATAAAACCAGCAGCTAGGCACATCACACAACAATCTTGGTGCTGCATTCCATACTAACTGCAACTCCTGGATATAGGTGCAGTTGCACCTAGAGCATGTTGCAATAGTTGAGACATGAAGTTACTCAATGCATAGAATATCATAGCTAAACTATCCCTGTCCAGGAATAGCTGTGGCTACTGCGCCAGCCAAAGCTGGTAAAAGGTGCTCCTTAACACTGTAGCCACTTGGGCCTCCCATGGCATTGATCATACTATGACTATGTGCCTTCTCCTTCACAGGGAGTGCAACTCTGTCCAAAACAGGAAAGCTGTCTAATTCATGCACCCAGAAATTAGCAGGATTCAGCCTCAGTTTAGCCCAACACTGCATCCAGACAGGCTAGGACCAGCATGGCCTCCCATGAATCAGATCAGAAATAGAGTATGCTGACGACACTATGCTGATGACACTGTGCTCCAAATCTTCTAATGTTCCCAACAGCTTCATACAGATGTTGAATAGCATTGGGGACAAGAAGGTATCTTGTGGTACTCCCTGGAATAATTGCCAAGGGTCTGAAGAATTATCACCCAGCGATTCTCACTGTAACCAGCTCTGTAAGTAGAAGCAGAAACACCATGAGATGGTGCCATCTACTCCTACTCACAGAAATGGTCCAGTAGGATACCGTGGTCAATGATATCAAAAGCCACTGAGAAATTGAGCAAGAATAACACAATTGTATTCTCCATGTCCCTCTCCTGATAAAGGCCATCCATCAGGTTGACCAAGGCTGATTCAGTCTCAAAATAGGGCCTGAACCCAGAGTGAAATGGCTCTATATAGTCAGTTTCCATTAAGAGTGCCTGGAATTGAAGTACCACCACTCTCTCAAGTACCTTTCTCAAATAAGGGATATTGGCAACTATGCAATAGTTGTCTAATACTTCTGGGTCCAGAGTGGGTGCACAACCACATCTTCATCCCTCATGCAATCATGCATTCACCATATTCTTCAGTCACTCAGCCAACTTTAATTAGCCATGATTGGTAGGTGGTTGGCCATACAGATACAAGTACTTTGTCCACATTTATTTATTTATTTATTTATTTATTGCATTTCTATACCACCTAATAGTTGAAGCTCTCTGGGTGGTTCACATCCTTGGGCCAGAGCAACTGAAACTGTTCTAGCTTTGCTTTGGTCACCCCACTCGAGTCGGTCTGAAATCTGGCATCTAATTCAACAAGGAGGTGAGAGCTTTTATCTTCAATTAAAATTATCATAGCAGCTGGGAAATGAAGGACCTCCACTAGAGACTATGGAGATCTGCTGCAAGCCAGAGTATTGATCTCGATGGGAGAAAGATCTGACCTGACATAATGCAGCCTTCTAAGTTCTTATGTACCATCTCTTTATCACATCTTATATGGCTCATAAATGCAATCCAGCATGGAGCTAGGCAGATGGAGAGAGCTCTATTCTCAATGGCTCCCATTGATTTCTATGGAATAAAATAACTGGACTCCAGTCTGGCCACGGTTGAGTTAAGGAAGGTGAGCTGCAACCAACCTCTCAACTTTTCGCACATAGATAAATTGATAGCTGCCCTTCCTGGCAATGGGGAGAAGTCAAATGTGACACTTGGAGAGCCTTGCAGTGATGGCAAAAACTCTCCTTGATTGACACTGAGTGTCCTCCTGGCATCCAATGACAAGGGCTGTGTCTAGGACGGGGTGGGGAAGCAATGCCTCTCCACTCACAGAACACATAGGCACACATTGGCACACACTGTGTAATATACCCTTTGGGGGGGCATTCCTTACACATTCCAACCCCACCTATGAAAATGACTGACATTTCATAAGTATAAATTATACATTTTGTGACAACTTTGCATTCAACTTGCCTTTACTGGCTGAAATAATTCAAATTTTCATTGACTGTCACAGCAAAGGTCAAGATTTTCAGGAATCTGCCAATCTTGTTCAAGGTTCTCTGAAAGGCTCTGGGCAGTGTTTGACATGCCAGAGTGATGGTACAGCAGAAATTATTTCCAGGATACCTGAACAATGTAAGCAATTGTAAGGTGATGCACATTGGGACAAAAAAAACCACCCAACTTCAAGTATAACCTAGTGGTATCTGAGCTGGCGGTGACCGAACAAGAAAGAGATCTTTGGATTGTAGTGGACAGCTTGATAAAAATGTCATCCCAGTGTGCGGCCACTGTGAAGAAGGCAAACTCCATGTTAGGCATTATAAGAAAACAAAATGAGAATAAAACTACCAGTATCATACTGCCCTTATACAAATCTAAGGTGCAACCATACTTTGAATACTGTGTACAGTTCTGGTCACATCTGAAAAAGGATATTATGGAGCTGGAAAAAGTGCAGAAAAGGACAACTAAAATGATTAAGGGGCTGTAGCATCTCCCCTATTAGGGAAGGTTACATCAACTGGGATTGTTTAGCTTGGAATAAAGGAGGCTAAGGGGAGACATGATAGAGGTGTACAAAATTATGCATGGTATGGAGAATGTGTATAGGGAGACATTTTTCTCCCTCTCTCAAAATACTAGAATCCGGGGTCATCCCATGAAGCTGATTGGGGGAGATTCAGGACAAATAAAAGGAACGACTTCTTCACACAGCACTTAAGTTAAATTATGGAATTCTCTACCACAAGATGTAGTGATGGTCACCAATTTGGATGGCTTTAAAAGAGGGTTGGATAAATTCCTGGAGGAGAAGGTTAACAATGGTTGGGTGCTACCTCCAGTATTTGAGGCAGTAAGCATGTGTGCACCAGTTGCTGAGGAGGGTGCTGTTGTACCATGTCCTGCTTTGTTGGTTCCCAGCCGATGGCTGGTTGGCCACTGTGTGAACAGAGTGCTGGACTAGATGGACTCTTGGTCTGATCCAGCATGGCACTTCTTGTCTTCTTATGCAATCTCACATGGGAATATGCCTCCGCCTATGCTATTCTGTGGTTTGAATACATTCTGATTAACTTATCACCCACCCATGAATCCTCGAGTATTTTTGAAATGGGAGCTGCATGAATAACAGGTCCTTACAGAAAACAGCATCATGATCTAACAAGTAATGACAGTAATGAGGTTCTTCATAAATAGCTTTTAGACAAATTGCTCCCCAAAATCTATAGAATGAAATGGAACATGGCTTCCCTCATTCAGACTCTTAAACCTTTCCAGGCCATTGAATACAGAACAATATCCTGCGGTTAAACAGAGAAGATTGCCTAAAAAATCTCATAGAAAGGTTATTGCTGCCTCTTAAATTCTATAGGCTTTTAAAGGTTAAAATTTGAATATCTCAGGCTCTCAGGCTCTCACTCGGCAGCTTCAGTCTTCACCATGCAGTTTGAAGAGGCATTAATCAGCCTGAAATAACGAGACTCTTGCAGGCACAATGATTTCTTTATTTCACTTTAATTATAACTTACAAATTTAATGCTGGGAATTTGACAAATGGGCAAGCTGGAAGAATCATTGCTCGGAGGGCAATTATGGCCAGATTGAGCAATATATTAAACCTCAATGAAACACAATCCCTTCTTTATCAACACAAGGAGAGATGTGTGCTGTCATTAAACCTGCCTACATGTTGATAAAGAACAAGCCTTTGAAAAGAAATATGGAAACATTGCAATGACATGTCTGCCCTATTCTGGAAGCTGAGGTAGTTCTATGACAAAGTGCACCATTCCCCAGGACAACAATACAGACATATCACTTTCAGTCGAAATGGCTCTCATTCCAACCTGATATTTTCAGGGTAGAATGACTACTGGATAGGGAATGGGACTTCTGCCCAAAATGGTGTCCCTGTGTTAAGTTTCACCCTCTCCCCAAAAGGTGTGGGATCATTAAACCTGTGTCTTGACTGGGATGGGTAAATGGATCATGTTGAGTTCACTAGGATTCTATGAACACTGTCTTGCCACTCAGCTTGTGCCCAATTCCTGTTTGTGTTTGCAATCACTGCATGCTCTGTACAAATGAAAGACATAAGAACATAAAACATAGGAAGAGCCCTGCTGGATCAGACCAAGGGTCCATCTAGTCCAGCACTCTGTTCACACAGTGGCCAACCAGCTGTCAACCAGGACCCCACAGGCAAGACATGATGCAACAGCACCCTCTTACCCATGCACAAATCAAGCAGTGATCAAATGGGAGATTTGCGCAGATCTCCGCATATTTGTTCAAATTTCCTTCATGCACTAAATCAGGGCTGATTTAGTCTACTGAGGAAATTTGTGCAAATTTGACAATTCATTAATATTTTGGGGGACAGATTTGAACGGGACATTCATGCATGTTTTGCGAGCAAAACCAAAATTCTCATACAGCCTTAGGTCTGATAGTATTATACGGTGTGTTTCTTTGCCCTGGCAGAGATGTGGGGCAGGGTAAAGTTGGGGGGGAAACATAATATGAGTTAAATGATACTACATGTCATGAGAAAGAGTGCAACATTTTCAGCGGCACCCTCATATTCCATGCAATGTGTAGCTCCATCCTTAGCGCCAAACTAGATGGCCTAGAAAAGTGACCTAGAATGAATATATATATATATATATATATATATATATATATATATATATATATATATTAAAAATGGCATAGTATCTCTTGAGGGTTCTGTTTTTCAATAAAATGACAGTGTGTGTGTGTTGTGTTAACCCATTCCTCCAAACCAATTTTCCTGCCAAAATTGCCTTTTCCAAAATGGGTGGTGGTGGTTTGCCCCCAAAGTTAGGGTGACCATATGAAAAGGAAGACAGGGCTCTATATCTTTAACAGTTGCATAGAAAAGGGAATTTCAGCAAGTGTCATTTGTATATATGGAGAACCTGGTGAAATTCCTTCTTCATCACAACAGTTAAAGCTGCAGGAGCTATACTAGAGTGACCAGATTTAAAAGAGGGCAGGGCACCTGCAGCTTTAACTGTTATGAAGAGGAAATTTCACCAGGTTCTCCATATGTACAAATGACACCTGCTAAATTCCCTTTTCTATGCAACTGTTAAAGAGCCCTGTCCTCCTTTTCATATGGTCAGCCTACCTAAACCAAGTTAATTTTATATGACAGCAGAATTCCTGCAACACTCAATTCAGTTTTATATTATTATTATTATTATTATTATTATTATTATTATTATTATTATTTATATAGCACCATCAGTGTACATGGTGCTGTACAGAGTAAAACAGTAAATAGCAAGACCCTGCCGCATAGGCTTACAATCTAATAAAATCATAGTACCTCAACCACTTCTGTAAAACTTCTCTCACACGCCCACAAAGTAAATGGTGACCTCCAGAAGTCACTTAGGGCTTATGCGTTATCCAGACCAAATTATCTCTGCAGTATTCCCTCAAGAAAATAGCTTTTTAACACAAGATGCAAAATATGTTCTTCAGTGACCTTGCCTGGCATTTTATTCATTTATTTATTACATTTCTAGACTACCCAATAGCTGGGCAGTTCACAACAATTAAGATCCCTTTAAAATACCACACGATAAAATACAAAATCAGTTTTAAAGTTTAAAACTGCACTTTAAAATAAATTAATAATAATACCCAAATAAAACCTAGCAGCCATGCAAAGATTGAATATACAGTAACAGGCTTAAACAAGAGAAACGGAAAGACTAAGACACCTGGGAAAATAAGGAGGCCTTCACATGGCATCAAATAGAGCACAATGTAGGTGCCTGGTAAGCCTCTCTGGGAAGCTCATTCTACAGCCATGGTGCCACAACAGAAAGGCCCTCTTCTTAGTAACCACCCACCTCACAATCCTTTGGCAGGGGCTCCTGGAGAAGGAAAGCTGAGGATAATCATAGGGTCCAGGGCCAGGTAGATCTATACGGGAGGAGATTATCCTTCAGGTAAACTGTCCCCAAGCAATTTAGATGTAATTCCCCCAAACCTTAGAGCTCAATCAACTGTTATCCCCCAAAAAACTTTAGAGTCTGATTTGACATGGTGCTATACATCTTATTACCTTAAACCTCTGAGGCTACTAAACTGAAATCAAAGTCAATTTTTATAAATCATGTAGTGAGGGGAGTGGGGCAAACTACATAGTCTAAGTTCCCTATAAACTTATTTTGACAGAAATATCAATTATATGCCTGGGCATTAGCATGAGAACATAAGAGAAGTCCTGATAGATTAAACTAATGGTCAATCTAATTTCCCCTAGTGGCCAACTAGATGCCTCTAGGAAACCCATAAGCTATATCCCTCACCCACTGTTTCTCTTCAGCTACCAATACTCGGGGTGAAATTTCCTCTGAACATGAAGATTTCATATAGCCTCCGTTCTATTTCTGATGTGCAGGCTGTGAGTGCCACTGCTTATGGAGCCTCAATGTGGCCACCCTCACACAATAGGGAACCCTGAGATTTGCAGAAGTACAAGAAACCCAAAAGATTGCTGAGACAGAGCATTCCTTTACAGCAGCTATGCTGATTCTTCCTCAACAAGACTTGTTCTTCTATATGAGGAATCATTTTTATTTACTAGCACTTTACCAATTACCCTGGAAATACATTAAGCTAACTGGCCTGTAGTTACTACTATGACCGTTTTTTAAACTATGGTGCTGACTGATTCTTAGTTTTACACAAGCTAAACATTATTATTGAAACAACATGAAGCTCTAGCTAATCTATGAAGACTGAGATTTGCCTTTATGTGATGACTGAAGCTGAAACTTGTAATCAGATATCTTGAACTGTGTTTTCATCATTTATAAGTAAATATATTTTGGAGGACAATCCAAATTCAATCAGAGCCTTTCTGCCCTGCCATTTTCCTAATCTAACCTCCCCCAAGCAGCTATTAGCACCTTACGGAACAAATACAGGTGTTACAGAGGTGCCTGACACAAGCACTCAGACAGCTAACTGCAGCTTCAGAGGGAGCAATTTAGATGGGGTGGGGTGGGGGGAGAACAGAGAGACCATTAAGCCATCCTTTCTATAGCACCAATACGCTCATCAAAATAGAAGTCTCCTGTATCTTCTCTTTAAATAAATAAATGGAAATGTCAAGAGAGCTGATAACAGAACTTCCACCCCATGTCCATTTCAGCCTGTGGATATGGTTAAACCATTGCTATTGTTGGTGTGTACTCACATATGAACATGTTATTTATGAAGGGCATTTCAGAATTGGAAGCAGCAGCAGAAATTAATTCTATATGCAGAGAGAGCTGGATTCTAAAATGCTTCTTTTAATTCATCCATTAGAAGAGTAAATGGATGGTGGGAATGTGTGTGTGTGTAAGGGGAATATACCTTTTCATTGATACTGAAATCCATTGAATCTCCCTCCCTGTCCCACAGAAAAATCAGGGGAATTATTAAGCAAGTCTCCAGTGCTCTGACCTTTGACGTAGCTTGTAAATGAAGAAAACATGGTTGAGATAAATTGGGAAGACATCGGTGGTAAATGTTTGAAAGCGGAAGGCATGTCACTGGTGCTATTGTGTTTGTGGTGCTGATTGATGTTCCCATTGTTTCTCCAATAAGTCAGATTGGCTCATTACTGCTTGGCAAGGACATTTATTTAAATTATGCTTAATGCAAAATATTCCCTCTCCATGAATTCTCAACTTTAGAAATCCATGAAAAGGCTTTTCTATGATAGATTAAACTAGCTTCTGGTCCAGAACTTATATCTGTATATTGTAATGTTTAGTAACAAACTTCCCCTGGCCTGCTTAAGTATGGGTTTGTGGCAAAATTAGGGTGTCCAAATGAAAAGGGGGCCAGGGCTCCTGTATCTTTAACAGTTGTATTGAAGAGGGAATTTCAGCGGCTGTCATTTGTATGCATGCATCAGCTGGTGAAATTCCTTCTTCATCACTACAGTTAAAACTGCAGGAGCCCTGTCCTCTTTCACTAGAGTGACCAGATACAAAAGAGGGCAGGGCTCCTGCAGCTTTAACTGTAGTGATGAAGAGGGAACTTCACCAGGGACTTGTCTATATGGCTTGTTTACCCTGACCTAAATGTGCATATTCGCATCTTAGGTTACATGAGGCAGCCGCCCATTCACAGCAGCGCCAGGTTTTTAACCTTATAATGCGCATCTTTGCATTTGCTGCTTACCACGACTTTTAGAGCAGGTCTGAGTTTGTACCGCCTTATGGCTATGTGTCTTTGGGCGAGTTTAATCGGATTTTGACATGTGGGTGGAGCTTTGAGGGTAGGACAACGTGATTGGCCCATTTCCTGATTTTGCACCAATTGGCTGCCTCCTTCCTTTGCATGTGAGGGGCATTCAGGGCAAAGAGATCAAAGTGCAACAACAGCAATAGTGGTGGCAGCGAGGTGACCAGGGCCCCCCTCCAAGTTGCCCTGTCCATGCCGATTGCTGTGCAGGTCTGGTGCTCTGGCGCTGCGGGGGGTGGGGGCAGTCGCTGAGCCAGCTGCCCGGAGCTCACAGGGGGTGGGGGAGTGTTCTGAGGTGAGGGCAGTGGCTGGATCAGGGCATCCCCCACGGGGCCAGCAAACAGGACAGTCGACAGAATGGCGAGTTGGAGGCAGCTCAGCCTAGCCGTGTTCAGCTGGGGTGGGGGGGAGAGGGCGACCTGATGAGCCAGTTTCAGAAGCATTGAGTTATACAATAAAAACTAGCCTTTTTTAAAAAAGGTGCAAAGAAAGTTAGACTGAACATGCATGTTTATACAGAAAATATTCCTACAATTCCCAGAATTTCACAGCTAGCATGGCAGGCTGAAGAGATCCTAGAAGTTGTAGGACATTTTCTGTCTAAACATACATTGGATTGTGCTCTTAATCTGTGCAATATGAAAAGGGTTCCAATATAAAATAATGCATTTTGTCCCTAGCAGGGCAGGGAACCTGTAGCCCTCAAGAAGTTTTTGCACTATGATTCTCATCTGCCCTAGCCAGCATGAGCAATGGTCAGGTTTGATGGAAGCCACAGGTTTCCCAGTCTTGTGCTATAGGTATATGTGAAACCCTCTGAGAAATCATCATGGTCTAACCAAAGAGTTTCCTTTCTTTGGAATTCCTTAGTTGTTCACTAAAAAAATGCACATTTTGACCAATATCAAAAGGTTGGTTCCTGATTTACACTGGATCAACTGGGTTGGAGAAAGTGGAGTTCATCACCCCCTCCTTTCTATGGCAGTTTCCCCACCCCCACTGGAAATACTACACAGAATCAGGGGATTCTCTTAATGGAGTGAACTGTGGTGTAGACAAAATTTTGGTAGCACCTCTTTTCTTTTATTGCTTTCCATGCAGTTTTTACAGAAGAAAGCCTATGTAACATCCAGACCAGCAGATATCAATTATGTAACAAAATATCAATCTTTGCAGGCAACAGATTTTGTTGCTCATCATTGCACATCATGGTCCCGTTAATTAGATTTAGTGCACCCAGGAAGTGATGCACAACCATTTTGCTTTCTGATTATTCATTGTTCACACAAGGAACACAAAGCACTTAAATGGGCAGATTTTCACAGAAACCATTTCTGTTTCAGACCTTCATTTCTGATGTGACCTGGTGAAAGTCTGGAAGGTAATTTTAACTGGCTAATAGTTATAGAGACACATTATAGTGACATTTTATTAAACAATCTTTCACTGGAGATATTGTGTAAGCTTTTGAGATGGAAAACTTGTTTAAGTATGTGTGAAGCCGAGCTGAGACAGTCCTATTGCAAATAATAGGGGAAGCTCAAGAACAATGCTAGATAATGACCACATTGTAAAAAAAGAGAAAAAGAAAAGGCAAATGGTCAATGAGCCACAGGAAATTCAGTTCCAAAAAGTGAAAATTCTGTCTTTTTGCCTTTTGCACTTGAAATAATATGACTGCTAAAAATGCAAGCTCATAATTACCAGTATGCTCTACATGCACTAGCAAAGACCCACCACCACCACCATTTTGTACCCATGGGCACATTTGGGAATTTGAGAAGTTGCCTTGGGGTGCTATCACAAAATGGCTCCCCACAGTGGTTGTGGCTGTTATGAGAGCTAAGGAATTGGTGGTGGGAGAGGAACAGTGAGGCTAGGGGATGGGAAAAATTACAAGGCAAAGGGGTTGAAGAGAGAGAAACAGCAGGGCTAGGTGTAGGGTTAGGAACTTTGTGTTGCTTGGAACTCCATCTCACTTTTGGCTCGATGGGGTTCCACAGGGTGCCCAACTTGGCTCACATTTGCAGCTGAGCCCCAGCTTTTTCCCCAAACACCATCGAGCCAGCTGTAATCTGGTCAAGTCCCCTCCCAGTCCAAAGTGGCGCGAATTCCTGCCCAATGCAGGATGGTCAGTCTCCCCCTTGTGCCGCCCACAAATCCCTCCCCGTGCCTAGGCTTTGCCTGGCACGGCAGAATGGGCATTGAGCTCTACCCCGCCCTCAGGATGGATTTCTTTGACAATCTTAGATAGGGTTGGGGAAGGGGGAGAAATAGTGAGGAAAGAGGTTGCAGGGAGAGAAATAGCGAGGCTAGAAGCTGTGAATGAAGAGAAAGAGGTCAAAGGGGGAAGGTCTGTACGGATGGAAGAAGATTGGACAGGCCAGGAAACAACTCTTTCCTTCTCTTCCTGCTTGCCAAACAGCTGATCGGTGGCAGGTCCAGGAACAGGAAGGGGTACCTTAAAGTTTTCATGTTATTGCATTAAAAAATAATTGACAGGGAGTGGAGAGCTCCGTGGGTGCCATTTGGAGGTCCCTGCGGGTTCCATTGTGCCTATTGTGAGGATGCAAGGATTGCAGTGGAGGAGTAGGAAAACCCAGTTTTATGGGCAGAATCACACTTATGCTTCTCTAAATCCATCCATAGGTTTCTGCAAAGAGTTCATTTAAAGACCTGTGTCAATCCCCTTGAATTTTTTTCGTTTTATTTTAAATTATTTTTAGGGCACCTTTAAAGGTCGATCCTCTCAGCTGTTAAATCCCTGCTAAAAATTAGGGGATATTCATTTACATCTTCTGTCTTCTTAAGGCGCAACTCTTTAGGCATAAATTTAGCAGTCTCTTAGGGATGCAATCCTATGCATGTTTAGACAGAAAAAAGGCCCTACAATTCCCAGAATGGCTGGCTGGGGAATGCTGGGAGATGTAGAACTTTTTTTTCTGTCTAAACATGTATAGGATTGCACGATTAATCATTTAGTATTGTCACCATGTTGGTCCCAGAGCTCCTAAAATACACAAATATGCTCTATACTTGTCTACTCAGAAGTAGGCCCAATTGAGTTCAATGAGGTAAGTGTGTTTAGGATTGCAGTTTAAGATTTTACACTGAATGTTGATTTTGGAAGATTGCTTTGTCTTGCATTTAAACATAGCCCTGAATTTTCTGATGTAAATATGTTAAGTGCATTTTTCAATGTTTAATCTTGCTTAAAATCTATTGCGCTTGCTTCCTATGCATAAAGCCTAAGGACCTCTGTCAGTCAAATATGCATCCCACATAAATCCCATTAACATAATTGGAAAATACCTGGATGTGGGGAGAGAGAATATGTACACTCAGTTGCTTGCTTCAGTGTTGAGCTTTGACAGCTACTCTTAAAGCCTTGTTCATCATGCATTTGATTTTTAAAAATTCCTGCGTAGTTTTAGGAAGCTTCAGGTTTACCACCTGCTGTTTGTGCTTTTAACAAGTCTTCAAGAAATGCTATTTCATTACAAAATGACTCGGGACACATCCTAGCCTGACCTATTTTGGAAATTCTAACCTCAGCTGTCAGTGAAAGGGGTGATGAAAAGAATTTGCTTTCTCTGAGAAATGTGGAAGTACAACTAAACCTGTCACATCAATGTTCTTTATAAACTTTCTGAATTGAATTAAACCTAATTTCCTAATTGTTTAAGCCAGAGGTGTCAAACGCAAGTTTCAGGTTCCCATTCCAGGCATCTCCTTCCTCTAGGGTGACCAGATGAAAAGGCAGACAGGGCTCCTGTATTTTTAACAGATGTACAGAAAAGGGAATTTCAGTAGGTATCATTGGGATGCATGCAGCACCTAGTGAAGTTCCCTCTTCATCACAACAGCTAAAGCTGCAGGAGCTATACTAGAGTGACCAGATGCAAAAGACGACAGGCCTCCTGCTGCTTTAACTGTTGTGATGAAGAGGGAATTTCCCAAGGTGCTGCATGCATGGTTGAATGTTGTTCAAAGAAATACTGTTTTATGTATGGTTGTAAGCTGCATTGTGAGGGCTTCTGCCCTGAAAGGTGCCTAAGAAATATTTTAAATGAAATAAATAATAAATAAATTGAGCTCCTATTATTATTATTATTATTAATAATAATAATAATAGAATGAATAAGCTGAAGGCAATGAATTTGTAGACGATAAAGTAAAAAAAAAATTATGAAAAAACTAAGATGCACAGGGGTAGATATGAGCCCACCAGCAGGTTCTTTTGCATATGTTATATAAGTTCCACCAGGGCTGTGAATTCCATGAGGCAAAGTGAATTCCCCACCTCAGGTGATGGAATGGCAAACTGCACACTCCCCACCGCCACCACCAGAAGGGCTTCTTCTGGGTGCTGCTAGGAGGATGGGCACCTGGGTGAGTGCCAAAGGCCAGGTGCTCTGGACAGCTCCAGATTATCTAGGAGCAATTTACAGCACTATCAAAAAAAGCCTGTTTCCTTGATTTTAACACCACACTCTGAGATTTAAGACCTTTTTGCTGAGAAGGAGGTTAAGCTAACTTTCCCTCACCCACAAAAAAAAACAACCCATCCCTGAGGTCAACCCCTGAGACATGGCAGCCCTGGGCTGTGAAAATTCCAGGAATTAGATGCCTGAATGGAGCCTTATAGCAGAGCAAGTTTTCCACTGCTTCTTGGCACCTGAGTCCTAACTCTCAAGATGCTGACCAGATGGCGTCAGATCATCAGTTGTTATGAAGGACATTGAAATGCAGCTTTTGGCAGCAATGTAAAAATCTTGCCTAAGGAAGGAATCAGAAGCAGTGGCATCCAGACTGGCAACTTCTCACAGCAAGGAGCTGTTTCAAGAAACAGCTTTAAAGAAGTTAACTCACGAGAAAACAGGATGTGTCAGGTACAGATAGCTTCGCATAGCCTCCATTAGTGTTTGAGAGACTGTCCTGCTACAGGACCTCCCCCCAAAAATTGTTGTCTGTTGGGATCTGTGCAGCTGCCTATTGGACTCAAATTTGGGGGTGGGGGAGTCATAGAAGGGTTATTAGGTTTGCCCACTTTAGCATTCAAGCAACAATGCTCCACAGCCCCGTTCAGAAGACACCTTAAACCATGGCTTTAACTATGGTGGTTAAGCCAGAAAGCCAGGCTACGTTCGGAAGACACCTTAAACCATGGCTTTAACCATGGTGAATAAAGCAAAAAGCCTTATTCACCATGGTTAAAGCCATGGTTTAAGGTGTCTTCTGAGCGCAGCCTAGCTTTTTGGCTTAACCACCATGGTTAAAGCCATGGTTTAAGGTGTCTTCTGAACACAGCCTGGTTTTCTGGCTTAACCATGGTTAAAGCCATGGTTTAAGGTGTCTTCTGAACGGGCTCCATAACAACATGAGGTTTGGTTACTTTATGTGAGATTTTACATACACAGTTAGGCATTTTACCCTTCTATGCTGGCTGAGGGCAAATAACAATATTCACTTACCACCACATTTAATTGTACAACAGACTTGTAAGTTAGGTATGGTCTGTTATCCTGCCCATTTTGCAGGTGGGGAATTAAGACTGAATACTGAGTTCATGTCAGAAAGTCAGACAGACAAAGAAAAAGAAAGAAAGACTGTGGTTGACTCAGGATTTGAACTCCATGCTCCCAGGTTCAAGGCCAATGCTATCCACAGGATTCATTTACAATTCTATTTTGTGCAATATATTTGCAGTATGAATCCCCAGGAAGGTTGACTG
The DNA here is from genome assembly GCF_023053635.1 of Elgaria multicarinata webbii. Taxonomy (NCBI): domain Eukaryota; kingdom Metazoa; phylum Chordata; class Lepidosauria; order Squamata; family Anguidae; genus Elgaria; species Elgaria multicarinata. The sequence continues at coordinate 71,482,203 of NC_086173.1, read as the reverse complement.
TGACTGATGCTTGTCAAAAAAGATATGCCAGAGAGTTTGAGGGTGGGGAAAAGGATCAAAATTAATTTCAAAATAGAAAATGATACTTTTCAAAACCAAGGTTGCAGGATTTTCCCCTGCAGCCATGAGTCTTCTACAGAGCTTTCAGTGTTTCATCATTACCAGTGTTATATAGTGACAGTGCTGAAATGTCCAAAATGTCAGAATGATGTTATTATTATTTTACTTACTATTTTCAGTTAGCGCAATAAAAAAAAATTAAAGTTGCTACTTGGCCAGTTTAAAATTTGTCCTCTCTTGGTTTTTGAATCCTTCCTGTTTTTGTTCAAAGCTGGTAGTTTTCTCTATTGTTTTATCGCTGTCTCAATCAAGTGATGTGCAAAAATTATCAGCATTCTAAGAGACTGGGACCACAGATTGATTTAATGTCCAATCTAAAGTATATTTACTCAGAATTCAATGGGGCTTACTCCAAGCTAAGTGGATATAGAATTGCAGACTAAATATAAATCAGATGGACACAACTTTTGATATCTGGAGATCTAGAAATTCTTTTACACGGTTGCTTATGGTACTCAACAAGTACGTTTTATGCACTTATAGTTTCTCTTTTCATCCCTTGATAGTCTCAAACAATGCAAACTGTTGCTGAAGAACATAGCATCGTCACACACTGGCAGCCTATCTAATTTATTGAGGATGAAATGTTAACAGTAAGAAATAGAGGGAGGGGTGGAAGGATCTTGCATTACAGAAGAAACATAACTAAGTTTTAGAAAGACGTGACACTGAAATGATGAAGGGAAACGTTTTGACAGCATGAATGTCTAAGTTCATACTGAAAGATAATTCCAACTTCATGTTCGCTAGGCAATAATAATTATTGGAAGCCACCATGCTGACCAAATTAATAGTAATAAAAAGCCAGAGGATATGTAATATGAGTCATTCCTAGTTCCCAGAAAATCATCTTTGGAGATAAGAAGAAAAGCTTTTACGTAAATACAAGTGATGCTTTTGAAACAGGTGGCTGTGAAAATTAGGGGTGTGCACGGACCCCCCAATCCACTTCGTGGCCAGATCTGGAAAATCCGGATCGGGCCCGATCCTCTTCGCGCCGCTCTGCCCGTCTCCCGCTCCGCTCCGCGGAGTGAGATCCGGCTTCGCCGCCGTCACTATATGGACGGCGGCGCAAGATAAGCCACCCACCCACCCCACCCCCTTACCTTCCTCCGTCGCGGGCTTCAATTGAGGCCCCGGTTGAAGCCGGAAGAGGCCTCAGCCTTCACTTCCGGCTTCAAACAGGGCCTCAATTGAAGCCTGCGACAGAGAAAGGTAAGCGTCCCTCCTCCCTGCTCCCTTACCTGGTGCTGCTGCCTCCACATGGATGGTGCCGCCGGCAGCGCCAGATTAGTCCCCCTCCCCCCCCCACTTACCTGCAGGCGAAGCTCTGGATTGAGGCGATCCTCTTCGCCTCGATCCGCAGCCCCCCTGACTCTCTTCGCCTCCACCTTTTCCGGAGGCAAATTAGGCTGCCTCACTCCTGCTTCTCTGAACCGAAGAGAAGCGGAGCACATCCCTAGTGAAAATGGTATCAACACTAGTTTTGATTTTGTCTTTTTAATGCCAGACTTTATTTGTTTATTCCACCCAAGGTGACAGTGCAATACTAATGAGATCTACTCAGAAATACGCCTCACTGAGTTCCATTTGACTTATTCCCAGGTAAGAGTGCATCCTAGTGTCTGAATAAGTGTGTCTAAGATTGTACTGCTCAACTATACCTAGATTAAAGGACCAGCACTACCTGCTCATTAGGGATGTGTGCTCCACACTGGAAAGATCTGATAACCACGAACATCTGCAGAGCATTCAATCTTCCAGAGCGGAGATTGGCCGCTTCTAAACCCATAGAATAATTTCAGAGTGAAGACGCGCCCAATCGGAGCTTCTAGCATCTCCAAAATTATTTAACCATTTCGTGTGTGTGTGTGGTGTGTCTAATTGAAAACTTCCCAATAAGGAACATGGAGTGATGGGGTGGGGTAGTTTTGATAATTGATATTGACATCTGTGACTAACCAATTAGAGAGAGAATAGATAGATAGATAGATAGATGATAGTGTGTGTGCAAAAATCTGAAGAAATCCTTTTAAAAAGCCTTTTGAGTGTCTGTTCTGTTCTTTAACTTAAAATCAGAAAAAAGAAGCCGATCCAATTGAAATCCTTCAAGCCAGCCCACTGTCCATGTGACTGTTGTTTGATTTACTTCCGCCATTAAAAAATCTTCTTGTACTTGTATGTTTGTGTGTTTTAGGTTGTGCAGTGCACGCAAGCAGTACACAATTCATAAAGCACACTTTGATAACATTCCATGAAACACTGATTGCTGCTGCTGGTTCTGGTTGTGTGGGGAGAGGGGGAATGCAGGGCTGGTTGGTTGCGTGTTTTTGCTTGGATTCATAGAAGTCATCCACAGTGTGGAAGTGCTGCTGTGCTGGCATCATCCGTGAGTAAGCTCCTTCTCCTGAGTCAGTCTCTTTACTTCAGTTAAACTATTACTCCTATTGACTGGCTGGGCTTCCAGTGCTGGGGGGGGGGAGCGTCCTCCTCCTCCTCCTCCAAGCTGTTGTTGCCTTGACTCGACTCACGCCAATGTGCCCGACCAACATTGTGTGTGTGTGGGGGGGGGTGCCTCCTCCTCCTTATCCAGCAAACCTCCTGTCCTCTCTGAGGATGGGTAAGCTGTGTGCTGGTGTTGTGGCATTTATTAATTTATATTTACTTATTTATTATTGCACTAAGTACTTATCCCATTGCTTCGTTTCCCTCTCCCTCACCGTACCAATCAAGCCGCAAGAAGTGCCTGAAAGGACATTTGAGTTCACACTTTAAAAATTCCCTATAAATCAGTGCATGCAAGGATCTGTTCCAACCTTAGCATGCCTAAAGCCCTCTTTAAAAGCTGCCACAGTGCCAATTTTCATGTGTTTATCTTTAAAACTGAGGGAGCTGTAAGCATTTCTATTGACAATAATGTAGCAGTTACCTGAAAATGGAATGGTTCTTCGACGGGTAATTCAACGGAGTGGAGAGAGGGACCCACTCTGGAAATCAGAACAGAGAATAACCTCAACAAAGCTCTGCCCCAAAATTTGGGGCAGAGAATACCCACTCTGCACACCCCTATTGCTCTTATTATACATTTGAATCCAAACGCTATTCTGGAATAAGTCAGCATGCCTTTAGAATAGATTTGCTTTTTAACATATTGCAATCACTAAAGCACAGTTGTTTTCAAGACAGCATCTTCAACACTTTCAATAAGGATAAGATTATATGCACAGAAATATTAAATTAATATAAGAATAAGAATAAGAATAATAAGAATAATAATAAGAATAAGAATAAGTAGTTTTATTTTCTATTTCTATGAATTGTTGTAAACGTCCCAGAGAGCTTTGACTATACGGTAGTATAGAAATGAAATAAATGATAATAAATATGATGATGATGATGATGTTATCATTTTTAAAGACTCTACTTTGGGAGCTGTGTCTAATCAAATTTCTCAGGATTTATGGATTAGATTTTTTTACTTATGTACTACTATTGGTATCTGAAGAACAATACTATAGTGGTGAAGGAAGAGTTTCACTCCTTAACCAGCAACAGATTATTTTCCACTCCAGCATGGAGCTGCAGTGTCTAGAATTGAAATAACTCCAATCCTGTGGCGCTAAATCAAATTCTAGCTTTTATGCATTCAGGAAGGTGCAATGAGACATGAAAGTATGAATTTTATCTTTCTGATCTTCAGACTCATTTTAATTACGACCATTCACAACAGGTAGGAACGGCTACATATTTCCAGACATCCAAAATAAGCACCCAAATATTCTTCCCCCCCCCCCCCAGTGCTGACCTTTGCAGAGCTATTCTTAACAACATTGGTCAAAGGCATCTTCTGAAGTCTCCCAGAACATCTGCCTGAGATCGCTTATATATGGCCATGGTTTCCCATCTTATGGTTCCCAGATAACCTTGGTCATTTGACAACTGAAACTGACAGCTTAGCAGCCTTCACAGTCGAACAGCTGCAGGTCTATTATGCTCTCAGGGTGCACTAATTGTATATTTGTGGAAGTGCTAATAAATTGCCCCATGAACCTGTAGCCGAATGTCATTTTAAGTTATGAATTTCTGCTGAAGAAAGCTAGGGTCTTTGATTTGCAACCATACAAAGGGTTGTTTGAATTAAGTTCATTAATTACAGCTCAGATGCATCATCTTATAGGATGGATGTGACAGATGCCTGGCTATTTCCTCAGTTGAAAAACAGTTTCAGTTTTAAAGAAAGGAAAATTATTTATCCAGATACAGAATTCCCTAAGCAAGAGTTACTTGAGGAGTGCAGATGAAGATCCCAAAAAGTGATTATAGCTAGTACAAAAAGAAGAAAAGAATTCCTCCATTATTCAGTTTTGTAGATGTTTGCAAATGTTGCATGCACTAAGTTTGAAAGTGAAAGACAAGCCTTTCAGTTCACTTGCTGTTCAGACACTGATTTCATTTTGCCCCTAAGTAGCTGATGCTCCATTATGAAAGAGGTGAAAAAAGCTGGGAAAACCCCATATCACTCAAAATATTCAATTGTACGCCTCACAAATTTACAAATGGTGTGTGTGTGTGTGTGTGTGTGTGTGTGTGTGTGTGTGTGTATGACCCCATCATGCATTCACCTGGTGTGTAACAGGAAGTGAGACGGTGCTGGCCTACCAAGAACCCTCTGTGCTAACGTACCAGCCAATCACATCACATCTATATCACCTAATGCCCCCTCTACACTGACATAATGGCCAGTCATGCCTCCTTCCACTCTGCCCTGCCCCCCAGCAACTACATGTTTAGCCTCAGTGAGAATGGGCCTTAGGCTGGTAGGGACAATGGAGCATGTGGCTCACTTACATGATGAGGAATCCGGGATGAGCCTTATGCACATCTGCCCATTCTTACTGGGGCCTGACATGTCGCTGCCAATTGGCATCATTGCATTTCCACCTGAACAGATCCCTAAAACCAGAACTGCAAGTTACAGGTAGGGGGCAGTGTTGCAGTTATGTTAGTTCATGGGAATTTTGACCATAGCTTTAGGACCTTTATTATTATTATTATTATTATTATTATTATTATTATTATTAATTTATATAGCACCATCAATGTACATGGTGCTGTACAGACTAAAACAGTAAATAGCAAGACCCTGCCGTTTCCTGTGATTTCTTCTTTTTGCTCTTCCTCTTGCTCCCCCCATCTCCCATTCTTTCTTTCATTGCTGGGAGTAATTGTTTGCTCTCTCACTCCAGCCTGTGTAATGGAACACAAAATAGACTGAACAAACTTCTTTTTGAAACTCTATGTTGTACTTGCATTTATATGCAAGATAATTTGTGAGTAAAATTATTTTATCTTTTCTTTACTAAAGAAGGGTGTGGTCTCCTTTTATTCTTAGATAGTCTTGTATGTATGTAGAACTGGTAAATGCTCATTCTGTTTTGCCTTTTTATTTATTAAAACCTGTTATGTAACATTGTTTATGAAGCTGTATTTGTTTTTGTTTTTGTTTTGTTTTTTGGTAACCGCCACTGGAGTGTTCTTTAAGAAACTGCAGAGCACAATGGAGTATGCATCCAGAACACTTAGGTGCTACTTGGGGTTATTTTGCTAATAGGGAAGTATTTAAACTGGCCCTCTGTTCTGTCCTTTCACTTTCCCTTCTTCCATTTCCATTAATTACATAACATGTTGCTGACCCCTCTCTTTCTTTTTTTCCTCTAGTGTAAGTGTGTGTGGCTCTTATTCAGATTGGGATCACAGATTGGGATCCCATTCTTTCCCCCAGCTATTTGATTTTTGAAATTTGCTACACACACACACACACACACACACAGTGGATGAGGTTTAAAAGCCTCCATTTACACCATTGGAGCCATTTGTTTTTCTTTGTTAATCCCTTCCATGAGGTGGGGGAGATCAGGGCTACACACTTACACTAGAGTAAAACAAAACAAAAAAACAAAGAGAAAGGTCAGCTACATGCTACATAATTAATGTTGCATGTGGTTTGGCCCCATGATTCTTAAGTGAGCATGGGATTCTTTATATGATGATCTTAAGAGAGAAAGCGGGGGTTGTCTCTGGCACCATCCACTGTCAGCATGTAGCCTATAAGGGAATGCAGTCCTTGATGGGAGGGAGGAAGGTTGCCCACTCTCAGGTAGAGCAATATCCCCCCTGCCTGAATCACATTCTAGAAATTACAATCTGGAAGGAACAGAACCATTGGAGCATGACATCCCCATCTTAGACATGGTGGATGGTATCAAAAGTTGCTGAGACATCTAGGAGAATTAATTCAGACACACTCGCCTCACCTTTTCTCTGTTCTTCATCCATCACAGCTACCAAAACTATCTCAAGTGCCAAAGCCCACTCTGAAATCGGATTTAAATGGATCCAGATCACTGATGTCATCCAAGAGAGTGTCAGTCATTTCCTGGCCACCCTTTCCCAAGGAGGTGATATTTGTGACCAGCTGGTCATTAGAATAGTCCTCAGGAGGGGTATTGTTCTTGCACTGAGAAGAGGATTCCGCCTGCTGCTCCCAGACAACTAGAGACAAAACCCATGTTGAATTGTGTTGTGAAAAGGTTATCCCACTCATTCCACTTGAAAGTTAACAGGAGTTTGGCCAACTTGATCTGTGCATCGTCTTGCCAAACTCATGAGGCAAAGAAGCACTGGGACCTACCAGGTGTTTCATGTCAAACCTCGGTAGCAGGTTGCCATCATGGCTTCAGCTAAGGAATACTTAGGCTGTTTCTACACCTGCGTTTTTCCCCGGGATTGTCCCAGGATCATCCCTGAGCATGCAAATGACACACAGGAGATCCCAGGAGCAGGCGGGGATGATGCCTCTATTTTCCTGGGATAATCCTTAGGTGTAGAAAGGGCCTAAGTTTTGTACATGCAGTTAGAATTAGCTCTCATTTCCTCCCTTAGATATGAAGAAATATTATGTAGACATAAGCAGGGCCCTTGGCCAAGGGAAAATGTGAACGTCAAGGAGCATCAATGTGTAGTTTTATTGAATCCCTCCCCTAGCTCTTAATACATATAAGCAGGTGCTGCCTCTCAAGTGGAGCTGAATTCTTTTTAATTACACTGAGAGACACTCCAGCATTTCAGTCCAGATGCAGAAGTTCAGCGAGTGTGATAATTAAATGGGCTCTACGCCAGTTCAGCTAACACCTACATAGAGAATGCTGCAAGAGGGAAGTGCTGGTGAGCCAGCCAGGTTTTGTGTGGCACACCATGTTTAAGTAAGGAAAGTTTAAAATGTACTCATATAGGCTTATTTAATCTTATCACATCAGTGACAGCACGCTGGTTCCATCCGTGGGGTGATGCATGCTTCGTCGTGCATTAGTGACAGTACAGAAGGAAGAACGAAAGGAATTCCCATTGGCTCTGTTCTTTGATGCAAATTGCATTTTCCATGCGGCTAAAATCCCATTGCCGGCCCAAATAGTGAAATGTTTTGTGAGAATTCCTAACGTACTTCTCTGACTTCCCAACTGACCTGTATATGCAAGCCCCATTTCCAAATGTTGAGTGTTGCATGTCTCTCAGCATGTCTTACTAATTACCAATTAATGCCATGTTTTGCCATGCTTACCAAAGCAGAAATGTGTATGCTGATAGTTGATTTCTTCCATCCCTTTTTGATCCAGTGCGCTTCTCATTTCTTGAGCACAGTGGGCAGAAGGTTTCAGTGTTGTTACTTTCTTCATGGGCGATTAATGAATCAACCACACAGAAAAACCTTTTCAACATTACACTATTTTTCAAAAGACAGACTTTGGGGAACAGCTCCATGACAACTGGTTGCTGTGAAGTAGAGGATAGTGGGCTGGAGAAAACATAGGTTCAAGTCTTTTATAAGATGGAAGCGTTTGAGTTACTGACCCTTCTCACAAGTTTGTTATGAGGATATAATGGGAGAACTAATCATAAATAAATAAAGGTCAGCTACGTTGCAACTTCAGCCATCTTAATGGCTCCACTTCTGATGATCAAGAGGATGGTAATAATAATGAATATCATATGTTAATAATGAAAAAAATAGCCAAGCTTTTGTACACAACTGATAAAAAACTCAATCCTCAACACAACAGTTTCCAACCTATTTATACTTAAGGTGACACACAGGCCATTTCTACACCTGCCTTTTTCCCCGGGATCGGCCCGGGATCATCCCTGTGCATGCAAATGACACACAGAGGATCCCAGGAGCAGGCAGGGACGATCCCTGCATTTGCCTGGGATAATCCTTAGGTGTAGAAAGGGCCACATAGAGAGAAATTGAGGGAGATGCACATAGTACGCAACCACAAGTTATTAGAAAACATTGGTGAAGATTTGAAGAGCGTTCTGTGTAAGCATAAAAGTTCCACTGGCACCATGAAGGAGCCATTTCCAGTGCAATTCACAAATGGGTCATCTTAATGGAAAATGCTTGTGAAATCCAAAAGGACAGAGGAAAACCTGAGGCTGCCACACACTAGTGATGATATAAACAAAAGCAAACATCTCAAGTTTGTAATCGCAGTTGGATCCATTGTCACAAATTACAGTAAGGCAGATTTGGAATCCTTTGTGTGTGTATCAACTAAGAAAGGAACATCTGCCTCAGAGCAAAAAAATACATAAACATATCAATAAGGTAGAAAAGGCCCATGGCTCCATGGTAGAACATGCTTTGCATGCAAAATGCCCTTAGTTTAGTCTCAGCATCTCCAGGAATGGCTGGGAAAGGCTCTTGCCTGAAACCCTGGAGAACCCTGGACAATCAGTGTGGATGACAATGAGCTGAGTGGCCCTGAGTCGATAGAAGGGAGCTTCCCATGCTCCTTCCCTCTGTTAGGGCTAAGTGCAGGGCTAGAGAGGTGAAGTAAACAGGAAAACGAATTTAGGCGTAGATTCCAATGTTCAAGGGAATCAAAACCTAAATTCGGTTTTGAATTTAATTCCAGAATGCCAGGCTAGATGGGCCCTTGGTCTGATCTAGCATGGCTCTTCTTACGTTTTTAGACTATGGCCTTAGCTAGACCTACCTCATAGTCCACGATGGAGGAAGGAAGATCTTGTGTTGTGATTAACGTGAGATCCCTCCTCCATTTACACGTGAGGCGCGACAACCTCAGGAGGAGAGGCGTCGTGCCAGCCATTTTTATTTTTTAAAGAGGAAGGAGCGCACGAACGCTCGTGTGCTAAAGGTAAGTTTTTTAAAAATAATAATAACTTTTCAAGCTCCCCCCCCCTACCCCCAATGGGCGCAGTGCTCTTGAGGAGCATTGCACCCTGTGTGCGGCTCCTGGCTCCGCGCGATTCCACACGTTCCGCAGTCTCGGGTTAGGCTCAGCTCGGAACTGTGGAAAAAGCGGGCCCAAAGGGGAGGGCTCTCATCACTCCCTGATCCCGGGATCCCCTGTGCATCATGTGGATGCACAGGGACGATCCTGGGGTTCGCCCTGGGATTTCACCCGGTCTAGCTAAGGCCTATAGCTCTTCTAGTTTTTAGTTTGAAACCCCCATCCATCCAATCCAGCATTAACATACACATTGACCTGGGAGTAAGCTCCATTAAATGCAATAAGACTTACTTCTGAATAGACAAATGTAAGATTGCCCTGTAGCTGAGAGTGCTTCCAGATGACGATTTATCACCCACCCTCATTCATAGAATTTTACAGGGGTTCCAGATCATGTAGTCTTCCGCTTGAAACTCTCCTGAGTTTTCCTATTGCTGCTTCCATCCACAAAAAAAGAAATCAATTCAAGAAGGAAAAAACAGAACAGCTACACAAGGCCTTTGGGTGGTCGTGCTAGCAGTCCATTAGTGTTTGCTACAGCATTACTGATAGGACATCTACTCCAAGAGGCTGGTCTCCTCCTTTCATTGCACAGAGATTCTAAAATTAGGAATGCTCATTTTTATTTTCAAAATCCAAACAATTATTTATAAAATATTTGACCCGATACTTTCCGCTTAGTTCTTTCAAATCCTTCCAACTTCTATATATGAATATTAATGCAATATTCCATCCCATGGAAGACTTTCATTCACTATGTTTTCTCCATGATGGAATCCATATGTGTGGTCTAGTGCTTAGAGAGTTGGACTGAGAGTTGGGAGATCTGGGTTCTAGTCCCCATTTGGCCATGGAAGCTCCCTTAGTGACTTTGGGCCAGTCATAGACTCTCAGCCCAGCCAATTTCACAGGACTGTTGTGAAGATAAAATGGAGAGGAGGAGTGCTTAAGCTGCCCTGGGTTCCTTGCAGGAGGATTATGTATGCCACCTTGGATTCCTTAAGGAGGTAAAAAGGTGGGATATAAATGTAATAAATAGAATAAATAATGTGTTCTAGACGTTTGGATGCTGTAACTGCTCTAGATACTCCAAGGAGACTGTTAAAGTGCTTTGATTCAGCCAGTCTCTCCAAAGCACTAGTAAATCTGCAGAATAAATCCAACATTGTATGAGCAGATGTCCACTTGGGCAGTGGGGATTTCCCCTCCCCTCCCCCTGCAATCCTCAGCATCCTCCCATCTGCTCTGCTCTTATCATAGCTTTAAATACTACTACTAAACTTATCTCCACCACCACCACCATTGTAGTTATTTTATTTATTTTTTAAAAAAAGGCAGTGTGATCAATGCAAATTCAATGTTCTGTGAGTTTGCAAAGTGCCCTAATGGACATTTGCAAGTATAAATTAATTGTATATTCTGCGTCAATCTAAAGCTAGATTAAATTTATGTTTATGAATATTCTAGTCATGTTTTTCTATTATGGCCACATTTCCCTACTCAATCAGTGTATCTCATTTCAGCACGAACAACTAAATGTCTGGGGACAGTTGGCAGCCGACAGTAGTTCTAATCCGTTGGTCCAGTAATTAGCTCCAAATGCTATATTCATGAAGCCATCCTCTTCTTGATATACCCTTAACTCCAGAGCTATTTTCTACACTTGGCCTATTATCTAAATGTCAGGAATCTTAATATTTAAATGACGGGAAGACTGGAACAGACTGCCCTCTGAATTGCTCCCATAAATCCTTTAAAATGGAATGAATCATAGGCGTTGCTTGTCTTTTTCATTAGAATGATCCTAAGGGACCATCTACATGACCAATACTTTGTGCAATAAAATGCAGACTTGTTCCTTATTTGTTGTTCATAGTCTTCATGACTGCCCTGCAGCTGACTTTCTATTCCATGATACAGAATTTTCTAAGCATGCCACCTGCAATATTTTGCATCTGGAAAAAGATGATTATCTACCTAGAGAGTGACTTAAGGTGCAATCCTATGCATGTTTAGACAAAAAAAAAAAAAAAAAAAAAAGCCCTGCAACTCACAACATGGGCCAGCCAGCGTGGGAGCTGTAGGACATGTTTATGTCTGAACAATCCATAGGATTGCACTCTTAGTTGTTATACTTGAAGTAGAGAACATTTGGAATCAGTAGCTACCACTCTTTCACTATCAATAAAGTGCCCTTTTTTGAACTTTTTTTGTTAACTAGTTATGCTTTCAAAATTCTCTGCATCTGAATTCCTCTGTGGATTGTTGCATTCTGAGTTGCCGGTCTTGTTTCTGAAATGAAACCGATTCAAGCAGTGTCATCTGTGGTTCCATTTTTTAAATTTTTCAGAATTTTGTACAGAGTACTGTACTTGTATAGTTAACCAGTAGAGATTAGTGAGGCCATCTCTCAGCTTCCCCAGAAACACATTTTTGGTTTTTCAAGCACTCCTGTCAAACACATCAATACCTCAAGAGGGTTTTGGAGAATCTGAAATCCAAAATTGTTAACGCACACCCTGTTCAACACAACACAACAAAACAATGAAAAGCTCACTTTGACCTTGGAGAATGGAGGAAAGTTTAATAGGTTTCAGAGCAGGAGAGGCCTTGTGGTGCTTTAGAAGGTCCAGCTAAGAAGTATATCTACTTTGGCTAGAGCTATCCTAGTACTTTTTAATCAGTACTGAAATGCACTGATAACCACTGGGGCACATTATGCATTCCATATACTGTTTTTCTAGCACTATTTCCTGTTTTTATCCTGTATTATCCAAAATACTGCACTACAAGTTATAAATGAGAAAGAGGGATATAGTGTCACCACGGTGGAATCATATCACACATGATGCAGAACTGGATAATATCTCTCCTGTGTGGTAGTGAAGAGAATACAACTGTATAGAGACCTGAACACATCATGTATAAAAACACCATCAACTTAGCTAACTCCATTAAATATTTCTTGCGATGCATATTTACCCTGTTATTATTTGCTGTGGGGCAAAGTACTTTGCTCCTTTGTTCCTCTACATAGTGTTTTGGAGGAACTGATTTCATGCTACTGCAGCATCGAAACTCTTCCTACTCTCTTCTGAACACACAATATCTCCCAAATTGATTAAATTGAGGTAACAGAACATCTGAAATAAAGGATTACTTCAGGAATATAAAGAATGCAGCTCATGGACACAAACATCCATAAAAAAGTTCTATGTAAACATGTGCATAAATGGACATTTACTGAGAATATTATCTATATACACACTGATGATTACCCTAAAGATGCATGTTCACCCTAGTATAAATGTGTTACTAAAACCACAAGTGTACAGCGGTGTAAAACAAACTTTATTATCAAAGATTAATAGTAAACATCACCTTGCATCCTCAGGTAAAAACTCTGTGAACAATGTCATCCGTACTGGATTTAGAAGCTCCTTAGGCACAGTGGGGTGACAACTACCGAGGCCTAGTTGGATGTGGATTTATTATGCTCCCTACAAGACTCAAAATTCTTTGACCCCAAGAAAATTGAGAATAAGCTTGGGATCACTGGGAAATTGTATAAGTAACTGTTGAATGGAATATAGTTCACCCAAAATGTATGAGTGGTTAGGCAGCAAGAACATGGCTCCCATCATTTAAGTACGCATGAAGATAGTATCTCAGTGAAAGATTAGAATTGTATCTGTTTTGTGTTTCTAAATACTGTCAGAAATTACAATTCCTTAGTGCATTGGTGGTTTGTGTGGGTTTTTTCCCCCGTTTTGCCTGCTAGCAAATAACCAAGTCAGTTTAGAAAGAATAGATTGAAGACTCTGTCCTATCACAAAAAACATACAGTTGTGAGCAAAAAATGTTTTCCTCTTTGTCGTATTTATCCCTCACTTTGCTGAAACCCTTAGGCAGGGTTGCAGTTGCTGGGCACGCTCCACAAGATGACTGCTTAGCCTCTCCAGTCCCATCATTGTTATTCGTGGGTTTATACAATTTCATCAAGATTCTGACTACAACACACATTTTATGTGCAGGTATCTTTAGAAGTGCACCTAGTTCAAGCTGGAACTTGTATATGCAATCTCATAATACAGAGGATAATGATGATGATGATGATAATAATAATAATAATAATAAACTCAAACATGAAGTATCATGATGAGACTGCTGGAAATACATTTCCTATCTCTTCCTTTAAACGTATCTTCTGTCTCTCTCAAACCTTGCCAATATTTATTGCTCAGCAAACATTAATGAAATGGTAGAGTAACATCAATAACTTTATGGCTTAGCAATCAAGCTAGGTTAAAAGTTCAAGCATAATACTGTCCCCTTAAGCAGAGTGGAATGGCAGCACAAAATATTGTTTAGGTTTATAACCACCAGCTTAAGGGTTTATTAAATCTCTTAGAAAGAACAGGGGGGAAACAGTATGTTCACATTGGTGTCTTACATCTTTCATAATACTGGAACCTGGAGTCAACTGGTAGGAGATTCAGAAGAGATAAAAGGAAGTACCGTATTTTCCGGCGTATAAGACGACTGGGCGTATAAGACGACCCCCAACTTTTGAGAAGATTTTCCTGGGTTAAAAAGTCATCTTATACTGGGCGTATAAGACGACCCCCAACTTTTGAGAAGATTTTCCTGGGTTAAAAATTAGTCTTATACGCCAGAAAATACAGTACTTGTTCACATAGTTCACTATAATTAACTATGGAATATGCTACTACAAGATGTAGTGATGACCATCAATTTGGATGGCTTTAAAAGTGGATTGGATATGGAGGAGAAATCTATCAATGGCTACTAGTCCTGATGGCAGTACGCCTATGTACACCAGTTGTTTGGGAAAATTAGTGGGAAGATGCTATGTAGGCATGTCTGACTTGTGGGTTGCCCACATGCAACTGGTTGGACATTTTGTGAACAGAATGCTGGACTTGATGGACCTTTGGCCTGATCCAGCACAGCTCTTCATATGTTCTTAAGAAATGAAACAACCCTATTCATGCTTCCCTGGGAGAAAGCTCCATTGAACTGAATGGGTGTGTGTGTTTCTGAATAGGCAGAATTAAATAGAAAGTTATTGGAAGATCTTCAAAACTGCATTCCATTTATAGCAGCAACACTAAAGGTATGGGGGAAATGGAGTATTTTAGATCCCTGATTTCACCATGAGTGGCTTTCACATTTCGTTTATCTTTTGATCTGAAATAGGAATATTTCAGGGGGTCAAAATTTCTTGGAATGCATCATTTTATTGATATTATGCACAATGGCTAAGTGTTGGATTACAATGAAATGAAAGCATGAATGGGAACTGGGAAATTACCATTATTATCATTGTAATTATTATTTATTACATTTCTATACCTCCCCATTGCTGAAGCTCTCTGAGCGATTTACATAAGATCATGAATGTGATACTTGTAGTTTAAACTTTTTTCTTTTTTTAGAGATACTGTGAGCAGGACCTTGACTGGTTTTCAAAAAAAAAAAAATCATTTGCATTGTCAAATTAATAATTTGATTTCCCTGTGATCATAAACAACGAGGAAGGGAAGTCCTTTGTGTTGCCCTTCCTCTGAAATAAGGTCAATATGCCCACTTTGACTTTACATCTTCCTCCTTCTCCTGAAATTGCCGAAAACTAGGGTGACCATATGAAAAGGAGGACAGGGCTCCCGTATCTTTAACAGTTGCATAGAAAAGGGAATTTCAGCAGGTGTCCTTTGTATATATGGAGAACCTGGTGAAATTCCCTCTTCATCACAACAGTTAAAGCTGCAGGAGCTATACGAGAGTGACCAGATTTAAAAGAGGGCAGGGCACCTGCATCTTTAACTGTTGTGATGAAGAAGAAATTTCAGCAGGTTCTCCATATATACAAATGACACCTGCTGAAATTTCCTTTTCAATACAACTGCTACAGATACAGGAGCCCTGTCCTCCTTTTCATATGCTCACCCTATATAAACCTATCCATTCTGCCCCTCACACGGCCCTTGCCACTAAAACCTAAAGGTCTGTTTGCATTGCTCAGCTTTCACCCGGTCTCCCACTCCCCTCTTCTTCATTGGTAAACTATCACTCCTTGTCTTGGAC
The DNA here is from genome assembly GCF_023053635.1 of Elgaria multicarinata webbii. NCBI lineage: Eukaryota > Metazoa > Chordata > Lepidosauria > Squamata > Anguidae > Elgaria > Elgaria multicarinata. The sequence continues at coordinate 71,466,661 of NC_086173.1, read as the reverse complement.
CCTTCTTGCTCAGTGCTAGGACGGGTTGGTGTGCTAATCCATTATTTTCTTTTTGAGGACAATTATAGTAAAATAAACAGTTTCAACCATCAGTTTTCTTGAGCTTATTTCCCCATTTTGTCAAAATACCACGGACAATCTATCATGTGCACACCAAAAGTTCTCCACAGTTCTGGGTTCACTGGGAACCTGTGTACACATTCAAGTTCACGTGCGTGTGTGAGTGAGGATATCTGGCAACATATTTCTAACTCATTTTAATTCACAGGATTCTTTCCTGAAGCTATTGTAAAGGTTTGCATTAGGGTAAGGATCAGGATGTCAAAAAGGAACTGAAATTAAGGAGGAAAGATAAGTGTATCTAAGACACTGAGCACAGCTTGACTATGTCAATAGGTGGAATTACTTAAAATTGCACTCTTTTGTATGATGGTCTAATTCATACCTAAAAATCCTTAGATGGAGATAAAAGATCTGCAGGTGTGAACATATGACGTTAATTTTCCTTGCTTGATACTTAACAAACTGCATTTATCTGGACCTTACAATTACCTCTCTATTATATGCACATGGCTTACACAGTAGGGATTCTCCGGGCCAGGCTGCATGAAGATAATGCCAATAATTTAGTGCTTCTTTCTGACATCAAGAACACAGATTTTGTCAGAGCATTTCTCAGCCCACAAGCCATGGACTTTGTACTATCATGACATCGTGGTTCAATGGTGCACATTAATCTTGAACTAATTTTGGTTAAAAACATATATTCAGTTGGGAAGATGTACTTCACCAACTTAGCATGTCAGAGTCCTACTTTCATGTGCCATCAGGGTCAATCCCACCCCCCATGTTCTGCAAACCAAACACAGAACTAGAAAGAAAAAGTTTGAGAGGGAAGGGCATAGAACAATTTAAAAGAAGAAAGATTATGCTCATGCCCCAACCCCTTGGTATCCCATGCAATTAACATCTCATGGCAATGAAGAAATTAACAACAGTGAAGATCTTTTACTATTTGATTTCATTTATGACACAAACAAAAATAGTAAAAGTAAAAACATTTAGGATGTCATCCTATGCAAGTTTAGACAGAAAAAAAGTCCAACAACTCCCAGCATCCCCCAGCCAGGCAGTTTAGCAGTTAATTTAAAACTCTGAGCAACTAGGTAAGAGAGCTTTGGCTACTGGCTAGTATAAAATACAAATCGACAGTCATGCAATACCTGCTTTTAGGAGTTTCAATTTTAACAATACTGCACTTTACATGTAAGGTGATTCACAACGTTGAAGTGTTTGCAGGAGGACCAGCCCATGCACTTTGCTTTGAGCTAAATAGGCTGTCAAAACAAGACAACAGCCCTGAGATCCTTGTGATATGGTCATCCTTGGTCAACCAAGAAGAAGAGAAGAGTAGTCGTTGTGGGAGACTCCCTGCTGCGTGGGATTGAAACCCAAGTATGTCGTGAAGACCCATGGACTCGCCAGGTGTGCTGTCTCCCTGGAGCACAGATTAGAGATGTGACTGAAAGGTTACCGAAGCTCATAAAGACAACGGACACATACCCCTTTCTTCTCATCCATGTGGGAACAAATGATGTCGCCAAGCAGAGCTACGAAGAAATCATTTCAGACTTTGAAGTTCTGGGAAGGAAACTGAAGAACTTTGGGGCCCAGGTAGTTTTCTCATCCATCCTCCCGGTTCTTGGAAGAGGATTAGAAAGGGAAAGAAAAATACTCCGGATGAACGACTGGCTTCGAAGGTGGTGCCGTCGTGAGAGTTTTGGATTCTGGGACCACGGGCTACGCTACTTGGAACATGGACTGCTGGCAAGAGATGGGTTGCACCTCACAAGGGCTGGAAAGAATGAGTTCAGCCACAGCGTGAAGAACTTCATCAGGAGGGCTTTAAACTGAATCTTACGGGGGTGGGAGACGTAAATTTTGAGGCAACAATGGATGAAGGCCAATGCACCACAGTACAGAGAACAGCTCCAACAGTGTCCCAAAATAGTGTCTGCAACAAGGTAGGAACAAAGCCAGACTATAAAACACATGGTCTTCGATGTCTATATACTAATGCCCAGAGCATGGGAAACAAACAGAATGAACTTGAACTCTTATTACATGAAGGCAAATACGACTTGATAGGTATAACTGAAACTTGGTGGGATGACTCCCATGACTGGAATATAGCAATTGAAGGATATAACTTGTTCAAAAAGAACAGAAGAAATAGGAAGGGAGGTGGAGTTGCACTATATGTTAAAAATACCTATCCCTGTACAGAAATACAGGCGGATGAGATTGGGAGCCCCGTCGAGAGTGTCTGGATTAAAATAAATGGGGCTAGGAATAAAAAGAATATGATAATCGGAGTCTACTACCGACCACCCAATCAAGGAGAAGACGAGGACGAAACTTTTGAGAAACAAATTACCAGTGTTTCAAGGAAGTGTGATGTAGTAGTGATGGGGGACTTCAATTACCCTGATATCTGTTGGGAGACCATTACTGCCAAAAGCGGCCCTTCCAAGAAATTCCTGACATGTATGGGTGATAACTTTCTCCTACAGAAAGTGGTGGAAGGAACTAGAGGATCGGCAATCCTTGACTTGTTATTGACCAATAGGGATGACTTAGTGGATAAAGTGGCAGTTACGGGAACTCTGGGGGAAAGTGACCACGTCATACTTGAATTCTTGATTATGAAGGAGACAAAAGTCGAGCGAAGCCATACACGTACTCTGGATTTTAGGAAAGCTGATTTTAATAAACTCAGAACTATAATAAGTAAGGTCCCGTGGCAAGGGAGCCTAAAGAGAAAAGGAGTGCAGGATGGGTGGGAGTATCTAAAAAATGAAATTTTAAAGGCACAGTTACAAACAATTCCAACAAGGAGAAAAGATAGAAGACAACAGAGGAAACCAATGTGGCTCCACAAAAAGCTTATTGATGAACTGAAAACAAAAAGGGATACATATAGGAAGTGGAAGGAAGGCCAGGCTACAAAAGAAGAGTACAGACAAGTGGCGCAGAAGTGCCGAAATGGCGTCAGGAAGGCTAAAGCTCAGAATGAGCTGAGATTAGCGAGGGATGCTAAAAGCAATAAAAAGGCTTTCTTCAGATACGTGAGTAGTAAAAGACAGAGGAAAGAAATGGTGGTTCAACTGCTTAATGAGGATGGCAAATTGATAACAGATGACAAAGAAAAGGCTGAAGTGCTCAATTCCTACTTTGCCTCGGTCTTCTCCCAAAAGCGGGTCTATGACCCCCCTGGAAAAAGTGAAGCAGAAGTTGAGGGGGCAGGATTGCAGTTTGAGATTGATAAACAAATGGTCAAAGAACACCTAATTTCCTTGAATGAGTTCAAATCTCCAGGGCCCGATGAACTGCATCCAAGAGTAATGAAGGAGCTAGCGGAAGAACTCTCAGAACCTTTGTCTATTATCTTTGCAAAATCATGGAAGACGGGTGAGGTGCCGGATGACTGGAGGAGGGCTAACGTTGTCCCTATCTTCAAAAAGGGCAAAAAGGAGGAACCTGGGAACTACAGACCAGTCAGTCTGACATCCATCCCTGGGAAAATTCTGGAGCAGATTATAAAGAAGTCAATCTGTAAACACCTTGAAATCAATGCAGTGATTACTAGAAGCCAACATGGATTTGTCAGGAACAAATCCTGTCAGACTAATTTGATCTCATTTTTTGATAGGATAACCTCCCTTGTGGACTGTGGGAATGCTGTGGACGTCATATATCTTGACTTCAGCAAAGCTTTTGACAAAGTACCACATGACATTCTGATTAACAAACTAGCTAAAAGTGGGCTAGATGGAACAACTATTAGGTGGATCCACAGTTGGCTACAGAATCGGACTCAAAGAGTACTTATCAATGGAACCTTCTCAAACTGGGGAGAAGCAACGAGTGGGGTGCTGCAGGGCTCAGTCCTGGGCCCAGTGCTCTTCAACATTTTTATTAATGATTTGGATGAGGAGGTGCAGGGAACGCTGATCAAATTTGCAGATGACACCAAATTGGGTGGGATAGCTAATACCCTGGAAGACAGAAACAAACTTCAAAGTGATCTTGATAGGCTGGAGTGCTGGGCTGAAAACAACAGAATGAAATTTAATAGGGATAAATGCCAAGTTCTACATTTAGGGAATAGAAACCAAATGCACAGTTACAAGATGGGGGACACTTGGCTCAGCAATACTACAAACGAGAAAGATCTTGGAATTGTTGTAGATCACAAGCTGAATATGAGCCAACAGTGCGATATGGCTGCAAGAAAGGCAAATGCTATTTTGGGCTGCATTAATAGAAGTATAGCTTCCAAATCACGTGAGGTACTGGTTCCTCTCTATTCGGCCCTGGTTAGGCCTCATCTAGAGTATTGCGTCCAGTTCTGGGCTCCACAATTCAAGAAGGACGCAGACAAGCTGGAGCGTGTTCAGAAGAGGGCAACCAGGATGATCAGAGGTCTAGAAACAAAGCCCTATGAAGAGAGACTGAAAGAACTGGGCATGTTTAGCCTGGAGAAGAGAAGATTGAGGGGAGACATGATAGCAGTCTTCAAATACTTAAAAGGTTGTCACACAGAGGAGGGCCAGGATCTCTTCTCGATCCTCCCAGAGTGCAGGACACGGAATAACGGGCTCAAGTTAAAGGAAGCCAGATTCCGGCTGGACATCAGGAAAAACTTCCTGACTGTTAGAGCAGTGCGACAATGGAATCAGCTACCTAGGGAGGTTGTGGGCTCTCCCACACTAGAGGCATTCAAGAGGCAGCTGGACAACCATCTGTCAGGGATGCTTTAGGGTGGATTCCTGCATTGAGCAGGGGGTTGGACTCGATGGCCTTGTAGGCCCCTTCCAACTCTGCTATTCTATGATTCTATGATATAGGAAGGGATATAAATGTCTAAATAAATAAATATCACTTCAGAAATCAGCAGGAGAATGAAGCTCACCAGAGCAAGAGCAGTGTCAGGTGACAGGGACATAACAAGTTGAAAGTTATGTCAGACGAGATGGAAGTACTGTTGGTGCATGGACCATCCGATTCAGGTTTAATGGTACAGCCTGCCTTTGATGGGGCTGCACTCCCCCTAAGGCATCATATCCATAGGTTGGGGTTCTCTTTGTTCTGGCACTTCTGATGGATGCACATGTAGTATCAGTGTTGAGGAGTGTGTTTTTCCAGCATCAACTGGTATGTCAGCTTCAATCCAACCTGCTGAAATCAGACTTTGCCATGGTTCTTCATGCCCTAGGTACCTCCGTATTAGACTACTGTAATGTACTCCTAAGTGGAGCCACTCTTGAGAAGGGTTGCAAACTGTAACTGATGAAAAATGCCCCTGACGGGGTGTTAACTGGAATGAGGTATTCAGAGCATATTATGCACTCATTTTGTTTGACCTGCACTGGCTGCCAATTTCACTGTTTCCAGGTTCAATTCAAGGTGATCATTTTAACCTTTTAAATAATAAACAGATGGAGTCCTGGGTAGCTTAAGGACTGTACTGTTCCATATGTTTCTTCCCATTTAAGCTATTTTGGGGGTAAATTAGTGGAAGGCATTATTAAAGATAAAATTAGTAAGTGTATAGAAGGACAAGTCCATCTGAAAAAGAATCAACATGGCTTCCATAAACTTATGTCCTGTTTTAGTAACCTTTTAGAGTTCTCTGTGAGGATGAGCAGAAGATATGACTGTGCCCAGCACAGGGAGCCCATTACAGATATATCTGAGCATTGAAGTTTACAGGGACTGAGTCAACCTAAATTCATAAAGGGAAGGAAGGCCCACCAATTCAGGAGTAAAAGTTGGATTGGTCCATTGGCAATGGCTAATGCAATACAGCTTGGCCGCATGGAGTCAAGTAATAAAGGTGACTCATCTCCAAGGTTTGCCAGATGACAAACAGCAATTCCAGGCCATTGGAGATTGATCATTGACACCCTTTAATGATTAGAAAGAAATCCAGACAAAGAGATGCCCGTATTAACTTTATAGCTATGTCTTCCTCTTAGCATTGTAAAAAGGGTGCTATACAAATTAGCTTCATAAGCAAGCCAGGTATGCCATCAAATAAAGCAACCAGAACGCTCACCCCAGATCGTAAAATTCAACAGATGTGTAATAAGAAAACAAGCTCACAAGACAGGATGCAACCAAGGAAATATTGTCTTGTCACAAAACACCTGTAACATGTCAAGGAAGACTAAAATAACTACATTGTTATGGCCATTTATCCTGATAAGAAGTGTTGAAATTCAATTATCCTATTTAGACATACAAAGATTTAAGGTAGAAGTGCATCCTCAGAATTTTTAGCTAAAAAAGTAGTGATGTGCCATTTTTTTTTACTATTCCATTTTTGGCATTTTGTGGGGGGTGGGGAAAAATAAGAACTCAGGTAAAAGAATCTGGGAGAGGTAAGAATTTTGGAAAAAAATCTTTTTGGGTAGGGAGACAGGTTTCCCACATACCTTTTTAAATATAGCCAGTTGTTGAGGGTGTGTGTGTGTTCTTTCTTTCTTTTTCTTTTTTCTAAATCACCCCTGGCATTTTCAGGAGCTCAGGGTGCTTACTGGATGCTTATTGGAGAGGTCACATGGTCTTCAATAGGCATTCACTAAGAACTGCTGGCCCCATCCAAATGCTGGAGGAATGTGTTGTTGTTTTTGAAAAACTAAAAAATAGGAAGAAGGTCCCTCAGCAACTGGTAATACTTTAAAAATGTATGTGGAAACACTGTTCCCCTCCCCAAGGAGAAAGTTCTCTGAATTTTCCCCCTCCCTCTGAAAGAGACAGGAAAAAAACAATGCCTCTTTCACAGGGAGAAAGTTCCCGAAAATGGGGAGGGGGGCAGGATTTGGCCTAGCACTAGTAAAAAGAGTCTGAATGCATTTTATATTAAAAGGTATATTAAAGCGACTCTGAACACATAACAGTGGGAGCTATCCTCATGGATCAACTTCTCCAATGTGTCATCTGTAGAATCAGCCAGGTAAGCTTGATTTTGATTATCACTGAGAACTAACAATTGTACTTGACTCTGCTTAGAAGCCTTGTTTAGAATAATGTTGAATGTTTCGTGTGTTTGAATTCATGCTTGCACCAGCTTTTGTAGTTGGTACTGCTATGCTGATACTTTTGTAGTAAAAGACTAAAAGACAAATCTTGTCTCAGGGAAATTTCTAAGAAATAACAATCCTGTATCATCCATACCGAGAGTGAAGCATCAAGCTTGCTGTATGATGGTATCTGGTTTTATGACATATCTGAGTATATAATATATATGGTAAACTGGTATTCAGAGGTTGCCAATGCACTGACAATATATTTTGAGAGGACCGCTGAACCAGGGAAAATGGCACTGCTCAGATTTTCCTTGATGTGAATGATACTGTGAGTTTACACTGCCTGTGTACTGGGGTGGATGGGGGAATGCAGCACTACGCATCAATATAAATTAAATTTCTCAAAACAGTGCAGAAAGGTTGGTTGTTAGGTAGCAGATTTCCAGTCACGTTCTATATAAGCCCTAAATCCTTAGAGGTGATAGGGCACTTACAGAATAACATTTTTTACTGGATATCACCACACCAGCCACCCCCAGAACTGAATACTTTACCATTGCTACAACAATGTCATGTCTCACCAGCTGCAAAACATGCACACTCCCCCTTCTAAGAAGGAAAATAAAAAAGCTCCTTATTACTTGTACCTCAAGGTTCCCAATATGTCATATTACTGTCCTGAGGATTGAAATGGAGTGTTAGCATTAAATTTTCTCTTCCCAGATAATTTCCCAGAAGAGCAGCTTTGAAGTAATATCATTGCCTTTTTTCCCCCTCTTAGTGTGAAATACAATAATAGTGAAGACATCAAGAGCTCTAATTCATCATGGTTTTCTTTGTGCTGTGATGTACTTTTCATATTCATAAGACTCCAAAAAAAAACTACTGTAAGGTTTTTATGAAAAAGAAATGTAGCTTGTCCACCACAGAATGGGGACTACTCCGTAGACTTCCAGGTGCTAGTGAATCATGCTCAACATTAAGCCCATGCCAGTATTTGCAAGATACGTGGGACAAATACCTGCAGTTTGCATTTTAATGTGAGCCTACCTAATTCACACTTCCAGAACCAGCATGCAAAGTGTAACACAATTCATCTTCTTCAGAATTCACATTTTTCCAAATTTTGCAGGACGCATGCAAAAACGCATATATTAGCGGAATGTTCACACAATGTGCATATTAGTGAAAATAACGTACAAAATGCATCAGTTTAGGAGAAATGTCTTGCAAAAATATGTATATTAGGCAAAAAAATTGTATTAAAATTATACTGAAGAAATGTGCACAAAAATGCATAAAACTTATGCATAAAAAAGATGCAAAGTTTAAAAACACACCCACAGAGAGTTGGATCCAATGGTGGTGTTCTGCCAGTGGAATGAAAAACACTGGTAGAAGTGATATCCTTTCTTCTCTGTATCCCCCTGTCCCCTCCCAAATCTGCTCTGGGGGTTTGGGGGCTGCCTGGGGCAGTTTTGGGGATGTGGGTGTGAAGGGAAGGAGAAGACAGGGAACTCCCACTGCACAAGTACTCTTCCACTTGTGCAACATTGGATCTATCTCATTAGACAGAATCCAAGTCAACACTTGTGCTAACATAAATCACATTGCACTAGCATAAGCAACCTCTAATGCAACACCAACAGAATGCAACACCCAGAATTTTTTCTGGGGCGGGGGGGGGATGTAATGTTGGCTAGCACTATTGGCATTGTGCTAGAGGTCATATTAAGCTAGAACAATCTAATTTATATTAGTAGCACCAGTATCAATCTGGATACAGAAACAAGATGAAATAAATGGAACATTGGAAAAAATGAGACATGGAGAGAAACTGAAATTAACAGATTCATCCATCCTAAGCCATTTGCACACTTGAGCACAAAAATACAACTGAACTCTTCATGGACATCTGCCAAGCCCCTGTTCAGCTGGGAGGTTTGTCAGGAGGCTGAAGCAGGTGGAGTTTTTCCACCATATCGCCACATTGTCAGTTCTATTCCAGCACCCTATCATAAAGGAATCAGTAAAATCATCTCAATAGCAAAATGGCATTTGCTGAGCATAAAATAAATGAAGCACTCTTTGCCACCACTCTCTATAACATATATACAAACAGAAAACTCCTAATGATGACACCCGCAGTGCTGGAGTCTCCGCCTGGTGCTCGTTAAGCACACCCTGTGATGTTCCTGCCACAGCTTTGCCAAACAATAAATAATTATGATAATCATGGCTCCAGGTGTAGGCACTCCAAATGAGTATGTTGTCTTATTCATATTCCATTGTGGAAAGGCAATTTGTATTACCTACAGCAAGTCTGGTCATTTCTTCTAGTCTGAGGCAGGATCTACACTACTGCTTATAACGGTTTATAATGGTTATGACAACTATTCAGGCCCAGGACACATTACATATACAGTTTTCATACCGTTTTAAAAGTGTTATATCCTGCTTGGTGTAGATCGGCCCTGAGATGAGAAGACAGAAAAATGACAGCTTTTGCAGTGGACAGCAACTAAAAGCCCCTATGACAAATCTGGATTACAGAATAGTATCCGGTGTAGAATAATAAAAAAGAATCTATCTGCCTCGCTTTTTGTTACCTGAGTCCTAACAAGGGGTTACCATAGTACCATATATAAGAGTCAAAAGACATGATGAATCTTATATACATCACTGTACTAAAGAAGCCAGACAATGTCCTGCACAATTATTGGCCTTACCAACAGTGCGGCTTGTAATCTTCCTTGAAATTCAGTCTCACTCAGTTCAATGTGCAATGCTGAGGCATTGCAGAATTCAGTCCAAAGCCAGAATCTCTATTCAGTACAGATCAAAAGTAGCACACTCTGTGCTTTGTTGCCAATCAGCACCATAGATCCATTTGATTTGACCCACATTCCCATTATCTTCTCTGGGGTGCTGCAAAATACCTTTGGAATTATCTCTGATGTTTATATTTAGAAGCATTGTACAGTGGCTTTCATAAACCTGTACATCCAGGCAAACTCAACCATACAGTGGTCAATCTTGGACAAGTCCTGCATCAGACACTAAAGTATCAACCGTATTGAATGGTCCTTTCTGATCATTAGTTCCGTATTAATGTTTGCCTTTTAAAAATTCTGTACTGCCAACATGATACCAATCTAATGATCATGACATACCTTTTGGATGGATTATACTTTCTATGGACTTTTAAAACTGATTGGGTCTCTGAGACATTGCAAAGTGAGACATAATTAGCAAGGTAATACTTGGTAGAATTGATCGTGGAAGTCAATTTTTCCTGTTATAATTATATCATTAACAATATCAATATATTAGGCTGGTGACCTTGGGGAAGGGAAGAAGGTTAAAGCATCTATTAAATAGTGAATCTAAATCAAAGTATATTTCATCAAGTAATGATCTTTATTTCCAAATATGAATGCCTAGTGTTTCGTGAATACATGTTTTTGTGTTACAAAATTTCATAATTTACTAGTATCTCACTTTCTCATAAAATACCAGATTGTTCAAGAGCTTGAATAGAATGCTTCTCATTGTAGTGAAACATAAATCCCTGTGTGTGAATGAGAACACCACTGAAATGATATTCATCCTACTATCAAAAGTACTCTCCACCTGATGCCAAAGGTGAACTAAAATGTTCAGTGAACTGATGTGGCCCAAAATGTCTGGCAACAAATATATTTCTCTAATTTCTGTCTGGTCAAGCAAAGTCTCATGAAATTGAGCATATTCTAACTTAGTTCCATTAGAGCATAAAAGAAGAAGAAAAAAAACCCAGCTCTCTCTTATAAATAAATAAATGGACTACTTGTGAAACTTTCTGTCCTTTTGGTGTGGCACAGTATATTAGGAAGGCTTTTATAATGTCACCCAATAATGCTGCCTTTATCTGAAAACATTAATAAGCTAATGTAGGAGCCCAGCTATTGTATATTTATAAACTACTTTGATATCTAAGGTGTTTATACCATCTAGATAACCTCACACTATGACATCTCCGGCTCAGATAAAAGGGATATCAGCCTCAGATGCCACACAAAGAAGGTTTGTTACCATCCCTACTGTTCCAAAACATGAAGCATTCCATACAACTCTTGCTTCAAACACAGGCTGAGACACAGAATAGGATGAGAAAATGAACCAAATTAACCAGTTGTATGGGCAGAAAACTAATGTGTGTGTTTTTACAATGCAACAGCAATCTATTTTTCATACAATCTCCATAGAGATATTCTTAGCTTACTGCCAGGGCCAGCCCTACCTTTAGGCAGAGTGAGGTGGTTGGCTCGGTTGGCAGATGCTGGGAGGTGGCAGCAAGGAGCTGGAGGAGAGAACTGTGTCCTGCACCCACTAAGCTAGCCTGCTGTCTTAATGTGTGGTGTAGGATGCTGTCCCATCACCATTATTGAAGAACAACTATCCATTTCATTGGGTTTTGCACATGGAATTGGAGGGTGCACCTTCTTGTTTTTCATCTCAGGCAGCAAAATGCCTTGGGACAACCTTGCTTATTCCAAGATAAAAGTGAGTCCCATGGGGATATTTGTAGGCAGTAAGCAGAGAAAGGGAGGCTTGTGCTAGAATCCAGAAAGATGTAAGTCTATGCGGCAGGGTTTTGCTATTTTATTGTTTTACTCTGTACAGCACCATGTACACTGATGGTGCTATATAAATAAATAATAATAATAATAATATGATGAAGCTGACTTGTAGGATGGAGAATCAAGGCTGTTCCAAGACTGTGGCCGTAGCTAGACCTAAGGTTTATCCCAGGATTGTCCTGGGGTCAAACCTGTTCATCTAAGTGCCACACAGGGCATCCAGCGCTCAGGCAGGGACGAACCCGGGATGATCCTGGGATAAACCTTAGGTCTAGCTACGGCCTGTGTCAGTTTCAAATGTATTCATTCATAAGACCATTCCAACCAATTTCCACATTACTCTGATTTTTTAAAAAAGCATGAAAATGTATTTTCATACATATCTTTTCCTACCATAGACATTTTGTACTTTTCCTCTATATGCATTTTAGAAGAAACTTTCCCTAATACATGCTATTTTGTACACAATTTCCTCTATTAGACACATTTTTGTGTGCACCTTTCCCTGATATACACATTTGTGTACATTTTTAAACTAAGGCCTTAGCTAGACCTAAGGTTTATCCCAGGATCATCCCAGGGTCATCCCTGTTCATGTAAATGACACATGGGATCCAGGGATCAGGCAGGGACAACCTCAGGATGACCCCGGGATAAACCTTAGGTCTAGCTAAGGCATTAGTTTAAAAATGTGGATCAAACAAAAACCCTCCCTCATCCCTAATACATTGGGTTTGAGACCAATTCATTTTCTATATATATATTTGCGAGAACTGGCCTCTCTAAAAAATCCACTGAAAAATATTTCTGAATGTGTGAGCACAGAATCAGAAAGGATCCTGTTATCATGGTTACAGTAAGTTGGTGGCATGATGCTGTGAAGCCAATAGTTTTAGTTTAATTCTGTAAATTATTATCAGAAATATCTTGGCTGCATTCAGACAACATGATAGCCAACAGTGGGGGTAATAATCAACTCGACAGTTGTTTATCTAGGGGGTACTCCCCAGACAAAGTGATAATAATCCACCATAGTGTAGATTAGGATCAGCATTGCATTGACTGTTAGTCCATGGTGAGCTGACTCACTCATCCCCTGCCTTCTCTCTTCCCGTCAGTCCTCTTGCTAGTATCCCATCAGCCATTGCTGCCAAAAATCTATCCTGCTAGCTGGACTAGAGCAGCAGCCACCACCTTGTCCACACTGATTAAAGAATACTTACAGTACTTCTGATTATTTATTTCCGCAGGACAGTGTAACTTTTTAAGTACATATAACAGAGATTCTACTGACTATCATACATCTAGTCACATCTTGACTTTAAAAACACTGAGTACCAATATACACATATTAGAGCCAAGCAAAGACGGTCTCCCGAAATTATCCAGTGATGGTGAGGAGGGACATTTCGTGTGTGTGTGTGTGTGTGAGAGAGAGAGAGAGAGAGAATGAAATTCCCTAGCAATTTGTATGGGGCAAATAAGAATACTTCTCAGAAAATGCTCAGCCCTATCTTAAATGAAAAGGGAACCATCTATTACGAGATTGGATTAAAACAATATTATCTCAGTGATAGTCATTGGTATCTTCCACCAAGGGCTGAGAAAAAATAATCAGTATTTTTAATTCCAAACTCACTACAGATATTTCAGTTCAATTCCCTAGGAGAACATAAGAGTGCACAGAGTCCTATCTAGTAAGGATATAATTGAATGGCCTTCACAGATAGGCTTTCTTTGATTTAGCCTGTCCCCTCAAAATGAGATATCTGAAAGAGCTTGTCATCTTGAGCATCAGTTGAAATTTTGTTCTTAAAGGACGAAGCTAGAATGAAGACAAACAAGCTAAGAAGAGCTCTGACATTTGCCATCAGCGTTCAAATAAATGGATTTCTCTCATCCAATCCAACTTTTGACTCAATGTATCCAGGCAACAGAAGTCTTTGAATTCAATAACAGATGTTCAAACTATACCTTACCCACAGAAGCTAAGGCAACATTCCATCAGCTACGGCAAACACTGTTGCCTTTATATTATTATTGGGGTAGGGTGTTGTTCTTTTGTACTATTACGAAAAGGTTCATTGATTCACTCGGCATTCTGCTGAGCTTGGTATGTTTAGGTTCATTTAGCATGAAAAATCTGTTCCATGTTTACAACTTTCTGCACAGCATATGATCTTATATTGCAGTAATAGACTGAGGCACTTGTCAAAATAACAGAGAATGATGATGATGCCTGTCCCGTTAGCTTCCTGGGAGGCAGATTGTGCAAGTTCAAACTACACAGATCTGCTATTGATTGCAACTGCCTCCAGCCCTTGATGAAATTTTGTAACTTCAGAGGGCTCCAAACCTAGAGTGGTTCATCCTAGCCAGCCGTAAAGCAGGAGCAGATTGCCTGAAACAGTACAATCTGGCCTGGCTGCATGCAGTGCATCTGAACAATTAAATCTTCTGGTGAACAAAACATACACACACCACACACACACACACAGAGGCCTTGCTGATTCACTCATTCTCTGGGATATTGTCCCTGTAGGTGTGGGATGCAGAGGCATCTCAATTCTCACCCACCCTGTTTCTATGGGCTTCATAAATAAAGTTCCCCTTTCAAGTATCAATAAAAATAGATACACTTTACTTCAGCTTTTCTTTTATTTATTTATTTATTTATTTATTTATTAGATTTCTATACCGCCCAATAGCCGGAGCTCTCTGGGCGGTTCACAAAAATTAAAACCATTCATAATATAAAACAGCAGTATAAAACCATAATATAAAATACAATAAAAAAGCTCAACCAGATAAAAGAGGTATTCTAGAGGTATACAGTCGCTTATAATGAAAAACAAAAGGTAATAAAGCAATCCATTTGTATTATGGTCATGACGGACTTCGATGAGGCTGACCTTTGTCAGTGGCCAATGCAGCACCGTATGTTAAGGCAGAGCAAGGCAGGTGGAGGTATCAGGTAAATAGGACCCTTTCCCCCTCTGGTGGCAGTTGCGTAAAAAGACTTGTCCAGACCTGAGGAACTGGAATATCTTTCTTTGGAAAGGGTATGGCCAAGGACATAATGTTTCTGGTTGCACTTTGTGTATCTGTTTAACCCTCCACGTCCTACTACATATTCCTCCTCTTCTCATGGTAAGTACCTCTGAGGGCTTTCTCCAAATGTGAAAACCTGCTGTGTCTCCTTTTTCCTTGCCTGAGACTGTTTACATGCTTTCTTCCTCTCTCCCTCCACTGTGGCCTTTGCATGACCTCCATTTTCTCTCTGTGTCTGTTTCTTCAGCTCATCCCCCACCCCGACTCCTTTTTTCCTGTCTCAATCCCCATCTGCAGTTCACCTTCCTTCTACTTCCTTTCTTTCCTCCTTTAATCTGCTCTAGCTGGAGGTTAAATGCCATGGCTGCATTGGTTGATGCTGCCTTTTCTCTCTGGCTTCATACTGTGGCACACCAATTTCATTTTCCGGTAAAGTGGCAGCTTCCTGGTCTGTGCTGCGGACTCTCCGGGAGACTGCTGTTGGTCTGTGATGGATTCCTCAGCGATGTGAAGAAGGGAGATGTTGTGTGAGGCAAGTCCTCATGTCAATAATAGATATCAAAATTGTTAGAGTACATTCTCAGGACCACTCCATGTTCCATGGATCACAGGGGTTGGGGGCATAGTGATGCATCCTGCATCAGCAAGACAGCCTTCAACTTTCCCTCCCGTCTCCCTGCCCCATGTGCTGCTGCCATTAACCATTGAGGCCAGGCCTTATAGGAGAGAAGAGGATGTTTACATCAGAGTACCATAGGTAGGCAGGGCATTACCTCGCATTTGCTTTCTATGTTTACTTAAGAGATAGTGGAGAACATTTAGACAAAACCAATATGGGATGGTCATGCATACAAAACCATTATGAAAGAATGTGTTTTAGGTGGATCAGGATCCCCAAAAGCAAGTGAACTCAGGACTCTCAGGCTGTTTCTACACCAGCCCCAAAATGCGGGCAGTTCACAGCTGAGTCCCTGTGCATCCAAATGATGCACAGGGACTCCTGGGGGCAGCGGGTGGGGATGAACATGGCTTTTCCCAGGGATAAGTTTATCTAAAAGAGTCAAATACATTCAAATTTGAAATGGTGTTGCATGTATGGAGGCACAGGAATGACCATACTTGGCTTCAGGCATTTTGGACGAAACAACCAAACCTGGCAGAGGCACAAGACAGCTTCCTGGAATGTGAGGGAAGGTATCAGGGACCAAACTTGAAAGCAGACAAATGCTTTTTCCGAGGAGAAAGGGTTTCCCACATGATAGCCAACTAAAAGTCTGAGGTCAGAAATCAGAAAGAGCAGTTTCAGATATTGGGGAGACAGCACGAATGCACTCATGGAAAAATGTATACATTCCAGATGTGGAGACTGCACACAAATGTTTCTGTGACAGGGGAAGTGCAGTCTGAGCTTTGAAAAGTAATCTGATGCCCTCCAGATATTTAGGACAACACCTCCCATAATCCTTGATAATGCGCATGCTGGCTGAGGCAGGTGGGAATTGTAGTCCAAAACATGTGGAGAGCATCAGATTGCCTGTAACAAAGGAGGGAAGAGGACTTGTCTTCCGTTGGTGCTTCCTCTCACTCAGATTGATTAGAAGCATTCATAGAGTCTGCCCATCTATATCTGGTTGATTGATAGCTGCATCTGTAGCCTCTAGCTATTTTTTTTTAAAAAAAAAACTTGTATGTGGTAATGGTTAGCACTTAGAGAAATTTATAAATACTTTCTTCTAGAGATATGGGACACAATGCCAAGTTTTTAAGGCACTCATATTGGACACTGTAGAACATGGTTTAGTTAAGTAATAGACACAGTGAGATATATATATATATATATATATATATATATATATATATTCATTACTATATATATATATAGTAATGAATAAACTGTTGCTGCTGCACCCAGGCTATCCTTCAAAGTTAAGGCTTCTAATATTTTGAAGGATCAAAATACGTCTTCTCTTCCATTTTCTTCAGGGAAGAAAATGGAATATCATTAGTGTGAATCAATACAAGTAGATTACCCTGGCAACATTTTTCTTTTTAAAAAGAATTGGAATATGGGGAAGACGCTCCATGAGACAGAGCCTGAGATAAAACATAAAAGAGCACCTTGAGAGCCAGGATGCATTTTTTTTAATGAGTCCAAATAAATGATTGTTTTCTCCCCATGGACTCATCATATATAGCTTTCAATTCTTCTTTTTTATCACTGGGGTATAAAAAGATTTCTTTTTAATAAAGCCTCCAGTCTGATGAAATGATACAACTGGTAACCTAAAAAGAACTAAAACAAGTTGCCATAGAAGCAATTAAACCTCTTGAAACCGTCTAAGCAATATATTGCCTATGACAGAGGCATGCAACTTACGGTCCTCCAAATGCTTTGGCCTACAACTCCCATCATCCCTCATCATTGGCTATGCTGGCTAGGGCTGATGGGAGTTGTAGGCAAAATTACCAAGTGGGGTACAAGTTGCTCACTGCTTGGCTTAGGGACAATTTATAAAGAGAAAGCTCATAAAAATGATTGGCAATACTGATTTCATAGCTGCTTCAGATCCTATGAATTTCCTACAAGGAAGGGAAATGAGTTCAGAAGAACCACGGGTAGTTTGTCACCTGTGACAGTCTATGTCCAAGACTGTGTCACTGAGGGAATAATAAGCAAGAAGTGTAGTTAGTCATGGATTTTAGACACAGGTATATGCAGAAATATGTTCTTACAGGAAAAGTTTGAAATGTTGTGACTTGGCCCCTGTCTATACAACAATGGGATTGCTCATTAAATATAAACCCGAATTTTCCTTAATTCGAATGTAGGTAAAGAGCGTCACCCTGCAACAGCAACAGGGATTTATTTCCTGATTTTTTTTTTAGAGTGCAGTTATAAATGCGCACATGCGCATATACGATGGTATGATGCTACAGAGGAGAAACGATGGAAGTTATAAATTTTATATGCATATGCAGATCTAATAACTGTGAGGTGGCTGATGATGCTTTGTGCATTTTTTCCCTTTCCATTACACATCTCTTCATTGTTTTGAAGGCTCCCAGGCTGTCTGTGCGTCCTGATTTGAAAAAACCCTAAGGGAGGAATTACCTCATGTTGTCTTCCTTTGGACTTCAGTTGAAGTGTGGGAAGCTGAGGATGCTACAGGCTGCTGGAGAGATGGTTGTACACTGAAAATCAGCACACTTGTGCACACTTCTCACCCACCTCCTAAGGAAGTTGAGTACAAAAACCCCAGCCCATGAGAATTTCTCTGAAATTTTCTTCACCACTGAATTTCTCTTTTAAAACAATTTATTTTCTGTGCAATTAAATGAGAATGGTTTAAAACAAACGTGAGAGAAAATTTTGGCAGAGCACTCATAAATATTGTCAATCACCTATAAGTGATTGCCTGCATTCACTGGCGTATGTCCAAATACTGAGGAAAATGAATGTGAATGTAGTCACTTTCAGAAATTCACTCAGGATTCTCAGGATTCAAATATGATTGTCAACATTCACCAAATATTCTATATTCACTTCAATACAGACATGTGTGTGCATTTTGCCTTTGACAATAGATCCATAGCATAGACAAGGGCTGGATCAGTCTCACTGAGGTTGTCCATCTTTTGAGGTCAAACTTGTTCCATCCCATTTTCACACAAGCTTTTAATTTTTACATACAGTATATACACATTGATGGGGACAAGTTAGTGTTCATTTCCAAATGTATGCATTTTTGGATGCACAATCACATTGTTTTTGTGTACATTTTGAAAATGTATGCATTTTGTTTACACGTTTTTCAAATATGTGCCTATGATCAAACAAATTTTGTTTTGTTTTCATGTAGGAAATTTAGAAAATTGCTGTGCCCCCTATTTTCACGACTTCCTATATTATACACAAGTTGCCAAGGAAGATTTGGAAAGAAAAGCAGATCATGTTGTATTATATCAAACACAACTTTCTAGCATCTTCCCAAAATATATTATTAACCCACACAGGCAGATAAAATTTACTAAATTCAAAGCTAACATTGCCATTGTAGCAGAAACAAGCAAGCTTTCTGGCTGCTTTCTCTTTTCTTGACCACCCACTCACTGTTGACTCAGAGATGCATTCAGCTGTGGTCTTGGATTTGTAAATAAATAATTATATTTCATAACTTACTCATATTCTAGACCATATTAGCATCTCAATAAAGTCCAATCTTGAAGTGTAAACAACAATCCTTTCAAATCATTTTTTAATACACTGTGGCAGGTGGTGCATTTTTAGGATTAATAAAGCATTGTCAGGGTAGAGTTTTACCATGACATTTTGGGCAATGGAATAACTAGAATCTATATGTGCATCATAGCTAGCCATACATCTAGACTCTAGTTGTATGCCTAACTGTGAGGCATGTATTCACTGGAAGATTGGTACCTTGTATATCACTGCCTGAACTCTCCATAAGTAAGTGGTTATATACAGTTCACCACAGACAGACAGCCAAAATTTATTTATTTATTTATTTTTGCATTTATGTCCCGCCTGTCTTCCTCCAAGGAACCCGAGGTGGTGTACATAATCCTCCTCCTCTCCATTTTTATCCTCACAACAACAACACTGTGAGGTGGGTTGGGCTGAGAGTTTGTGACTGGCCCAAAGTCACCCAGTGGGTTTCCATGGCTGTGTGGGGACTAGAACCCGGAACTCCCAACTCCCAATCCAACACTTTAGCCACTACACCACACTGGCTCTTCAGGACATTTTATTTTAATTAAGGAAAAGCAAAGAAAAATGATAATTCCTATCATACCTTCCAAACCGATCCACTGTGATGAGAATGCTCCATTTTGAAAAAGCTCTATTTTTCATTTGCTTCTGTATTTTAGGAGATCCAGCCTCAATTCAGTATTCAGTGAAAGTAGCATTCTTTCCTGCCGATTTGTAGCAACTACACTTACGCAGAGTGCAGCATTGCAAAATGCTTAGCCACAATCAGCTCAACAGGGAGCCTTGTTGCAGCAGATGCTTCAGTAAATTAGTTATAGGTTATCATTTTTGGTATATTTATAGAGTGATTATACATTTGCAGACTATTTACACAGCTCCAAAGAGAGAAAAGACTAAGATAAGAGCGCAAGTCCTAGGTAAAATAGTGTGCAGCACTGCAGACTCTGCACCCTATTCTAGACCTCCCTCACCACCTCTTTGGGGAAGGCTAGAGATAGGGAGAGATTATTTCAGTTCAAACTGACCTAATTTCACACTTTCAAACTATAATGCAAACCAAAACTAAGTTATCGTTCAAAATTTGCAAAATTTGAATTATGCAATGAAGTTGTCCAATAAAAAAATGTACTAAATGCACATATAGGGGAAGTAACATTCAAAATCGCACTATATTAGGAAAATGGCTTGCACAAAATGTGTATATTAGGCAAAATGCATATAAAATGCACTTATTAGGAGGGATGAGAATCTCAGAATTTGGGGCCTTGGAAAAATGATGAAATGTTGATACAAACCAAACGTATTACTGGTAAAACGAGGAATTGAGAGAAACCAAAATTGACCATTTAATCCATCCCTAGGCAAGGATAAGTTCTTACTGAACACAATTTGGCTTGCATCTTCCATGTCACAGCTTCTCTGGGTAGTAGAAGACAACAGCACAAGTCTCTACAGAGAATGCTATACTGGTATTAAGAACGTCATTGCTTGTACCACCCATTGCTTTCAGATGCGTCGTGCAAGTCAATAATTTTTAAGTGCTCTGGGAACCTGTCCTTCTGGGCTTCTTGTCAGAGAGGACAGGTTTCAACAGTAACCATTTGGGACGTATTGTTTTACGTGTGTGTGTTTTTTCCCCAAACTGGCAGCAACATACAGCTTCTATATTGGTACGGGAGCCCAGAATGAATAAGCACTTCAGAGAGCACATGCACGCACATCAAACATGTCATGATGTACTTGCAGCTTCACCTGACAGGTCTAAAAGTGGGCAAATGTTTGTTCCTTGAAGCTACGGGAAGGTATCACCATGGGCTTCTAATCAGACAGGACCGGTTTAAACAAGAACCCTTTGGGTTTCTCCAATTTACATTCTTCAAAGGTGTCATGATGTACTAATGCCACTTCTGCTGGGAAAGTATAGTGAAACACATCTAAACTGAGCCATCCTTAACAAGCTCCAAGCTTGCTGTCAGTGTACCAGTAATGGGTCCAGTTTGGGAGACAACTGTGTTTCTGCCAATGCTAGAGTTCACATCTTTTTCTTGTTTTTCAAACATCTTTGTCACCTGGTTGACAGAAATAACTCTTAAGACAATGCCATTTTGTTCCATAGAGATGTTTCCCCCCCTGCCAAACATTTACCAGAGGGCATTGTGGGGAAAGAGAGCCTCCAAAAGCTGTTAAGTTACAAGCCTCGGGGGTACAGGTGTATTGAATATGAGATACAGTGTTCATAGCATTGTTTGCAAGCATTGATGTGCCTAAGATTTCTTACCTATGCCTTTTGCCCACTTTCCCTGGGCCTGACAATAGTCTATGGCTTGGAGCATGGCGGATTATGCTGACTGGTTTGGTCACTTAAATGAAACCCTCTGGGGCTTGCAGCATAGGGAAATTAATTTAAAGGAATTCTTATTAAGAGAACGAACCCAAGAGCTTCTTGCCAACATTAGTGAGAGCAATACCTAAGGACTGCAGAAATTATTCTATTTAAGACTTGAAATAGGGACTATCAGAAAAATGAAGTATACAAAACTGAAGATATATCTGAATAAGGTCACTTACAACCTGGAATCTGAGGATCAATTCTAATTGGTTGTTCTTACGAAGAATGAAATTTTTAAACTTGTTACCAGACATCCATTCTTCTACTAAGATATGCTCCAAGGGCTTCTGACACTGAGAGTAGGTATGCATATTCTCTGGGGGGAATTATAACAGCTTGGGTATTCAACTGCGTAGTGAAAAAGTCACATCAGATACAACTTGCTTAAGGAGCATTAGTTTGAAATCCCAATTCTTTCACCTTTTGCCTTTGTTTATTTATTTATTTATTTATTACATTTTTATACCGCCCAATAGCCGAAGCTCTCTGGGCGGTTCACAAAAATTAAAACCACAATAAAACACCCAACAGGTTAAAACACAATTACGAAATACAGTATAAAAAGCACAACCAGGATAAAACCACACAGCAAAGTTGATATAAGATTAAAATACAGAGTTAAAACAGTAAAATTTAAATTTAAATTTAAATTAAGTGTTAAAATACTGAGGAATAAAAAGGTCTTCAGCTGGCGACGAAAGCAGTACAGTGTAGGCGCCAGGCAGACCTCTCTGGGGAGCTCGTTCCACAACCGGGGTGCCACAGCGGAGAAAGCCCTCCTCCTAGTAGCCACCTGCCTCACTTCCTTTGGCAGGGGCTCACGGAGAAGGGCCCCTGTAGATGATCTTAAGGTCCGGGTAGGTACATATGGGAGGAGGCGTTCCTTCAGATAACCTGGCCCCAAACCGTTTAGGGCTTTAAATGTCAATACCAGCACTTTGAATTGGGCCCGGATCTGGACTGGCAGCATGTTTGTCATGTATAACTCTCCTGGGCTCTTCCCTTAAGAAAAACCCATAGCCTCACATCACACAGTCTTACAGAGCAATCCTATTGCTCCCCAAAGAGCATCTGGGGAGCCATAGGATGCTGCATTTCTCCTCCCCCATAGCCTTAGAGCTACAACCATGGAGGAGATCTGACCATGGATCACCCCCCTCCCCACTCCAAGCCACCACAAAAAGCCTATTTTTGTGACCTCGGAAGGGAGAAAAGGGGGCATGTTGATGCGTGGGGATAGGAGGAAGGAGAAGAGCTCATAATGTGTTGGACACTAAAGATGCCCCATTGCCCATTCTCCCCACTAAGTGATAAGTTAACTAGATGAGCTGTTAATGTATAAAAAAGAAAGATGAGGAGGCATTTTTATCTCCACCCTCCTCGCCTGGCTCCTGTTTCAGGGCACACAGGACAGACAGAAGATTGCACTCTAGCTGATGAGTTTCTCTCCAAAGGTCTCATATAGATACATACAACACCCAAAGAGCTGTGCTGCTACAAAAGACTAAAATATCCCCACCTCTCTCCTCACATTAACACAAACTTTGCAGGCTTATTTGAACAGGCAATCACTGCCCGCCATGCATCATCTTTGAAGTCTCTCTGTATACCAAAAACCAATTGGGGTGGGGTGGAAAGAAGATAGCCCTCATTTTTCCCAAGGCTCCTTGCTGTTCCCACAATATCTTACATAGTAAACCTCCTCGCGAAGAATGTCCTGGGCCATGTTTTTAAGGCACTTTTGAAAGCTAGAGCTGACTAGAAACAAACCATTTAATGCTATGCCAAGTAGTTCCTTGCTTGATCTGCCCTTGCCAATCCCATTTCAACTTAAAACCAGACAAGGTAAGGACATGAAGCCCAGAACAAGAAGACAATTTTCAAATAGCTGAAAAGCTTTCCCCTAACATTCCAAGGTCTGTTCTCCAAATTATGTCACCTTCCACTTACGTTGTTTCAGACAGAATTATTTCTATGCAGGGCTGTGTACAATTTCAGGCCAGACAGTGTTGTTTGTAAGTTGCTCCAAAAAGGAGCAGATCAAGACTGAGCTTTTAGTAGGAAGTTGCCTGCCTTTAGGCTAATTGGTGCCAATCCTGCACTGACTTTACGGGGTCTGGCCTGTGTTTTGCATTCTCAAGCTGCAACAACATTGGAGTTGCTATGGCTTGTAGGTGTCCTCATGGCTGGAGTCTTCAGAGGCCAAAGATAACAAGACAACTTCTTTTGGATGGAGGGGAGCCAACCCCTGGGAAATAGATTCTGGGGAGGTGGCAGTCTCATGATGCCTTTCTGTGTTCAAATCCTCTTCCTGAGCTTTGACTCTGGAGCTTCCTTGTAGGACAAGGAGACCCTCTGAGGATGAGGGTTTGTGGTCCTGGACCATGACAGGCTCACCCAAGACACTTGGCTGTCTGAAGCAGAACAGCAAATGGTGCCTCCACTTTGCTGTCCTTTCATGATAGCTGCCTCCAGCCTTGCCCAATACACCAGTCACATCAGTTTACACAGGGATCCATCATCGGGGGGGGGGGGCGGGGGGGAATCACAAATCAAGGCAATAATAGATATTCTGCAATGCACAATTACATCAAATCACATGCACTCATTTTTATGTATTAGTTATAACTAGTATTGTAATGCCATATAGTTCACATCATTCTGTTCACACAGCTAATGACTGCTGCGGCAAAATGAAGATGACTACAGAGATCAAGACTTTTCAAATGCCTGTTAGAGATTTTACACATCTGCAGAGAAGCCTTAAGTAAGCCTTAAGAAAAGCTATCCCAAGGAGTCACTCCTCACAAAACTAACATGCTGAGACCATTTAACAAAATTTGCTGCTAAAGTTAAGTCTAAAAATAAATGTATTCAGCTGCCATTAGGTCCACATGGTGAGAAAATGCTGACAACTTACATAACTATGCATTTGCTGAGTGCATCTTGGCAGCCTCCCTTCCCCACGATATGAACCTCAAAATGAAATGGTTGACATGCAATTTAACTCAACAACATGACTCATGCCAGGGTAGTTGTGTGTGTTGCTATTTTCAAGCTGTATTTTGTACTCATTCTGAACAACAGGAGTGAAATTGAAGTTTGCAACCATTTTCATATAAGAAAACATGCGAAGGAGCCTGTGAAGGACCTCCTTTGTTTGGGAAAGTCCCGCAGACCCTCTAAAGAATGGTCAAGAGCTTTTCAAAAGGCTCAAAACAATTAGGACATTAAAAGCAGATGAGATCCCTAGAGTGTGTTAGCTCACCTAAGAAACAGCGTTTCAAATAAACAATTCCTCCAGTTGTGATGAGAGAAGAACATAGAGCAACACCGTGCTTCCAACTTGATACAAAAAAGTACAAAGAATGAATTTGGGATTATTTCCCAAGACTAGACAGGGCTTTATTAGATAACATGGTGGAGGAATGCATGAAAAATCTTTCAAAGCACCAAGGAAATTGGCATAAGAGCCCAAAAGACAGAGCATAAATTCAATATGACTATTTGTGAAAGTGAATATGGTAACAGTTCTCAAAGGTGAAGGCTCAAATCAATATTTTCCTTTAAAATATTTCTAAATTACATTTTTCTATGCCTACGTACACCTGTTGCTGGGGAATGTGGGCAGGAGGAGGCTGTTTGTGGCTTTCCCATGGGCAGCTGGTCGGCCACTGTGTGAACAGAGCGGACTCTTGGTCTGAACCAGCATAGCTCTTCCTGTGTTTTTATGTCTTAAGAACAAAGGGGCTGCATGCACAGGGAAAACACTCACGCTTATCTCAGCTTAAAATAATATGATCATCCAAATACAGCCAGTAAGTCAGCAGAGGACAAGAGAACAATCCATAACAAAGTATCTGCAGTAGAAACGCTTCCAAATGAGTCAAGCAAACTCCAGAAACATACGCTGCACGGGAAAGTTAAATCATACACGATTGGAAACTTAGTTTGTCAATGATGTTTCTTCCCTTGCCTTCAAAGCATTTTGTCAGATTCATCTTATGTTCTGAAATGTATTTATTTAGCCACCTTTCAAAGTAGATGCTTTCCCAAGTCAGCATACAATCAATGTCGCAAAACCATTTTAAACCACTAGCTTAAAACCAATGGTACACAGGCAGACTTCCACTCATGGAATGGGGGTTTCCCTTTCCCTCCTCCCCTCTGCAGCCACTCATTCCACCCCCCCCCCCCAATCTGCTCTGGAAGAACTGGAGGCTGTGCAGAGGGCAGTAGGGGACAGAGGTAATTTGATTCACTGGCATTGTCCATTCCCCTGACAACATCCAGCGGAGACAAGCCAATATGTAAACAATTCTTTAAGTTAAAAACAGGACCATAAAATGATTCCTAACCCAGACCAATAAAACGATATTACAGTTTAAAGCCATGTGCATGTGAGTGGGTGTGAAAGAGAGGCAGAATGTTTATTAGAGAAACAATCTGAAGTTTTAGAGAAAAACACTCTTAGGAAATTAATGTCCATTCATCCACAAGGATCATCACAGAATAAGATAAATTCTTTCTAGTTGAGAGGTCTAGTGAGAACACCTGGGCCAGATCTACACCTTGTGTCAAATCATTACGATCCCATCATGGCAATGCTATATCCCTCTTGCGCATTTATATCTTGTAGGGCAGGATATACACTACTGTTTTAAAACTGTTTATAACAGTAGTGACAACTTTTGGGGCCCAGGACACACTCCCTATACAGTCTTCAAAATGTTTTCAAAGTGTTATATCCTGCTTAGAGTAGATCTGGCCCTACACACAATGACATTTGTTGCAGTATTTGTGATAACGTGGAATAAAAAGCAGAACATAACAGAATGTAAGTGGTATATGGAACATGTCCTGTGCCTCCACGATTATTAGTGCACTTCAATACCACTATGAAGCAGTAGTGTAGATCTAGTCCAAGTGCATAATCCCAGAGAGTGACTTTGGTTTTGGAGAACCGATGTCGGAACCAGGACTCTGACCTCAGAGCCCAGAAACTGCTCTCCCTTTCCGCCCCCACATTTTCACAGCCAGTGCACTCCTCGGAGCTGGGGCAGCTGACGCGAGGGAGGAGAGTGCGCACTTTCAGCAGGAGGGTGGGCTGAGCCAAGCCTCAGAAGAGACTTGTGTGGGAGAGCAGCGGTGGGGTGAGCGCCCATCACAGAATGCACGGGTGAGTTTGCCCACCACAGACATAGAAAAATATGTAAAATACAAATGTGCATTGGGGTGGGGATTTGTGCATTTCGGGGAGATTGGTACATTGGATGAGTTGGGAGTGGGAGGTACTGCATTGCAGTGGTTCTGTTCCTACTTGGCTGGTTGGCTCCAGAAGGTGGTGCTTGGGGAACATTGCTCAGTCCCGTGGATTCTCCAGTATGGGGTTCCGCAGGGGTCAGTCTTGTCCCCCATACTGTTTAACATTTACATGAAACCATTGGGTGTGGTCATCCATAGTTTTGGAGTGCACTGTGCGCTGATGGCCTGCAACTCTCCTTCTCATCTTCATCAGGTGAGGCTGTGGATGTGCTGAACCGGTGCCTGGCCACAACAATGGACTGGATGAGAGCTAATAAACTGAAACTCAGTCCAGACAAGACTGAGATGCTGTTAGTGGGTGGTTCCTCTGACCAGTTAGTGAGTGTTCAACCTGTTTTGGATGGGGTTGCACTCCCCCTAAGGAGCAAGACCGTAGCTTAGGGGTCCCTTGAGGCTCAAGTGGCCTTGGTGGCACGGAGTGCCTTCTACCAACTTCAGTTGGTGGCCCAGCTACACCCCTATCTGGACAGAGATAGCCTAGCTTCAGTTGTCCATGCTCTAGTAACCTCCAAATTAGATTACTGCAAGGTGCTCACGTGGGGCTGCCTTTGAAAGCGGTTCGGAAGCAGCAGCTTGTGCAAAATGCAGCTGCCATATTGATAACTGGAACCAGAAGGTTTGAACATATAAGACCTATTCTGGCCTGCCTGCATTGGCTGCCTATAAGTTTCCAAGCCCAATTCAAGGTGCTCATTTTGACCTATAAAGCCTTACACGGCTTGGGACCACAAAACCTGACGGAAGACCTCTCCCGACCTGAACCTACCCACTCACTGCGCTCTACATCTAAGGTCCTCCTCCAAGTGCCTCTTCCGAGGGAAGCTCACAGGACTGGGTACCCCCCAATTATGGAATGATCTCCCCGACAAGGCTCGCCTAGCGCCAACATTGTTATCTTTTCAGCATGAGGTTAAGACCTTTCTCTTGTCTCAGGCATTTAACAACATATGCTGAGTGTGTTTGTTTTTAACAGAGCCCAAAATAGCTGTTTTTATAAGGATACTGTTGTTTTTATGCTTTTTATGTTTTCAAACGTATATTTGTTTTTAATGTTTACTGTTTTTAACTTTTGTAAACTGCCCAGAGAGCTTTGGCTATGGGCGGTATATAAATGCAATAAATAATAATATTAATAATAATAATAATAATAATAATAATAATAATTTCCACAAGTGTGAAATTGTGCAAGTATGAATTTGTGCAAATTCAGGAAATTAGGGGGGAAACCAATTCTTTCATGATGGAACTAAAAGCACCAGACAACCTGCAAAATGCAGACAAAACAGATTTTATAAAATCCGTACATGCTTATCATGCATTCATATTTCAGGAAGTATGTGCCATCATTTCTGCTCCCATGAGTGCTGAACCATGGGGAGAAACACAACATCCCACTACACACTTAACTGTCTTTCTGCAATGAGTCACTTAAAGCATGGTGTGAAATGAGCAGAAAGGTTTTACTTTGAGCCTTGAGCTTCACCTCTTTCTTCATTAACTTGGTTGTTGTTTAAAGAAGGGATCCCACATCGCATCTTCTTGACTTGTGCAATGTTGTTCTATGTTCAAAGTTGCTGAACATAGCAGGAGAGCAATACACACACCCCTGAAAATGATAGGATCCTTATTAACTAGTGCTGCATCGATAACTTTGATGGTTCCAGTTTTGGCATTTTTTTTGGGGGGGGGGGAATTGAAAACTTTGGTGAAAGGGGCTGGGAGAGGTGAGAATTTTGGAAAAATTTCTCCTTGGGGAGGGGGACAGCATTGCTTCATTCCTTTTTAAGTGTAGGAAGTTTTGAGTGGTCTTCTTTCTATTTTTTTAAAACACCCCTGGCACTTGCAGGAGCCCAGGACTTCTTCCTGAATGCCTACTGGTGAGGGCAAGGTCACATGGTCTCCAATAAGCATTCATTAAGAACTTCCAGGCTCCTCCACGTGACAGGGGTAGTTTATAATAATAATAATAATAATAATAAGAAGAAGAAGAAGAAGAAGAAGAAGAAGAAGAAGAAGAAGAAGAAGAAGAAGAAGAAGAAGAAAGAAGACCCCTAAACAACTGGCTACACTTTTAAAAGGTATGTGGAAATGCTGTCCCCGTTCCCAAGGAGAAAATTCTCCCTCTCCCTGTTAAAGAGGCAGAAAAAACAATGCCTCTTTCACAGGGAGAGAAAAAGTTCCCCAAAATAGGGGGCAGGATTCAGCACAGCACTATTATTAACTATTTAAAGAATGGAGCTGCTATTGGCATGCATGATTGATAATTCATAAACTAGCCCTGCAAGGTATGGGTGTACTATTGTGCTCTAAATTAGATTCCCATTCAGTCAACGGAAATGTCAAGGCATACATTGCATTTCAAATCAATAGTGCTTTAATTTGTCATGAGTAAAATCTTGCCGAGGCAGTAAAGCTTTCTCTGTTTCCTAATGTCATTTCCACATGTCTATCCAAAACTTCCTGCTTCTGACTTCAAAACGTCAGTAGTTCTTAGCCCTTCGGAGCAAATTAAATTCTCATTTGGTGGGGGAGGGAGCTGCAGAAAACTCCATTTTGTGAAAGTGTCCAACATGGATTCTACTTCTTGATCACCAATTGAATAGTACTATAGGAACTAATGACTCTGAACTTAATCTAGTTAGGAAACTAAATTCCGTCTGGAGCTTGTACCCGGCTGAGTTCCAGGTAAATCTCTACAGGGCAATTACAACGTGTACCAGGTAAGAGTAGGAAGACGTGATATGAATCAGCTAGAAATGGAAGAACCAGAGATTTTTGAGCTTGTGAAAAATTCCTAAACTTCACCTCAAAGCTCAGTTCAGCTCACTCCTGTTTTTGTCTGCAACATGTTTTTTTTCTGTTTGTTCAAACAGATTCCCTCATTGACTAAAGTGTAAAAGTGCATTATTATTATTATTATTATTATTAAATAAATAATCATTTAAATGTGCGCATTTTTCAGAAAGCAACACACAATTTTTAAAAAATCGGATTCCAAGATGGGGAATGTGAACACATGTTCTGAATGAATGCACGTGTTCACATTTGGGGTTGCTGGCGGGCAAGTCTGAATGATTTGTGGACTGAAATGAATGAGCCTAATGGGATCTTCAAAGGAGACCTTCTCAACATGTTTCTCCCATGAGATAATGACACCCTTTTAGGGAATAAAGTAATGCCTTTGGGGAAATTATAAATGGCACTCTTGCAGATCAGTTTACGACAGATGTGAAAGCACTCTTCAAATGAAGCCCATTACATCTAGCCATTTTGAAACATTAAAATATTTTGGTCAATTTAATTCATCTAGAGATGGTGTGACAGTTCATCCAAGCCTAACTCAGATTGGAACTGAAGGCATACTGAAGACCCAAATCCAAAACAGGTATGAGCTGTCCAACCCATGAACTTCCTTTACAGAATGCTCCATTTTGGAGTGCTTGGGGAAAAAAGTCCTACAGTGCTCCCCCCACCCTCCAATGCAAATCAAGGGAGCTGATTCCTTCATTAGCTTGCATGAGGATATGGGGGGAAATCTTACAGGGACAAAATTAGCAGTGAGAGAGGGACCTTAGATCCCCCTCACTGAGGATGAGCCGGTACCCAAGCCCTGCTCATTCACCCTTCCAATTTCACCTCACGGTGCTCCCCCCTTCAATAGGAACTAATAGCTTGATTAGCATTTATGGGAGCAAAAAACATGCCTGTGAGCAAAACTGGGTGAGTGGGTGCTGAAATAGTTATCCATAGATAGCTCTCTTTTGCATCTCACTCCCAATTTCATCCCTCCAGCATTTTCCCCCTTGTCAGGTTCTACTGATTCCTTTGCAAGCATAATATTGGAATACTCTAGTTCTTCCCATTCCTGCCCCCACCCCAGAAGAACCCAAGAGCATTTTGGGAAGCTCACCCATCTCTAAAAGTAACCCATAGATCAACCAACTAAAGTTTCAGTTGACTGATTGGGAGTCAAATTTTAATTCCTGGATTGAAGCCACCAATAAAGAAAAAAATGGCTTTCATATGTTTCCTTGAGAGGGAAGAAAAATAGAGATGGCGCTTTGTCCTAGTAATGAGTTGTGGCTTTTAAACAATATGGAGTTTATGAAATGAACTCACTTTTCCACCAATATCTTAGGGGGGAAAGCGCATCTATATTACAGTTTGGATAATATGCAAATGTATTTAAATTTCATCTGTCAATTAAAAAGAGGTGATTAATCAGCTGAAAAAACCCACTAAAATATATAGTGAGACCTATGATTTAAATTCTTCTTTTTGTTACTTGCAGCTTTCAATTTATACAAAATATATGGCAAGTGTGACCTATATTTTCACATATTGAGAGTACAGTGAGAGAGATAACTAACAAGCACACTGTCTTCATTTCTAGATTTCAATCAATTCCATTTACATTTCTAAAGCATTTCACAGCACAGCACTAATATATTCAGCTGATATGCTTGTGAAAGCCTAAGCCAAAGCATACATTTATATTTTTCACCGGCTAAGAAATGCTGAAGCTCTGTTAGGAATACAGGGTTTTGCTCAGATAAAGTTTCACGCAGATTTCAGCTGAGGTTTTAGACTGCAGTTCCCTGATAGACAAAAGTAAATTTAGCAGCCAGAAGATTATGCACAGACAGGAAGTATTTGTGAGGAAAATACAGAACTTGCTGTATAGATTAGGGATAAGCAAATTCACCCCTGCCCGCACTGCTTGCTACTCGCTGGACCCCTGCCAGGCGCCAACCCTTCTTGGCTGTGCCTGGCGAGCAGCATGCAGTGTCCCAGGCCTCTACCAAGCCACCATTTTGCAGGAAATGGTGGCTTGTCCTTTTACATAAAGGATGGTTTTGTGCAAATGGTGGCTGTAAACAGGCCGATTTATGCAACATTACAGGCATAAATGGTCTATTAAGACCATTTACAGCTGTAACGTTGTGTAAATAGGCCTTTTTACAGAAAAAAAGCCAAAATGGGGGCTCATGTGAGTAGTGGGGGACCCCCATGCTTGCCTGAGTTGGGCAAGTGTGAGGGTCCATGGACTGGTGTCAAGGGGGCCGAGTGTCATGTCTAACCCTTCTGCCCCTGTTTTGGGAGGAGATGTTTCAGGTAATCAATCAGAATCAGAACTAGAGGAGGCGTCACCAGACACCAGCCAGCCTGTACCAGTGGGGGAGGAAGCTCTCATGGGCAATACCACAACTCGGAGTCAGCCTTCTCCAGAGCTTATGTCCTCAAGGCCAAATCCTACGCACTCAGTGGGAAGTGAGCTTTCTTGCAGAGGAGAGAGTCTCGACAAGCTAGCTGATGCTAGGGTCCGCCGGAAGCTAAAACGCACAGAGCGGAAGGAAGGCGAGAGAAAGTCGGTCTGACTAGGATTGCACCAGAACCTGCCTCCGCACCAGGCTCTCTGAAGTTATAGGCGTTTGGGAAGAGGCTTCCCATTCTTCTTTAGCGGACAAGCTGTCGTGTTTCTCAGAAAACTCCTGCTTTCCATGTGAGGCAAATGACGAGGCTTGCTAAGTAATCTACAAAGCTTTTATTAAGCAACAAACTTCTCTTCTACCTGAAGAGAGTCTAATCTCTTGGAAACTTCCCCCTAGGCAAAACTATGCAAACTAAGCAAGACAATTGTTCGCTCAAGAATAGGAAGCCTCTTCCCAAACGCCCGTAACTTCAGAGGGCCTGGTGCAGAGGCAGGTTCTGGTGCAATCCTGGCTATAACTGGATACTGTCCTTAATGTCCACACAGAAATTCATACCAATTTTCATACCAATTTCCCCAATATACTGTATATTTTTTTTCACAAGCAGGCCTTCCTTATATAATGTTTTTCACTCATATATACTTTTTTTCACTCACTTTTCCTTTAGATAGACATTTTTGTACACATTAGCTGTTCAGAGAACTGCACTGCAAAAACCAGAGAAGTGTGAATACAGAAAGAAGATGCATTCCACCTTGCATATTGATTTGGGTAGTTCATATCGAATTATGAAATGAATAAAATTGTCCCTATCCCTTGTGACTCATGTATTTCTATGTTTGATGTGAAAGTATTGCCCCATAGGTTGAAATTCAGAGTGATGTACACTACCATTCCATAGGGGAAAAAGATTTCTCAAAGTATAGTATTAAATGGTACTGCAATTATGTCACGTAGTTCAGGTTACCTGCTAAATTGAAAGAGGCTCTTCATGCTGGGTGGTGCTCCTTGGCCTCCGTTTTGCTGTTTGGAATGGCACACCATTAACCAAAGTAATTTCTGTGTCTACACATTGTGCATTTCATGTTCCATATAATTGCAAAGTACCTTTAAACTTCAAGACCTTGGGCCATTCCTTAGCTGGCAATTCGTTTACTCATTGCAGCCTCTCTCTTTGGCAAGGTTCAGTGCAGGATCATCCAGGGCTGATGAAATGCTCCAGATCTATGAATTTACCCTCTAAAGACTAATATATGATCTAAGGGCCAAATGCTTAACATGCGCCATCCAAAGTCAATGCTTTAAAAAGTTGTGAAGCTGCCAGGGATGAGCAGTTTATGGAAATGTGCCCATTCCTATGAAGTTCCTACTCTACTCTTAAAATCTCACTGAATACAGTTGAGCATTTAACATGGGTACTTACCATGGTGAGTGCTAAGGATGTTAGAAAAATCTGAAACAGATTCAAATGACTTCAGTTTTCTATGGATCTGACTCACAGTTTCAGCAGTGGAACAACACCTTCCGGGTGACATGGAGTTTGCAGATTTCCAAAATATTTTTTTAAGCTTTCTGGGATTGTATGCAAATATAGGCATACAAAAGTATGGAAGTTACGAGGGAAAACACTAATATATATATATACTTTTTTAAAAATACAACATTTCATACACCTCTGTTCTCTCTTCAGCTGTGTATCACTCTTTTTTGTGTGCACCCTGCTTATTCACTGTACCCTGAGCTAAGAAATATCTGCAAAATGTTATGTGCCAGGGGCCCTGTTTAGAAGTCACCTTAAACCATGGCTTTAACCATGGTGGTTAAGCCAGAAAACCAGGCCCTGTTCAGAAGACACCTTAAACCACGGTTTTAACCATGGTGAATAAAGCAAAAGGCCTTATTCACTGTGGTTAAAGCCATAGTTTAAGGTGTCTTCTGAACGGGGCCAGTGAAAATTATGTAAATTGAGGTGGACTTTTTGTGAATTTTTCTGAAAGGAGGGGGTGTATCTGATCAGACAATGGATTGAAAGATGCCTGACAATCTGAGAAAAACAGACGGAATGGACTCAACAAACTTTGTGCATCCCTAGCGAGTGCATATAGCTATTTAATAAACTCATAGTCTGTATTGTCCTGCCAAATGGTGAGTATCTTACCATTGCTCTGCTTCCCTGGATTTCTGATCAGGTACAAAAAACATAGTAAGATCTCCCTCTCAACATGTCAAGATAGTGCAGGGAACAGATCTAACAAGTGTATAGGTGTACCCCATACTAACTTCCCACTTCATAAGAGATTATTTGTATCGATCCTCTGTGGATACCAGAAAAATCATCACTGAGGCAGAACGGAGAAGGACCACATCCCCTACACACAGCCTAAGCAATCTAGTGCCCTTCAGAAGTTTGGACTACAACTCCCAAAAGCCCCAGCCAACAGGGCCAAAGGTCAGAGTGATGAGAACTGTAGTCTAAAACATATGGAAGGCAACAAATTGCCTACCCCTGCTCTACACACACGCTAACCTATTGTAGGTCAGCCTTTCCCAACCAAGCACCCTCCACCAGTCTTGGACTACAACACCTATGAACTCCAACCACCACGTATATCGGAGGGTGCCATGTTGAGGAAGGCTGCAGACCTTTAGAATTCTCTCATCCTGAGATGGAGAAGAAGCTCATTTTGGTTGCTAGACAACTAGACACACACTATGTGCCTGAGAGGCACCTCAGTGTAAGGCCAGAGTTGTGGGCAAATGTCCTATTCTCTCATGGAGGAGGCTACCCCAGTCTGCTTCCATGGTAACTTGAATCATGAATTCTTCTGCCAATGCATTTCAGATTTAACACTCCAGTAGTTCCCTGACTTCCCTAGAGGCAAACTCAAAACTTTAGCTATGTGCTGCCTTTATAGACGCTTTGTGTGTGTATGTGTGTACTAAACAGGGCTGAAACGTCAGTGGTGCATGGTTAATATTTGTTCCTACCTAACTGTAATGTGAGACCACAAATGAAACATATACGTAAATATCGCGCACACACCGATGCATACACACAGTCCCCAAATATGCATAAGGAAGCAGATGTTCCTTATTTGCAAATAGAAGCAAATACAGAATGACATCTAGACATCACTTCCAGGCTGAGCATCCCATAAACAAGTATCAGGATGATGCCTAAATTCCTTGCCTGGGCTGGTGTGATGGCAGAAGTGGCAGGAAAAATCATGATAGATTTTTTGTGTTTTTTGTAGGACAGTAATTATATATTTCTTTTATTGAGCTTGTGGCTGTTGCTACAATCACTTGTGTACACCAAGCACAGTGATGGCACTATAATAAGAGACACAACCAGACCGTTAATAAGCTCTTCAGCACAAGCCACCCACTTGCACTGCAGAGCTCCCGGCCAAAACCTGCTATGAATTTCATTCCACCTGCAGTGTGACTCCTACTAACCCCACTGGCAGCATCTTGCAAATTGGATGCCTGAAACAGGATAAGCGACACTGGGGACAGCAAGTGGTTTTTGGATGAAGACTCCAACTTCATTTTTGAAGTACCCCTAATCAAGTCAAGGACTCTCTTTACTGTGGAGCAAACAGTTTCTGATTCTCTGCAGTGCTTCAGCACAACTTTACCTATACAGCACAGGCACTGTTACCAGTCCTGAGAGCCAAGATTCCGTACCTGGTTAATTAAAAACTTTTTCAACTTCACTTTTCTTCCCAGTCCTTCCCTAGGCCTGCCATCTGATTTTAGATGCAACACCCCATGTCCACATTTCATTTCCTCTTACCCCTTTCAGGCAAAGCCCTGCCGTTCATCCCCGGCAAAACAATGATGGACCGACATGGCTGACAACCAAGGTAATAAATCTCTGCAGTGTCGAAATCTCTTCTTCCCTCATGAAACCTCTTTGAACTTAATTCTGAAAATCAATTACCTCTTTTCTCAACTGGCATTTACTTTTCTCCATCCCAAGGCAGCTCTCAGAGACTTAGACTGATATAATGCCTTCAAATCTATGGCAGTGCTCTTGAAATGAACACCATGGAGGGGGGAAAAGACATGGGGAGATTAGTGTCAGAAATGACTGTCTATATGTCAGGTTTCACCCCCACCTCTCTAGAAATACTTTAGATTCCTGCTAGCTGATATAAAAACATAAGAACATAAGAAGAGCCATGCTAGATTATACCATCTAGTCCAGCACTCTGTCCACACAGTGGTCAACCAGCTGTTGACCAGGGACCCACAAGCAGGATACAGTGCAACACACGCTCCCACCCATGTTCCCCAGTGACTGTTGTATACAGGTTTACTGCCTCTAGTACTGGATGTTGCACTTAGACATCAGGACTAGTAGCCATTGATAGCCTTCTCCTCCAGGAATTTATCCAAACACCTTTTAAAGGAATCCAAATTGGTGGCCATGACAACATCTTGTTTTACCACAATTTCCTAATGTACTTGTCCACATTTACACACTTACACGTAGAAATACAAAAAACAGCCAAGCAAAAAGAACAAACAGTGGAACCCATTTACCTTTTCCAGAGTTACAAGTTTACACAGAACATCTGTGTGGACCTTTAGAATCCATTTACTCCCATTTGTGCTGCTGTTTCTTCATGTCTTTAATGCATCGTACTGTGGCCACGGCTATACCATGCCTATATCCCTTATTGTCCCGGGATCATCCCTGTGCATCCAAATGACACACAGGGGATCCCAGGAGCAGGCAGGGACAACCCCTCCATTTGCCTGGGATAATCCTTAAGTCTAGCTAAGGCCTCCATGTACTATTCAAAGCTACCCAACTAATTTACATAGTTACATCTACATTTCCTATTTTTAATGTATGATATGGTATGTATTGTTCAATATGTTGCTACCACGGCTAACTAGTAATAGCACCCATGTTATTCATTAAATATCCAGGATAGCCCAAACCCTAGAGAAATTGCAGTGAAATACCATCTAAAAGGAAAGAAATAAAACAAGTCCCATTTAGCACATTCAAGTGAAAACACACACAATGAAAAGGCTATATACCTTTCAAGTGGAACAATGAGAAGATGGAATGATACATACAGTGAGTTAAAATGTTTTGATGGTTAAAATTATAAAATAAAAACATGTTAAAATGCAAAATGGTGTCCAAAATGGATTGGTCAGATTAACTGTTTATAAAGGCCAATAGCATGGTTTGCAAGAGTTTTTGAAGGGCATAATACTTATACCTACGTTTTTGAAGGGCACAGTGGATTATATTCATATAGCCCAGTATCCATTCTCTAAACAGTGAGCAATGATATTTCAGATGAAGCCATCAAGAAGATCAACAGTGCAATAATCCCACCTTCCTGATAAATCTGTTCTTCTCAACAGTCTCATTCTCCCTCATATTTCTTTCCAATGGCTTAACGCTCTGAACAGAGGTAGCTGAAAAAGGAAGCCTGGATTCCTAGAGTCTTGATGTATGGATTTTTAAAAAGAAAGTCTGTATCCTCAATGTTAGATTCAGAGCTGCCATACTGCTGATGGAAGCAGTTCCAGAGAAGATTCACAAGTGAAGAAGACTTCAGAGTCTGGCCCAGATCTCCCTGCCCCCAGGGCTATTTTCCACCAACTTCTGATTATTATTTTAATACTGTGTTAATATTGTTTATTGTGATTTTATTATTTTTCTGCTAACT
The DNA here is from genome assembly GCF_023053635.1 of Elgaria multicarinata webbii. Lineage (NCBI taxonomy): Eukaryota > Metazoa > Chordata > Lepidosauria > Squamata > Anguidae > Elgaria > Elgaria multicarinata. Next base: position 71,429,034 of record NC_086173.1, on the reverse strand, counting down.
GTAAGTGACATCCACAAAATTTGTTTCCTGAATGGCACCACTGGAAGGCCTCTGAGAGCTTTTGCAATATTGTATTCATCCTTGAACAGAAATAGCTTCAAGACCCTGCTACAAGTGAACAGAACCTGTCATATTTTAGGGCTCCATCAAACCAGCATTTTATTGCACTGTTGTCCTGCCTTGTTTACCATTTTCCCCCGTGACCCTCACACAATGTCATCCCTGTCCTGCAGTCATCTTGCCTCTTCACCTCCATTTTCCATGTTTTTCTAGGATGGGGAAGGTGCTGCATTTTTTCTCCACACGGGATAAAACTGCTCTTTCGTCCCATGTATTGCCATCCTCATCCTATGTCACAGAACGTCCCTTCTTGGGAGCATGTGTGTTGAAGGGCAGTCTTGCTCATGAAAGAGGAGGGTGGGGCGGTTATCCTCCAGCCCACTGAGTCAGTTGAATGGACTTTTGCTGCTCCATCCCCACTCTCATTGCTCTATCATCCACCCATTTCAACTTCCCACTTTTTTTTTTTTTTGCCCACTGTACGAGGAGCCCAGCCGATGTAACACTAAATCACTAAACTTTAGACAACAAAAACAGAGTGGGGGGAGGAAGGTGCCCATGTCCATCAGAATGTCCATCAACCACAAGAACCAATGAACTGGAGGGGGAAGGGAAAGGGGCAGGGTGGGGTGAGCACAGTGGCACTACCAGGAAGCAGGAGCCGGCGTAGGTGAAAAGGTAAACAAGGTGAAATACAGCAAGAAAGTGACGAGCACTTGATGTGTTAATGAAATGGAGGTGGAAATTGCGAATGCATACTGGTGGGGGGAGTAGGTGTTATGGAGCTCTTAGTAGTTATGACATAGAGGATTGCTTTGGGGGGAAATCTCCAGAACTAAAATAGAAAAAAAAATCTTGGGATACTACTTGGAATGCAAGATATTATTACTTTTATTCCTTGAGGTACAATTCTATGCATGTGTAAGTAGAAAGAAGCCCAACAATTGCCACTATTCCTCAGCCAGCCATTTGCTTTTTGAGAAAGTGGAAGCATGGTAAGCTTCAGAAATCTATAGACAAACATTCTACATTATTTTTTGTTGATGTAATCGGAGTCTTTGAACACCGCCTTTAATAACATAGGGAAACTTATTGATCTTTATTAGAGTTTCCAGCAAACCAAAGTACAATATTGAGATTTCAGAGGGGGGGAAATTCATCAAGTTTTGAAGGAATCAAGATGATATGATTAGCAAACTTTCTTAGTGTGTGGGGGTGATTCCCAAATCACTAATGAGTTCCACCCAAAGTAAAATTTTGACATGAATTTGGCAGTTCCTGCTCAGAAGAAAATTTGAGAATTTTCAAACTAGGCAGAGAAGCTAGCAACATTCCTCCAGGGAATTCTGGTTTATGTGAGATATGTGAGTCACATCCATCTCTTCCTGAAAATTAGTTTGGCTTTTTGAGCATTCCTGTCAATTGTTCCAAATGACCTTGAGGAGCTTTTGAGGCACTTGACAGGAACACTAAAAAACAACAAGCCACCCACAAGGGACAGAACCCGCCTTTTTGCCAGTTTTCCCTTCCTTCTACAAGAAAAATCCTGGCTTTTGGGAAGAGGAACACAGGAGAGACAGGTGACAGAGCCCTCACCTGGACACAGAACTATAAAATACAAGCCCCGTAATCCCAAACAGGAAATGGCACTCTGTGCATCATTTGCAGTCAAGAAGAAGAATTAGTCATCAAAGAGGGCATTGGCAATCTGTGTAAACAATGAATCTTAAAGAACTCTCTCATTTACAATTAAGTAACACTGGTCTTTGGGTTTTTGTTATTTCAATCAATTATTTATAGCCCACATCTTCTGCATCTGCAAAAAGAGGTCTCCTTGAAACTGCAACAATAAGCTTTTTTTCCTTTTGCCCTCTGTCAAAAATATCTACATCAAAGATGAACATCGCAGCAAGAAGACTCCTAGTGCTCTCCACATTGATTCTCTTCCATCTAAATGAACCGTTATCTGCCTGCATGCACACAGCACAGGCAGCTAACAAAAGTCATCCTACCTGCCCAAGTCTTATGCAGAGGTTACCCACTGCCCATTTCAAGCCCACTGTAAACATGATGTGAGGAGTGTGCCTGCTAAGCTGTAACTAAACTTTTTTCATAAAAAGAATGGCGGAGGAGAGACTCAGGTACTGTTGGGTTTTCCTAATGAACCTCCAAAGAAGAGCCATCTCATGATGGTTTTTTTTGGCATGGCACAGCCAGGTATGATGGAAATGCACCCATGAACCTTGGATTTAGCTTTTTAAAATCAAGTGACCATGCTAAACCAGAGGTCTATTCTTGGCTGCTTGTGATTCAAGGAAAGATGCCTATCACAGCCTAGGAGACACCCTCCAAGCTTTGCAAAGCCTCTCTTGGTCTGCTTCATGGCCCCCAATGCACTGAAGGAGGGGAGACGTTGTTGCCCTAAAGAGCACAGGCATGGAAGGAAGTCTGGCAACATCCTGGGCTGCCCTCCAACCCCTCACATGTATATCTGGAATAGACCCATAACCTTCTGGTATGCAACAGACAAAGACAGACCCCACATCACTCCAGAAATGCTTCCTCAGTGGAAAGGTGTGGTGAGAACTCTACCCCATCTGTACCTCAGCCTTTTAATATCAAATGCTAACTTACGCTTTCTTAAGATGGTGTGAAACTTAGCTTGATGCCTGCCTATTTAAAATTCATGGTACTGTTGGTTGCTTTATCATCATTTCTCTACCATTTTCCCCCCTTCAAAGAATGTTCTGTATACTGAGCACAGCACAGATTATAAGTGTCTCTCTTCAATCAAATTAATATTAAAGCTAAAGTTAATTCTGTGGCAGGCAGTGAGCATAGGAAGCTCCTTCCTTATCTAATTTGCTGTCATAGAAGTAATCTCTACTATTAATATTGCTGTGCAGAACATGCCCCTCAAATTAAATCCATAGCATCGTGACGGTCACTCAAAACTGTATGTTGGTGACAATTATTGTATTTCTTCTTTTTCAAGGGTATGTGCAGAATGCTGACGCCTCAACAGCAGTGCAGCAGACAGGTCCCCAAGTGACGGGGTTTAGAAGTTGATATGTATGTACTAGAACATTTGAATTTGGAGGGGTTCACAATAAGCGAACTCTGGAGAGTATAGAAACAATTGTATAGGGGGTCATTAGAGTGACAATTATCTCTTAAATAAAAGTAGGCTAGAAGGGATGCCTGCTCTGATACACTGTCTAATTATTGTCCCAATATTAGAGGGGGGGATGCACCCATAACCTGTTGCAGACTCCTTGCTATTTTACCAAGATAGAAAGAAATCAAATAATCAAACCCTACGAGTTGCAGAAAATAAAGCCACTTCATTCTTAATGTGGTAATCATATTTGTAGGAACTACACCAGTGTTAATGGCATTAGTTTTTTTTTTACAGTAAACATACAAACTGTGAATGTAAGCTGTGTGCCTTCTAAACTTGCAGTGTATGTGGGCTCAAAACCCCCAACAAATCAGGCTTCCTCATCCCATGTATGTGAGGGTTGATGAACAAGCACAATGCCATTTATTCTTTACTCATTTGCTGTTGGGAAAACACTGGTGGAAGGAAGCATGGCAAAACTGCAGCATTAATTGTAGAGCATTTCGCATAAGAATCTTAGGCCCAATGCAACAGAGCGCAACAAGCCCTTCAACAGCACCAGCTATGAACCCTGCTGTGCAAGTGCAGCCTCATAGTGCTTGCACACTGTTCAGGTGTACCACATAAGGGCTTTCCCTCCCTGACATGGTGGTGAGGCCATGCCACCAACACACCCATTTAATTTTGAAAGAACCAGGTGATAGAATTGAAGCTGCCTTGAAACCAAAACACCAGAGCAAAAATGTCCCGCTCCCTAATCCTGTAAACATCATTGTTCGCTCTGGTTGTTTAGTTATGAGAGCAAGGGAGAGAGAGAGAGCACTCTGTGCATGTGAAGTACTGTTTATTTTTCTACTTTGTTTCTTCTAGGGCAGACTATTGTACACAAATCAAGAGAACCATTATCGGCTGCATAATGGAAGCAACACTCTTCCCAAGACCTGTTCTTTTAATGTACATTTTCAGGTTTTTCAGTAAAGCCAGAGATCCAAAGCTGTACTATACCTGTTCACTAAACAATGCAGTATTATGTATACTGGTACAAACTTCTGTTTGTGCTACCCCAGTTGAAGCTCTCCAATAGCGTCAAGCTACTCATGTTTAGTAAAGCCACTGAGCTACACTTACCATAGCAGGTTATTTAAATACCTATCCCAGTTTACTTGGCGATTGAGGGAATAATAATAATAATAATAATAATAATAATAATAATAATAACCCGCCTCTCTATTTTGATCGAGGTGGGAACAACAGAAAATACAAAATACAGTAAATATACAAATCCATTAGCATTTCTGTTACCGGAGTCATTTAAAGGGCTAATGGTCATGTAACTTCGTGAAGACAAGAGGAAACTGTTTAAAGTAGTGCTGGGATGAATCCTGCCCCCTATTTTCAGGAACTTGCTCTCTTCCTGTGAAAGAGGCATTATTTTTTCTGCCTCTTTTGCAAGGAGAGGAAAAATTTTGAGTTTTTTTCTCCTTGGAGAGAGAGACAGGGTTTCCACGTACCTTTTTTAAGTTTAGCCAGTTACTGAGGAACCTTCTTCCTATTTTTTTTTAGCTTTCAAAACAAAACAAAACAAAAAAAACCACACCCCCTTCCTCCAGCATTTGGCAGAGCGCAGCAGTTCTTAGTGAATGTATATTGGAGACCATGTATTGTCCTCTCCAATAAGCACCCAGGAAGCACCTCCTGGGCTCCTGAAAATTAAAAAAAAAATACAGAGAAAGGAAGAAGACCCCTCAACAAATGGCTACATTTAAAAACATATGTGGAAAACCTGCCCAAGGAGAAAATTCTTTAAAATTCTCACCTCTCCCAGCCTCTTTCACTGGAGTTTTCATTCCCCACCCCCATGAAACACTGAAAATGGAATGGTTGAAATTTTCAGCACAGCACTAGTTTAAAGTTTCTAGGATCAAAAAAACCCCATCAATTAAAAGGTCTTAAGGTGCTTCACAAATTTTCTCACTCACCCAAAAGCATGAAAATTATAAATTAAGACACCCACCTTGATGTCCAGACCATATAAGCAGTAAAATGTTTGACAGTCTCACAGTTTAACCTTAATAGTTGAGGTGGACTCAGTTCTATGGCAGTTGTTTGTATACTGGAAAATACAGCCCTGATATTTCTTTAATTCTAGCTTTACTAATCCTCTAGACATGATGTTGCTTTGCAAAATCTCAACTGACACAAACATGATTAATTTTACAAGCATGAGAGACTGAATACATTCCAAATGATATGAATATGTAGTGTTCGAGTATTCTAATGTCTGAGAAAAGCTTAAGAAGACACGATTTGAATAATTTCTTGCTTCTAATAAATAAGGTCATATCTACTGAACAGTCTGTGCAAGAAACTTTACAAATGTTGGAGCTTCATAATATTTGCACCTAAACTAAATACTTGCCAAGTGTCTTCATAGCAAAAGTATTTCTTCACTTTATCTTATCTATGCACAGTTGGAACCTGCAGCACAATCTGATTCTGATCCTTTATTCCACAATAAAGCAAATGCCGTGTGCAATGGTGTGATAGGATACTGTCATAAGTTAAAATGAAATATTTGGGGGGGGGCATTTCAATTGTTTCAGAGTTTTCTGTCAAGTCTGAGTGCAGATAAAATTCTAACTAAAGGCACCATCTCACAGACACCCAGAAACATGGGTACTAACATTCCTCAGGAACCTTTTTTGAAGAATAAATACATTCCAGCAATTTAGGGTCCATTAGTTGTCCCATTTTTACATAATATTAACAACTGCTGCACTACTGCTGTAAAGTTGCTGTAATAAAGTGAAAGGAAATGTAAGATAGCACCATTCATTCATTCATTCATTCATTGCTATGCCTGTAATAGACATGCTGGGCCTATCATTCATCCAGAGAGACAAAACAAATTGCTGCGTGGTTGTTGCTATAAGCCATATTTTACTGTCTCTCGTCTAGATAAGTCAAGAGAGAGAGAAGACAGAATATTTGTCACGGTTAATTGCTGACTCAGCAATAAATGGCATTCCAAAACTGCACTCGAAGCTTGTTGTTCTTAATTCTTTATTGCTATCAGCCATAGTTAGTGATCTAATGTGTGGTACATAATATACCTGCTGCAGATAAAATAGTTATACCTCTGTCCATTGAAATCAAAGGCACAAGCTAGTCATAACTGACATCGCAGTTTTTAAACTACATTTAGGTAGTACCCTGAGTACCCGTAAGCCACCAAACTTGGAGACTTACGAGCATCCAATGCAGGATAGATGGAAGACAGAGGGGATCCTCTCCTCCATGTTCTGTCCACCCTGCAGTTGTTGCTATACGCTTGAGTTTGAGCGTCTACCCAGGGAGCTTCAAAGTATGCCCGGGGGACGGGGGGACGGGACGCTGTGTGTGGCATAGGAAGCTGTCTAAAGCATGGTCTCTTTCCCACCGGGATAATCCCCCCTTTTGCCCTTTCCAAACTTGGTTTATGGAGAGACAACTGCTGCAGTTCACTCTGCTTTGGCTTCAAGGGTGAAGGGGTAGGGAGCGCTGTTTCCTTAGAGCACTGTGTATGAGCTCGGATCCTGAAAACTGAAAAATCCTATGTCCCTCAGATGCTGCCTAGAGCACATATGATTAAAGTCAGGATTAAAGCCATCCCGGTAATCCCGGGGACAGGGAGGGATCATCCCTCCCTGTCCCTGGAATCCTCTGTGTGTCATATGGACACACAGGGATGATCCTGGGGTGATCCCGGGGATAAGCCCTTGTATAGACATGCCCTAGGTCTCCAAAAGACATTCACTAAGAACAGCTGAACTCCTCCAAATGCCGGGGGAAGGGGGATAGGTTTAAAAAACCAACTAAAAAATAAGAAGACACCAGAGCAAATGGCAACCCTTAAAATGGTATGTGAAAACCCTGTCCCCCACTCCCAGGAGAAAATTCTACAAATTCCACCCCCTTGCGAAAGAGGCAGAAAAAACCATGCCTCTTTTACAAGGAGAGAAAAAGTTCCTGAAAATATGGGGAATGATTCGGCTCAGCACTATATAAAGTTTAGATTGCCCTTCCGTTTGAGGCATTCCCTCTGTCTATAGTTCTTGTACCCAATATTATGCATTTACCCTCTTGAATAAAGATTGATTTGATGACATGTCTAGAGACTTGCAAACCTTCCGCAATACTCTCAAATGGTGGTGGATGGGGTAGTGGTGGCAAAGTCAGTTTTCTTGGTGCATTGCAGAATATTTAGAAAACTAAGGGTGCAATCCTATGCATGTTTAAACTGAAAGAAGTCAAACAACTTCCAGCAATGCTGAGAACTGCAGAACTGTTTACTGTCTAAACATTAATAGGATTGCACCCTAGTCCACCATCTCCACCTCCAATCAGAAACCATTGGCACAGATCCAAATTAAGAGTGCAAATTTATATGAGCTTTTTGATCTGAAGTATGTGGTTTTGATGAATTCAGATCTTAAAAATGGTCTAAATTAGGTATTTCATATTGCTACAACAAAAAGTATTATTCCTAGAAGTTTGTTCAGTTTTGAGAATGCCTTAATTAACATTTCTAGCCAATTCTGCAAAAATGGCAAAATATGTTAAGAGATTTTATGTGGGAAAAGTTACAGATGCTGCAGGAATTCATCCAGGAGGTCAGGCCTGCCAAGCTTTTGGCAGCTCGGCCCTCTGGACTCCGCCTCGCTTGTCTGCAAGCTGGCCCGACTCAACCGGTGTGAATTGGGCTGATTCGTGGACTTCTGCCACTGCTGCTGTGTGCAAACTAATCATGCTGTCCTTGCCGCACTCGGCATTGGCAAGGACAACACAAGGGGCCTGTGCATGCCAGTGCTGGTGGGCAGGAAGGACTGCCTTCCTTCCATTGCTGCCCACAGCGGGTGGCAGGGAGAACTTTCCCCCTTTTGCAGAAATGCATTTCCCTGGCAAATTACGGCTGTAAATTGAAATTTTTGCAGGAAACTATTTCCATCCCCCCTTGCAAATTGTGCAATTTGTGGGAAAATGTACTTCTGCAAAAGGGGGGAAGTTCCCAGAAAATTCTTCAGCATTATCTACTGCATGGAGGGGAGTTCAAGTGTAAGCCGCTCTGAGAGCCTTTTTTGGCTGAGGAGCGGGGTATAAGTATGATAAATAAAAAAATAAATAAAACTTCTATACATTCATCCAAACCTGTGCATGGAACTTATTCACGTATATCATCTGAAAATGGTTACTATCTCTGGGAATTGAGACTTCTGTGGAACAGTCCATAGTATCATTCTTGGAGAGTGACTTCTTGAGATTTCCTCAAGCTGACAATGTTTCTACCCATATATTGCTAATTATTAAAGAATCCTGCTTTAGAGACTCCCTTGCCTACCTTTATTTCTAATGGAATCTATTGTTAAAAATAATTGAGTTCCGATCCCAATGTTCAATTCAATGAAAACTAGCAAGATGATGATTGTCAGTGATATGATGTACTGGCTATGACTAAGAAGATAAAGATGAGACAGTGAAACCCTGTTAGTCACAGGCAGCAGAGAACATAAATAATCCATGCACACCTTCTCTCTGCACAGCAATCAACTTTGCACACTTGCATTCCCGTACCCTTCACTGCAGACCACTTACGCCTCACCCTACTCATATATGCAGGCACAGAGAATCAGAACCACAAAATGGGCACCCTTGACTAATAGAGAACTTCAGAAAATGGATCCGAAGGCACATGTGATATTTGTACAGCTCCTACTTCCACTGAAACTAAGCAGGTCTGGAACTGTACACTCTCTGCCTGGGAGCCTACCTGGGAAACACATGTAAGACAGTCTGAGCTCCTTGGAGGAACAGCAGGGAGCAGATGTAATAAATAATAAACTGAAGAGCTCTATTGAGTGAAGCTGTGAATCAGGTTCCACAAACGCACAGAGGGGTTGTTGTAGCTTGCAGAGACTTGAGGCAAACAGAATTTCATGGGAAGGGCTGAAACTTGTGTGTGTTTGGAATATAACGGTATATTATATTATATCACGGCTTTTGCTTGTTTGTTTAGTTTTTAATACTAAGTGTAGCTACAGTATACACTCTTTATGTTCATTGCCATGAAATCCAGTCATGAGTCTATATAGAGAGATATAGATATGATTTTTCAGACAACACACACTCACTCTGGCATGCAGCAGATTATCTGGGACGGTGTGCGATATATTTCCCCACCAACTGTGACACTGATTCATGTCTCCAGTTGAATCTGTTTACTGTAATAAATGAATGATGTCTCTTCTTAAGGCCCAAAGTTTCTCTCATACATGCATTGATCAATGTTTGGAGTTTTAATTTTTCTTTTGTTTTTACTAACAGCTTATTGTGAAGAAAAGCAATTAACATTTCTAACCTCCCATGTTCAGTATCTATACAAACAAGTAGAATCCTTGAAGTGCACTTCATTCATCTAGTATCAAACTCACTCAATCAATAGGAGTAGCTACTTGAAGAAGGAGGCACAAAAAGGGTGGAGAGATTTAGTATCTCACCTTTCTGGACTTGCTGGAGACTCGTGGAAGTGTTAAAAAGGAGAATGTCAGTTCAACACTTAATAGTGAGAGGATTAGATTACCAAGTGTGAGATAAGGTTTCCCCCAGCCACCCTTTTGTGCACTTACCTCCTTTACATTTTTTGGTGCTTTTGAATTGTGCAAATTGGTTCCTCCTTTGACTTACTATTATTTCTCACCCCCCACCCCGCCGTCCTTCTCAACTGTGCACTAATTAGCCTATATGCAGTCCCATTTTGTTAGTTTCCTTGTATGTTACCTATTCCACTTTGGCACTCCAGTTAACAGCTGAAGCATACAGGGGAACTGATAAGGCAAGACTGCACAAATTGGACAAGCAAAAGTGAGCTCTTGTGCACTTGCAAAAGACCCCATTTGCACAAATTTCAAAATCTACTGGGGGGGGGAGGAATCTGCACAAATTACCATTTGTACAAACAGCAGGACCTGGGGGTGGGGGGATGTGCAAAACATTTCTGGAATTAGAAAATCTGCTACAGTCCTCCACCAGTTACCAAAACAGAAACATGATGGAATCCTTTTGGGCTCAAACAGAATGGGATTCCCAGTGTCACACAACCTTAGTCAAGAGTAAGCTCTAGACCAATGAAGATGCAGAAACTGATGACCAGCAAATTGAAATATATGTTCTTCAAATTTATTTGCTTCAGAAAAGTCTAACCATTAAGTAAGTAAAAAGTACATATGCAGAGCTATGTGAGGTTAGACCAAAGTTTTTGGCTTAACCAGAGGGATTTTTAATGTGTGTCTTTGAACAGCAAAACCCCTCCCCACTCCACGACTATATGATAAACATCATTTGCAGCTCCCCTCAGTTTCAGAAGTCATTTCCTGTTCAACTTGGTGGGCTGCTGTCTCTGAAGCACTCCTGGATATTTAGAACTAATTACAGAGGTATTTGGATTTATCCATCAGATACTTGAACACATACTAGTCTACTTTTACTGAAAGTCATGTTATTTGGCTGGAAAAAAAACCTCTTGTTATGATGCTTGGAGGTTCTCCCAACTCTCTCATAAGGGAACAGTGTAATGCTTATGCCATTATCCACTGATCATTGAATAATGGCATAGGCAATATACACAATATACTTTGTATATATTGCTTATGTGGTAACATATACTTTTTGCAAATTCTTTTAATCTCCCAAACACAAAAACCATACAATGCGCTATTATGACAACTTCCTAGTTATTTTAAAAATCATGTTAAAATGAGTAATGCTAAACCTGACCCTATTGTGTAAGGAAGCTGTTTAAAAACCTTTAACATGACAATTATTTCTTCCATGCTGATTACAGGTTAGGAAATAGCAGTTTGTGTCTACTTACTGTTTCCAATATGATTAACTTCAGAAAAGACTGGGCTTATTAGGGAGTAGAAAGAAGAAAATAAATGTGCATTGCACAAGGTTACTATATAACTCATAGTTTTGTTTTGTTTTAACAAACATTAACCTTTCAAATGATCCATAATATTTGGGAAACTAGGATTTCAGGTTTTCTAACTCAGCCTCAACAAATGTATATTATTAAGAAAGGAAATCAGTATTTAGCTATATGTTCCTCTACCCGCTTGCCTGGGGAAAAGTACAATTGAACTCAACAGGGCTTATTTCTGGATAAATATGTCTAGGTTTGCAATGCATGAGTTGGAAAACTCTTTTCTGTATGTGCATATCTATTATATGTACAAAATCTAGTTATATGTGAACACTGCCTGTTTGGGTGTGAATTTATCAATGGAAAGGGCTGCAACAACGAAGTAAGAATTTTCTTCTGATACCTTCATATAAAAAACACCAACAATGCTTCATTTAATATTTAGAAATGAAGTAAAGCAATAAAAATATACTCTTTTGTCTTGCTTTAGCCAATATTGACATTGATTTTATTTTAAGTATATTTGTTTGAAAATGCATTATTTCAGACTGTCTGCATTGTCTGGAGGTTTACTACTTTCTCTTTCAGTTTAGCATTGAAATTTTGAAGTGTTGCTATGTACAACAATTCAATGAAAAACATACAACACATACAAATAGAACACATAGGAACCTAAAAAGCAATATAATCTTATTGATTGGTTGTATGTAAACCATGATAAATTCCCACTGGATGTGTTAATTCATGAGATAATTAATTCACGTTGTTCTCCCATGCATGCTTAATTTTAGCAGGACTATTTATATGCTGGAAATCAAACCATTCTCTAAACATACTTCTGTGCTGAGGCCTAGTGAATTTCCCCCCTAATGTTCACAGCCCTTTAAAGATACCTTTGAGAAAAGTATAAACCAGTTCTCACTGAGATCCGACCATGGTTTAACGAATAAAGAACAATCATTTCAGATTTTCAAACCCAAAAGCAGAAATAGATTTCTCATCCGTTTAAGATTAAGAGCTGCCGGATGACCAATTTTCCTTGAGGTAGCTGAATATCTCTATTTCAGTGTCCAATAATCACTTTAAGATTCTTTTATGACTGTCAAATACCAAGTTCAGTTGCCTACCACTTTGCACTGCAGTCTCTCTGGAGGGCTGACATGCCTTTTCAAACAGGAAGATTGTGTTCTGCTCTGTAATGAATCTTCCTTCATGCAGTGCATTGAGATGAATGTGGGCTACCGTTATTCCAACAATAGAAATTGATAGCACGCTTGCTTCAATTAAAGTGGGAAGGTTTTCCAAAACACTATCTGATATGAAAGAGTCACCAGGCGCTGGTAATTAGACTATTAGTGAATTTAACACAATAGAATGTTTTTTGGCTCCAATGCTCTGAAACCACTTTCAACTATAATTTGAAGTTTCCTATTGTGTAGTATCTTTTAATCATTTGGTGCAATAAATGTACCCATATTAAAGTCATTCCTTTAGTGAGGTCTATGTTGAAATTTTGCATGCATCCTGCTTCTCGCTGTGAAGATACTAATCAGTCTTGGAATCCAGCTACCTTCCCAAGGAAATATGTAATAAAATCAGATAATTTCTTCTTCTTCTTCTTGCACCTATTATTGACTACCTCAATGTGTCTCTTCACATTTTTAGCTGGCAGAGAATTGTTTTCATGATGACCCAAGTTAAAACTCATAAGACAATCCATTTCCAGGGTGAAGGGGGAGATCTTTTTTTCTAATTCTCCAAGGATTGAAATAAAATCCCTAATAATTCGAGTTACACAAATTAAGACTTAATCTCTTGTATGTACAGTGGCTGTGTTAAATCTAATTCTATTACTTAGTCTAGCCAAAGAATATCTGCAGCTGTCCCAAAGTAAGTGTGATGTGGAGAGTCAGTGTGCTGTGATGGATGGAATGTGGGACTGGGATTCAGGAACGCCATGTTTTAGTCCCACTCAACCATGAAGCTCACTCTGCGACTTTGTGCAAGTCACTCACTTGCAGCCCAACCTTCCTCACAGGGCTGTTGTAAGGATGAAATGGAGAGGAGGAAGACGGTTGTGTATGCTGCCTTGGGCTCCTTGTAGGAAAAGCAGATAAAAGTGTAACAGATAAATGCCACTGAAAGCCAAAATGAGGCTCATTTTTTGAGTCTGGTTCAAATCACAAGAATAGTCCTTTGACTCACCTGGTTCCTGCTAGATTGGGAGAAAAGTCTTGACTCTTGAAAACAAGCAAAATGGAACCTAAGGCTGGGGGGGGGGGATCCTGCCTACTTGGGGGGCCAAACTGTCTCCCCAGAGTTCTACAGGGGGCTCACCCTTTCTCCTGGCTCCACCCTCTTTACCCTTGTGAGTAATCCATAGCAGACAACATCCACATGCAGTCACTCATCCCACTGCAGGAACTTTCCAGGCAACTCTGTTTTATTGAGCGTAATGCAGCTGTATGGACGAAGTCCTACAGACAAAGAATTTCTCAACTGGCAGTGTGAAAAGCAGGTATATTTATACATAGTAGCATTCTTAACCAGTTAGCAAAGTTCTAAATCAAAATAAAGGCAGATCAAAGAAAACTTCTTCATTATACCTTATCAACAGATGGCCCATAACTCTTCTGGCAATGTCAAATTGACCTGGATGGTCAGTCCTCCTTATCAAGCTAGCTTTTTTGTCTTCTACTATACCAAGAGGTCTTGATAATTAGAAATTCAAATTAAGCATTTCCTTGCTGATATAACAGGTTTAGCATGACATCACATTCAGGAACATACATTATTCCAATTCTGTCATACAGTTCAGTTGCAAGAACCAAACTACATACAGAGGCCTACATACAAAGCAGGTATATAAAGGCTTGTGGCCTTGTTTTCTCACACTTAACCACCAATCATTTGGTGGTCTACCTGCTTTTGTGCAGTTTTCTCCCATCCAGAAGGTTGAGATGCCTCTCCTAAGGCTTAGGCCATGGCTAGACCAGGCCTATATCCCGGGATCACCCCTGTGCATCCAAAAGACACACAGGGATCCCTGGAGCAGGCAGGAGCGACCCCTCCATTTGCCAGGGATAATCCTTAAGTCTAGCTAAGGCCTTAGTCACCACAGTAAGAGCTATCAGCTAAAATATGCTGGTATTTTTGGCCCCACATCATTGCCTTAAGCTCCACTCAGTACTGGAATGCTGCCCCCCCCGGGTGACCATATGACCGGATTTGCCCGGATTTGTCCGGTTTTCTGTTGCAAACCGGCAAATCCGGGAGGGGGAGGGGAAATCCAGATTTTTTTACAAAGAGCAGCTCTAACGGGAATTAACAAAAATGCTTATAACTCCATCATTTTTTAAGATAAAGACATGAAACTTGGCACAATGGTAGCTCTTAGGAAGGGCTTTAGTCATACCAATTTTGAAACAGATCCGTTCATCCATTGATTTTTTAGGAATTTTTAAAAAATTGAGGTTTTAAAATTATTATTTTTAAAATCGTCATTTTTAAAGATAAAGTGATGAAACTTTGTACCATGATAGGATTTAGGTAGAGCTTTAGCCACACCAAATTTGAAAGAGATCCGTTCATCCATTGATTTTTTTAGGAATTTTTTTAAAAATGAGGTTTTAAAATTATTATTTTTTAAACTGTCATTTTTAAAAATAAGGAGCTGAAAGTTGGCACCATGATAGCTTTTAGGTAGAGCTTTAGCCATACCAAATTTGAAAAAGATCTGGGGCCAGTAGCAAACCCTGTAAACAACAACAGCAGCTTGCAATGAGTGAAGATGCAGTCAGAAAAAATATTTGAGGGAAGGGGAGAATGTAACACTTTTTATACTGTTGTTTTTATACTGTTTTTATGTTTTTTTAATTTTTGTATACTTTTAATGTTTACTATTTTTAATTGTTGTAAACCGCCCAGAGAGCTTCAGCTGTGGGGCGGTATATAAATGTAATAAAATAAATAAATAAATAAATAAATAAAATAACACAAAGAGTACAGCAAAAGCTTCAGAGTACAGCAAAACCTACAAAAGTAGGAGTGAGTGAAGTTAATTTCAGATACATTGAATCTCTCACTTGTTCTTTATTTCAGTGATTTTAACATTAAGATGTTATGAAGAAGAGATTTGTCTTAAATGTGTGCTGTAAAATCAGACATGTGACCAAGGCTATGTTCGGGTGGGCACGCCCCCTTGGTGCTGGACACGCCCCCTTGGGGGCGACCATGTTGTCCTCCTTTTTGTTTTCCAAAATATGGTCACCCTAATATTGAATCAGCCCTCGGGCTGAATAAGGTTCCCTACCCCTGTATTAAAGTGAGGCAGGAACAAGGCAGAGGCAAAACAAGACAGATCAATGATAGCAAGCATGGCTGCCAAGGCTGCCATAGACCGCTCTGCAATCAACATTAGGGTCTTGCAACCACTTATTCTAGAGTTGTCAAATCAAATGGCTTCTAAATATTACCAGTCCTGTGTTTGCCAAAACCAACATATAGCCAATTCTGCTGAAACACATCCCATCACTTTGTAGGAGACCAGCAAATAAGGAACACTCCGAACATGTAATTCCCAGTTCCACATCAGAGGTCTTCATCCAATGCTGCCCTTGAGCAGAAGCCTATGTAGGACAAGAACCTCCTTTATTGTGAAGTCTCCTTTATTGGAGGCTGAAAACAAAGAGTTTATGAATTCTTGTGCTTCAAGAATTACAGAAGAAACTGAAGTAACTCTCTCAGACATCATTTTCATCCAGGAAGACTATACTACTCACCAATCCCACACTGGAGACTCTTCTGAGTGTCACAGGCTATTAAAGATCTTCTCAGCGATACCATCCATGATCTGAAATGCTCTCTCCACAGAGGCCTGCTTAGTGCCTACTCCGGATTCTTTTTGGTGCTGGATAACAACTCAAAATAAAAATACCTCAGGATTCTTAGAATCATAGAACAGTAGAGTTGGAAGAGGCCTATAAGGCCATCAAGTCCAAACCCCTGCTCAATGCAAAAATCCACCTTAAAGCATCCCTAACAGATGGCTGTCTAGCTGCCTCTTGAATACCTCTAGTGTGGGAGAGCCACCTCATCCCTGGGTAATTGGTTCCATTGTTATACTGCTCTAACAGTCAGGAAGTTTTTCCTGATATCCAGCTGGAATCTGTCTTCCTGTAACTTGAGCCCATTATTCTGTGGCTTGCACTATGGGATGATCAAGAAGAGATCCTGGTCCTCTGTGAGGCAACCTTTCAAGTATTTAAAGAGTGCTATCATCTCTCCCCTCAGTCTTCAGAGGGCTTTAACATTCTTGAGGTCCTGACTTGTTGAAGCTTTAACCTCTGTCTGTGCTTGATTTTATTGGTTTATTTACACTGTGATGTGTTTATGTTGTAATTCTATTTTATAGTTTTGGACAGTATTTTAAGGCATGGCTGAGGCAGGCTGAGGCCCTTCTCAGGTGACAGCATTTGGGTTACTGGTAAACGACAGCAAATTATTAATGATTTCATGTTATTTCTTTACCATTCTGTGAAATTTCTGCCTTAAGCAACAAAATGTCTTGGGCTTCCTTAGGGGGGAAGGAGAATCAGGCAGGTCTGAGACAAAGGTGAGAGCCCCCATCTCAGGCTGGATCACACACACAAAAAGGGTGGGGGAAGCATGAGCATGATTTTTTTAGTATTCAAGCATTGCTCTCACCATATGAAAGAAACATTTTGTGTGTGTCTGGTTCTAAGTCAGACTTCCCCAACCTGATACCATCCAAATGTTTTGGACTACAACTCTCCTCATCTCTGACCATTTACCTTGATTGCTGAAGCTGATGGGAATTGTGATCCAAAACATCTGTAGGACATGAGGTTGAGGAAGACTTTTCTAAGCTACATATCTTGCAGATTCCTGCTTAAGCCAGATTTTGGTAGTGATGAATTCTCATATGACATCCCTGAATTAAAAATGCCTACAAGGAGATTTTTATAAATGTCTTTTCCAGTATAAACATCTGAACCTCCTGATGACACTTCCCATTCAAATGGGAAATGACTGGTGATTTTTGGATTTCAGTTAATATTGTGCAATTTTAGTTTGCAGAATGCCCTTGTTCTTTTCTTTTTAATAATAATAATAATAATAATAATAATAAAGCATGCATTCTAATTTATCTAAATGCATCATATAAAATATTCAGAAGTGCAGATAAATAGTCAAGCCCTTTACAAAGCCTTTTAATAGTGTTTGATTAAGAAGGGTATAAAATGGATCAGGATCACTGATCATTATGATATGAATAAAAGGGATTGCATCACATTCTTATATGGTGAAGCAATTGGATATAAGAAGAGGGAAGGAACAGAGAGAAAGAGAAGTATGCCTTAAATGATATATTATAATTATAAAGGACATGTAAAAAGTAGTTCTCTTGCATCCCCCCCCCCCCGAAAAAAAATATCCCTGGTCATCCAGACTGTGGAAAATGCCTGCCTATGTTGAATGTAAACCACAAGGAGGGAAAACAGATTTGTTTCCTAATTGTGATTAATGTGTGTGCATTGCTGGCATTGATGCTCACTTGGCTTGATTAAATTCCTGGGGCATATGAGAGCCATCAGCATTTGCAAATCAATATTTTTATCAGTGGCTCAATTCTTAGGTCATAGTATTTCAATTCTTTAAAACATTCACAACTTGCCAAAGTAACTGTGAATATTATTCTTGCCCACCATTTCCATGGCTTCATTTTATCACAGGGGTAGGAAATGTCTGGCCCTCCAGATGTTATTTTACTGCAACTCTCATCATCCCTCATCATTAGTGATGCTAACTAAGGCTGATGGGAGCTGCAGTCCCACAACATCTGGAGGACCACAAATTGTCCACCCCTTATAAAAGGAAGCTATGAAAATGAAAAGCATAATATTCACAGTTACTTTGGCAAGTTGTGATTGTTTTAAAGATAAAGAGTAGGATGCCTATTTAACTCAATAACATAAGAAGAGTCAAGCTGGATAAGACCAAGGGTCCATCTAGTTCAGCACTCTGTTCACACAATGGCCAACAAGGAATCCACAAGGAGGACATGGTGCAACAGCACCCTCCCACCCATGTCCCCCAGCAACTGGTGCACACAGGCATACTGCCTCTGATACTGAAAGTAGCACAAAGCCATCAGGACTAGTAGTCATTGATAGCCTTCTCCTCCAGGAATTTATCCAACCTCCTTTTAAAGCTATCCAAATTGGTGGTCATCACTACAACTTGTGCTACTGAATTCCATAGTTTGACTATATGCTGTAGACCCAGCTTCATGGGATATCCCCGGGTTCTAGTATTATAGGAGATGGAGAGGATCTCAACCAAAACTGAGTTTTATAAAACAGCTGTAAACATATGCCATTATAAATTGGCCCACAAAAATAGGCCTTGGTACATACAGAGGGTTCAGAGGAGGGGCTGAATCTACCTTTAACTTTGGGACAGCCTTCAGAGACTCAGTAGCAGCATGGGAGAGAATGCAGAGTTGGCCGGAATCCCTGCAATGTACAGAAAACTTGTGGGGAAAATAAAAGGGTCTCTCCCTATGTGCTGAGCATCCAGGGGCAAGCACAGACAGAACACAATGTTTGTGTCTCACTGGCTACTTGGCAGCTGCATCAGCTTCCATTAAAACTCACAAGGCTGGCTTATAAAATAAAATCTGAGCAGGCCAGTTGTTGGTTTGTTTCTTTTTAAAAACACCAATGATAATATAAGCCTTCAAATCAGAGTTAACATCCAAGTATTTGGTTGTGTGCATGTTTTTTTTTTTTAACTGCCAATCACAGTTAAAAAAAACAACCCATAATATAATTTATTATATTATGACGATAACCCTAATTTGCCCTGTCCTGGACGGGGTTGCACTCCCCCTAAAGGATTGGGTCCGTAGTTTGGGGGTGCTCTTGGATCCAGAACTGTCACTTGAGGCACAGGTGAACTCAGTGGCAAAGGGCACCTTTTATCACTTAGGCTGATATACCAGCTGCGCCCTTATCTGGACAGAGGGGGGATCTACACTAATGCTTTAAAGCGCTTTATAACAGTTTTGACAACTGTTGGGGCCCAGGACATACTGCATATACAGGTTTCAAAACGCTTTCAAAGTGCTTAAATTTATCCATGCTCTGATAACCTCTCGTTTGGATTACTGCAATGCGTTATAAGTGGGGCTGCCTTTGAAAATGGTCTGGAAACTTCAACTGGTACAAAACAGGGCAGCACGGTTACTAACCAGGGACTGGCCGATGAGACCACATTACGCCAGTCCTTTTCCAGCTTCATTGGCTGCCAGTCCAGATCCGGGCCCGATTCAAAGTGCTGGTATTAACATTTAAATCCCTAAACGGCTTGGGGCCAGGTTATCTGAAGGAATGCCTCCTCCCGTATTTACCTGCCCGGACCCTAAGGTCATCCTCAGGGGTCCTTCTCCGCGAGCCCCTGCCAAAGGAAATGAGGCAGGTGGCTACCAGGAGGAGGGCCTTCTCTGCTGTGGCTCCCCGGCTGTGGAATGAGCTCCCTAAGGAGGTTCTCTTGGCACCTACATTATATGCTCTTAGACGCCAGGTGAAGACCTTTTTATTCTCCCAGCATTTTAACAGTCTATAAATAAATTTTAACTTGGTGTTTTAAATTTGTAATTTTGCACTGCTGCTGTTTTTATCTGGTTGAGCTTTTATATTGTATTTTATATTATGGTTTTATACTGTTGTTTTATACTTTGAATGTTTTTAATTTTTGTGAACCGCCCAGAGAGCTCCGGCTATTGGGCGATATAGAAATGTAATAAATAAATAAACAAACAAATGTCTATTCAGTGCATTAATATTTAGCCAGACTATTTATTTTACATGTCAATCCTTAACAATCCTGCAACTTAACAACATTACGCATGGAATAATATTGTGTTACTTATTGGGTGGCTTTGTGCTCAGCAAGCCTAAGGAAATTCCTGATAAATATTACCTCCACCTAGTTATAAAAAAACTACTGCTGGTCTATCATCTCTCTCTTTACACACATAATGAAAATGTATCTGGAATAACGTTATGACAAGACTCAACATTGTTTAAATGTTGCATTGTGGGGGAAGATGGCAACCCAGATGGACAGCTTATATAAAACGGTATTCTAATTGGTTGCAGCTAAAGGAATTTTACTTCATCCAACTGTAAGGCATTGCTTGCTTTTAGATGGGAAATGTCATTTTTAGAGACTGGAGCAACTCTGTAGTTAAGATATATCACATACTGTATTAAAACCATGACACTTCTATGCCAGATAAAAATCAAGAGGATTTATCCGAACATTGCATCAATCCTTAACTTTGGTGTGGAGGACGTCTTCGATGAGGAGTACAAACTGTTCAGATTACAGAGACATGATGTAAATTCCACTGTATGCAGGATTATGGGGTCTTTCCTATTCTTCTCATAGGGCGTCATCAGGCGAGTATTTTATTGCATGTCCAATACTGATAACTCATGGATTTTTGTGAATCCTCTCATGATGTTGTCTACCTCCCGCCCCTTCTAGCCTTCTTCTCACCACAAAAAAGCCACCCCAGTAAGTCTGTATCACTTTTAAAGTTGGAAGTTGTTGCTATCTCGTGCTGTGTGTAGGAGAAACAGCGCAATAAAGACAGCCCCTGAATAGGCCACATGCACTTTTTTACTTTCTCTTTCATCTCCCTGAGAGAAAGGCCCTTTCTACACCATACCGGTGTAGAGGGAGGGAGGGGGGAGGATCTCACGATATTCTGATCAAGAAATCCTCCCCTTAGTCCACATGTGGACGTGACATCCTGGGAGGAAGGAGAGTGTTGCGCCTGCCATTTTTTATATATAAAGGAGATGAGTGCACATGCGCTCCAACTAAACCATAAGTGTTTTTTTTAAAAGCCCCAACCCTGCTCCCCCAATTCCTCCAGGCCCAGTTCCTTCCCTCTACTGATCCCCACTACTCGCAGTCAGGAGGGAAGAAGCCGGGATGGGCGGCCACACCTCCCACAGTCTCTGGACGATCCCGAGACCGCAGGAAGAATCGGGTTTTCTCAGGGATTATTTTCTCGTCCCTCCTTCCTCCCGGGAGTCCCTGTGCATCATTTGGAGGCACAGGGACTCAGCCGTGTCCAGCCCGGATTTTCAGGCTGGTGTACAAATGGCCAAAGAGGAAGTATCAAGCAACAAAAGTGGGGGTGGAGAAGTGACGGTAGGCAAGCGTGATTTCCCCCTGTCTGATGGAGCTCATAATAACCTGCATGCATTGGATTCTTCATACCTTCTCCATTGATTTTCATGGAGTGAAGGTAATAAATCAGGAAATGAGACAGGAAGAGCAGAAAAGCCAAGAGAGAAAAAGATATGGAGAATAGTTTTTGGAACTGTTAATTGTTTTGGACTATTCAAGCAAGCATGTGGCCTTCTAAATACCAATGTAATAGGATCTCCTATTCTGGCACTGTGCAGAGAAAGAAAGAAAGAAAGAAAGAAAGAAAGAAAGAAAGAAAGAAAGAAAGAAAGAAAGAAAGAAAGAAAGATTAAGATTTGGAACAAGTAATTATATAACTTCTGATACTTCATATGATTCTCAAATGGTAGTGAAGAAAGATTGGAAAAGAATTGCCACGTGGCTCCTAGCAGTGGCCTAAAAGGGGGGGGGGGAGAAATCAATAGATTGGGAAGTGAGTCCTGAACCAAGCTAAAGTTTCACTGATAAGCTTCCTTAGAAAAAAAAAAGGGGGAACTACAGGGACTCATTCTCAAGTTACTTTGTGATTATGGAAAGTTATACTTGTCCTCCTCAAAGTACAGCAAGCTTTAAATCCAAATGGTACATTAGGATTGAATTGAATCCTTAGTGGACCCTTGAAAGTATTTGCCATTTACACAACCAATACTAAGATTGAGGGATGATGACCGCTGAATGCCCCCTATTAGAACTCATACATCAATGACTTACATTCACCAGCAGCACTGAATACGGTGGTTTGATGAGGTTATATTATTTATTTTGCTACAGGGCATATTAAAATGCACTTTAAATTATGCATAACATTCCTCGGCATTCGTAGTCCCTTGATTCTGTACTAATTTTCTTCCAAAGCAGTTGAAATTTCTGCTTGAGCTGCTCAAAATTGTTTTTCCAATCTAAGATGTAACATGGGGCTTCAAGGCACCAAGTTGTGAATTCAGAAAACAGTTCCAGTATCGTGTCCTCATATGCATAGACACTTAGGCCGTTGCTAGACGAGGCGTTAGCGCAGTGTGAGGCCCGGTCTCCCTCCTGTGCATCCAGATGACGCACAGGGGATTCCGGGGTCAGGCCGGGCTAAGACCTCCCTTAACCTGGGATAAGCGGATTCGCTTATGGCCCGGCTTTTCCGCAGCCCTGGCCTGAGGCTGGGGCTGCGGAAGGTCTAGCAGGGTCCATGGCTTTTCCTGGCTGCTCACTTACTCGTGAGTAGCCGGGAGAAGCCACGGACTGGGCACAGCATTCCATAGGAGCGCTGTGCCCATCGGGCCGGGGGGGGGGAATCATGGGGGTGGGAGATGGGGGCTGGGGGAAAGAACCGACCTGGCAGGAGAGATGGGGGGAGAGCAGAGCCAGGGCATGGTGAGCGGGCACGGGCGAGCGGGCAGGGGACAAGGCATGGCAGAGGGGGGTGGGGAGAAGAACGGGGACGGGGGACAAGGCATGGCGGAGAGGGGTGGGGAGAAGAGCGGGGACGGGGGACAAGGCATGGCGGAGGGAGGTGGGGAGAAGAACGGGGATGGGGGACAAGCATGGCGGAGGGGGGAGGACGGGTGAGCGAGCAGGCAGGGGGATCAGACATTGTGTGTGTGGGGGAAATCGGGCAGGAGGAGTGGGGAACCCTTTATTTTTTTAAAAAAAAGACTTACCTGTTTCGGCAGTGCGCTCCTGCGCACATGGCGCTTTAAGGGGAGAAAACGCGGAGCACGCGACGGGGCTTTCCCTTGCCCCGTCGCGTGTTGACGTCTGGAAAAGGGTGACGGGGCGCGCTACCTGTAGCGCGCCATCGCCCCTCCTCCCAGACGGATTATCCGGTAGGTCTAGCAAGGCCCTTAGAGAGAGGCAAAAGGGACTGTGTAGGGAATCTTTTGAAAAAGTGAAGGGATGAGGAATATGTGATTGCTCACACTTTCCATGATCCTGGCCTCCACGCATTCTGTTGAATATCTATGAAGCCCTCTGTGCATAAACCCCTGTGTGAATTGGAAACTCTGGGAAAGATCTATACATGTGTTCACTTGTAACCACTTAGGCTCTATGCGTATTATTATTATTATTATTATTATTTGCATTTTTATACCGCCCAACAGCCGAAGTATATTAAACTGAATGGGTATTATTCAATACTGCTGCTGCGAATCCATTGATTAAGTTGCACCAGCAAGGCAGGAAGTTAGCGTTTCATAAGGAATCCTAGAAACAAGCCAAAATGTTTGTTTCTGGAATAGGATAGATCAGTGGAACTCCCCTCTGTGAACTCTGCTGACCTGGGCAGGATCTACACTACTGCTTTAAAATGCTTTATAATATAACAGTAATGGCAACTGTTGGGGCCCAGTGTACACTCCATATACAGTCTTCAAACTATTTTCAAAGTGTCATATCCTGCTTGATATAGATCTGGCCCTGTTCTGTTCTGAAAATGAGCATTTTGGTTTGTTTCCACTTGCTTTACAAACTGGTACTCTGCATCCATTTTCCATCAATAAGCTGTTATCTTTTTGCACAAGTGGTCATTTTGATAACCAAAAGAACCTGATTGATGACTTGGACCTGGGAGAATCAGAACATCAGAACAGCATGTATGGTCTACCATTGAATAACAGCTACAGCCCATTGTCTGTTAGCTCTGAAGGTACCTGCTTGGCAAAGGAAAAAGTCTTAAGATGGCTGGAAAGGATTTCTGTTGTAACCTTATATTAAGGCTGTGCAGGGGCCCCCCAATCTGCCTCAAAGGCTGGTTCGGAGCCCCTAAAGCAGCCCCAATCTGTCTCGGAGCTGTTTTGGGGGTTGCCCGACTCACCTCGGCACTAAAGCCGAGGCGAGATTCAGGCCCTGTGAGGTGACTCAGACTTTTCTAGGTGCCGGTTGTGCAGGCAGCACCCAGAAAAGCCTCCCTTTCCCCACTTACCTGATGCCTCTGCCACTGCCTCACTTCTGTCGCTGGTGACGCAGGTAAAAATAACCAGGCTGCGTGCAGTTTTATGATATTGCAGGGCCATTGAGTTATTAGTACCTCTATGGCCACCGTAGTTTGGTAAGGCCCGCCCGGTGACGGTCCAAATCAGCCTGAGGTGACCCAAAGCTTTGGAGCTGATTGGCTTCGGCTTCGGGGTGTCTCGGGCTGAGTCAGAACCAAGCCGAGGAGGGCCAAATCAGCCCACCTTGACTCAGATTCGGTGCCTCGGCCTGAGGCAGTGCACAGCCCTACCTTATATTACTAGTCCCTTTGTAGTCTGTTTTTAGAAGCATTTATTGCATTTTTGCAGAATTGAATTATTTCTTAAGCAACTATTGACCTAAAATTATTTGAAATAATCTATGAAACATGGGTTTGCATACTCCAAACAAGCTTCATACTCCAAGGAGACCTATAGATGACCAGCATGTTGGGGTGTGTGTGTGTTAAATTATTATTTTTCCATTTTTCTTCCCAAATGAAATTTCAAATGTAATCCTCAAAACCAAAAGAAAAACGTTCCAGAAGCATACAATTTCACTACTGTCTATCAATCCAGAGAGAGAGAGAGGCAATTCGGATGGTTAAAAGCACAAAAACAAAGCTTAGAAACTCAGTCCACTTTCAGCAGAACAGAAACAACTGATTTAAAAAGAAATGGTAGCCTGGCACCTTCAAAGTCAGAACACCTTCCTTGAAACTCTAGTTGCAGTTTCTCAGCATAGGCCACCTGTCTTTGCTTCTTGCTGGAGTGATATTTCATTTTCATACAATACTTGTTGGGAAGGTGGAAAGGGTGAAATTCTCCTAGCACCTGAGCCATCCGACTGAAACAAAAAGCCTCAGCAACTGCTAGTTGAAAACATTCTAAAATCCTGAGTGTGACTTTAAGAACAAATGGCTGCAGAGGCTGAGATGTGAATCCAGGATTGATTTATGTTATTTTAAAGCTGCCTACTTATACCTGCTTCCCTTGTAGTTCACATGTCCCACAACAAAATAGGTCAAAAGGCTACAGGAAAATAAAGATCCAATTCACTATTACACTAATAAAACTATATTTGAGTGGAAACTCCAGCCCTGAACTGTAGTGCAGTTAAATTATATAAGATTCAGTCCATGTATATTTATCTAGTTATGAATGAATGAATGAATGAGTTCCACTCATCTCAGGGGATTTAAAGGGCTGAAGCTGAAGATTTAGATGCCTTACTTGTCATGACTGTAGGGCAACAGTAAACAAGAATTTTATTTGGAATGTTGAAATGTTGCAAATTTGTATGGGGACCCCCTCAGCTGAAATAGATAGCTGTGTTCACCTCGGTTATCCTCTAATTTACAAGGTAACATGTCTTGACTGCTTGAAGGATGCATGGAGTAGAGTTTATTTTCAACAAGAATTTGGAAGGAAAGAAAACATTACAGACAGAGAAGTAAAGCATACATTTGTACACACGTGACCATATGCACAACCATTTGCACTCAGACGCTTCAGACTGCCAGCACTTACACACCAGACTACATCCTTGTCCCTTCCCCCAAACTGAGACACACACCTAGCAGTCTTAACAAGGAAATTCTAACAAAGTTGGTCTTCTTTTGACATCCCATTCCACTCTGCTGGCATCATCATTAGTCATATCTGTCACTCCCTTATAGCCTTGTTATAAATCAAGCAACTGACAATATGCCAACTGTACTCATTTTCACTGAATGCTGCAGGGCACTAACGGCACACTCCTATATATATGCTTACTCAGAAGTAAGTCCCACTATAGTCAGTGGGGCTTATTCTCAAATGTGAATGCATAGGATTGCATCATTACATCCCTCATTTTCAACATTTTGCCAAACATATACTAATGGGCACCATTTCACAACACACAACAAGTAACTGTGTGCTAAAAATAATAAAGAGATGGATAATTACTGTCCATTTCTCCCTCTGCATCAGCATTCCTAAATCTCTCCCCTTATTGAATTTCTGGCTTTTGAAAGTCCTGAATAGCAACTGTACAAGACCACCCTAACCAAGCATTGCCAAATTCTGCATTGCTACTGAACTAGTACTAGCTTGTAACAGAACATGCTGTCTGTTGACATACTAACAGTTCGCAAGACACAACAACACACCATAAGTGATCAAACATGGTGGGTTGTCATGTTATGCAGACCCAGCACAGTTTCTGTAGGGTGGCTTATTCTTCATGAACAAGCCACACTGAGAATCCATGGCTTGTTTTAGTGTTGTTGATACCCATGGTGGCTTGTTCTGTCA
This sequence comes from Elgaria multicarinata webbii, assembly GCF_023053635.1. NCBI lineage: Eukaryota > Metazoa > Chordata > Lepidosauria > Squamata > Anguidae > Elgaria > Elgaria multicarinata. Next base: position 71,402,366 of record NC_086173.1, on the reverse strand, counting down.
TCCAAACCCAGCAGGGCGATTTCATTGTGGTTTGTTGGGAATGCTTACAGAGCAGCCTGTCAAGAGTGGCAAAAACCTTTTCCACTCCTCGTGATCTCGCTGGTGCCGCCACCATCCCCTCTCATCCATTTTCTATGCCCTTCATTCATGCCCCTAAAAATAAAAGGACTCTGAAGAGTGTCCCAAACACATTTGCAACTTCTTTTTTTTAAGTGTGTGTGTGTGTGTGTGTGTGTGTGTGTTTGGCCCTGTATGAGTGGCCAGGAATGAATGACTCCTGTTAGGATATTTTTGTCTCCATTTTACTGCTCTGTTTTGATATTTACATAATTTCTGTCTTCATTTTACTGCTCTGCTATGAGGTTTTGTGCAAATTTTGCCTCTTTTTGACAGCTCTGCCTTAAAATTATTTCATCTTGTACAAAATGATTTTCCATTTTGAATTCAGTCATAATAGTTAATTTCAAACCCAAACGTTGTCCCTAGTTCAAAAATTTATGTCTATAAAACTCATATTTGGGGTTGGATCCAATGCTCTCATTCTGTTGACGGACAAATCTCGAGAAGATATTAGGGTTTCACATAGGGGAGGAGAAAGGGAGGAACTCCTGTCATGCTAGTACATGTTCACTAGAGCAACACTGGATTTAACCCTTACTGTAAATCTGGCTACTTGCCCTTGTAGTGATAAAGCCTCTGGTTTCACAGTTTGGTACTATACTGTTGAGCCAGTACAAGTTAGCTAATTTAGCTGTCTTTGCCAATGACAATGAATCAAGGCTGAACATTTATATTAGGGATTCCTTGAATTAACAGCACTTGCTTCATCTTCTTTTATGCTTTTAGGATAATTTTACATTGTGGTTGCTAATTATTAATATATCATTTTAAGCAGTAGTGCAATTTTAGTGCTATCTCAGCAATCATAAACTTTGCACCGACTAATGCTATACATCACGTCTGCAATCCAGGAAAAGTAAGGTCTGCTAAAGAGCATTCATATCAATGGGATTTATGCCCTCTTTCAGTGGTGTTGATATGCTTGCATCGATACCCTGACATGTAACCTTGGACCACCCAAAGACTGGGTTCATTAATTGGGAAGGACTTTTCTCACTTGCCTGAGTTCCCACATAGACACCTTGGAAGCAAAGGTGTCACTCACCAGTCACTCACCAGTATGATAACAACACAATTTAGATCAGCACAATTCCATTTATTACTTGATAGCCAACTAGGCGTATTGCTCAATAACTAACACAGAACAAGAAAAATACTGAGTATTGACATACAATAAAATCAAGGTAGATGTAATAATAGGAAATTAATTAACAATTTAACAAACCATCAACAAATGATTTGTATACTAAAAATATTAAGTAAAAAAGCAAATAACCTATATTATCATCTAGTTGAGTTAAAAAAAATCTTTGCTTGAACCAATTTAACAAATTTAGTAGTATGTTGTGTTACAAAATATTCTGTCCCAGAGCCATAACAAATACAATTTTGTTTAAAGAGGAATTATCTTTAATACCAGCTGCAAGGGATCAAGCATAGGCATGTGGATGGAACTTGCCCGGGGTCCCCAGGCACACCCTAATATCTTCAGGGGGCCTCCGCTTCCCCCCACTTCTCCCATCAGCAATGGCAGCATATGACTAGGTTGACCATATTTTGGAAACCGAAAAGGAGGACAACATGGCCACACCCAAGGGGGCATGCCCACCAACATGTCCAGCTCCCAAGGGGGTGTGCCCACCCAAACATGCCCTTGGTCACATGTCTGATTTCACAGCACACAATACAAACCTGTTCTACATAACATCTTAATGTTAAAATCACTGGAGGGACTGGGCGGACTTTGTCCATTACAAATTTGTACTCTCCTCTTTCTCTTCTGCCATTTCATTGGTCAAACAGCAGTATTACTCAACGTTGATCCAGTCAAATGCTAGGCATCCTCAGCGGCTCTTTGCATCCTTCAATTCTCTCCTGAAGCCTAATCCACCATCTCTCACCGCCTCTCTGTCTGCTAATAACTTTGCCTCTTTTTTCAATGCTAAAATCCAAACTATTCGCTCTGATCTGGCCAGCTCTGCTCCTCTTCCAGTTCCTGTTCCTCATCTGTCAGTTCCTCCTGCAAATTTCTCTGCGTTTCCTTCGGTCTCAGCTGATGAACTGTCTATAATACTGCGCTCTTCGAAGCCCTCCACTTGTTCTCGTGATCCGATTCCCTCTCGCGTCTTTATTAACCTTATCCCTGCTGTCCTCCCTTCCTTGCTTCATATTATTAATTTTTCTCTGTCCTCTGGTTCATTTCCTTCTGCTTTTAAACATGCTACAGTCTCTCCTATTCTCAAGAAACCTACTCTTGATAGGCTATCTCTGTCTAACTACCGACCTGTCTCTTTGTTGCCGTTTGTTTCAAAGATCCTGGAGCGTGTGGTCTACTCTTGTTGTCTTGATTTTCTTTCTAGTAACTCTGCTCTGGATCCTTTCCAATCTGGATTCCGTCCTTTGCATTCCACTGAAACAGCCCTTACTAAGATTACCAATGATCTTCTTACTGCCAAGTCTAAAGGCCATTATTCCGTTCTTATTCTCCTTGATCTAACTGCAGCCTTTGACACGGTTGATCATGATCTTCTTTTAGATTCCCTTCATGACCTTGGATTTTGTGGCTCTGTCTATAACTGGTTTGCCTCCTATCTAGCGGGTCGCTCTTTCAGCGTGTTGGCTAATGGCAGCTTGTCTTCTTCTTTTCCCCTTTCTGTAGGGGTTCCGCAAGGCTCGGTGCTTGGTCCGCTGTTGTTTTCTTTATACATGTTGCTCTTGGGTAATCTTATTCAATCTCATGGCCTCCAATATCATCTGTATGCCGATGATACACAATTATATCTTTCTTCTCCGGATCTTTCTCCTGATGTTCACGATCGTATCTCGGCATGTCTCTCAGATATCTCAGCTTGGTTGCTTCATCGTCATTTGAAACTTAATATGGCAAAGACTGAATTGCTTGTTTTTCCTCCTAAACCTTCTCCTCATCTCTCATTCTCTCTTACTGTCAATGATGTTACACTTACTCCAGTCAAGGAAGCTCATAGTCTTGGCTTTATATTTGATTCCTCGCTCTCCTTTATTCCTCATATTGAGGCAGTAGCTAAATCCTGTCGTTTTTTCCTGTATAATATTGCCAGGATTCGATCATTTTTGTCTGTCTCTTCTGCCAAGATTCTTGTTCATGCATTGGTTATTTCTCGGTTGGACTACTGCAACCTTCTTCTCACTGGCCTTCCTTCTTCTCACATCAGTCCGTTGGTTTCTGTTCACCACTCTGCTGCTAAGATCATCTTCTTGGCTCGCCGCTCTGACCATGTTACTCCACTTCTGAAATCTCTTCATTGGCTTCCAATTCACTTCAGAATCCAATATAAACTTCTCCTGTTGACCTACAAAGCTTTTCACGGTCTAGCTCCTTCCTATCTCTCCTCTCTCATCTCACACTATTGCCCCGCTCGTGCTCTTCGCTCCTCTGATGCCATGTTTCTTGCCTGCCCAAGGGTCTCTACTTCCCTTGCTCGGCTTCGTCCATTTTCTTCTGCTGCCCCTTATGCCTGGAACGCTCTTCCAGAACATTTGAGAACTACAAGTTCAACTGCAGCTTTTAAAGCTCAGCTAAAAACTTTTCTTTTTCCTAAAGCTTTTAAAACTTGATTTTGTTCTGACTTTATACTGTTAGTTTTACCCTACCCAGTGCCTGTTTACCCTACCCTGTGCCTGTTTGCTTTCTCTTCCCCTCCTTATTGTTTTATTATGATTTTATTAGAATGTAAGCCTATGGGGCAGGGTTTTGCTATTTTATTGTTTTACTCTATACAGCACCATGTACACTGATGGTGCTATATAAATTAATAATAATAATAATAATAATAATAATAATAATAATAATAACAACAACAACAACAAGTGAGTCATTCAATGTATCCGAAATTAACTTCACTCATTCCTACTTTTCTATCTTTTGCTGTACTTTGAAGCTTTTGCTATACTCTGTGTGATACAGTCTCCCTTACCCTCAAATTTCTTTTCTGACTGGAAATCCTTCACTGGAAGACTATAGTCTCACCTTTCCTAACATTTAACACTCTTTCCCTTTCACCTTTCTCATATCCATACTCACAGATTCAGCATACTGCTACCACTGAACAAATGAAGCAGTTGACAAGTACAGAAAAATCTAGTACAACAAACAAGCAATCAAGCATTCAGAAAGAGTATAAACTACTATTACACTGCAAACATTAGCCATGGAACAAAATGGACTAAAGCCTAGCACCTTTTAGCTTGTTTCAACTTCAGCAAGACATAACAGTCAAAAACAACAAAGAAAAACACACCTACCTCATTACAACCTAATGACAATTTTTTAAAAAAAGATTTTTAAGAAGGATGAACAATTATCAACAATTTTTACAAAATATACGTCATGCCAATTATATCAAACAAATTAGCGAGGAAGGTCAAATGATCAAAATGCATTATTTAATAGGAATATCACCTCCAAATCATCCCCCCAACTCACACACAGAAAACTACAGCCCTCCCCCAATACACACCGCGAACATGCATATGCATCCATTTATAGTCAAACAAACAGGCATCCCATATCATCACATCAATGCACTCACACACTGCCAGCACACACACACACACACACACACACACATTCATTAGCTTCGGCTATTGGGCGGTATAAAAATGTAATAAATAAATAAATAAATAAAATTCACTCTAACAACCAAGCATCCCATTCAGACATCAATACATTCACACACTGCCAGCACACACACACACAGCATCACCCCACACATATCCATTCACTCAAACACCCAGGCGCTTCATTCGTGCCAGCCAAGGAGAAGGCCAGACCGGCACTGGGGGCAGGGGCTGGAGGATGCATTCCCGGAAGCCCAGGAACACATCCTCTGGGCTTTTTCCTTGGTAAATTGGGGCCCAGCCCTGGTTGCCCCAGAGATCCCCATTTTTCCGGAGGTCTCTGGGGTTTTCCGGGTCATCTGATCACCCTACAAATGACACTTCCCAGAAATAAAGCAGGCACAGCAGCGGCACCTCCAACTCCCATCCCTACCAGCCTGCTAAGGAAAGTCCAGGTCTTAAAAAGGCAGCGCACACTGGCGATATGGGGGGGGGGTCCTTGGCCCACTAGGAAAGTCAGTCAGTGGGCTGTCAGGGTTGGAAGCAGGAGGCTTGTTTCCAGGGCCTTCAGAAACAGGCCCCAGCCCCTCTGCCCCCTCCCATGATCCTCTCCCTCACACATACGTGTCCAAGAAAGGTGCAGCCAGCCACTCGAAGCGGGCACTACATCTTGTCTCACCTCCCAACCCTGCCCACCCACTGTCTCATTCAGCCCTCTGATTCCCAGTGGGAAATACTAGGCTGCACCTTTTACATATCTGAATGTAAAATTTTATTTTGTGTAGCAAAGGCCATTACAACAGAACACACAGAAACAAAAGTAAAATACATATCAGTTTAAAATAAAGTTAAAACCCAACTGTAATGGCTTACTCATCAATACAGATCAGCTTATCACAAATTTCTCTCCTGATTCTTACTCAGAAGTAGGCAAGACAAGCCTCTGCTCATCAAACCTCAGAAGTAAGCAGGACTGAATCACTCAGTCACTTCCTCTCCAAGCCTGACCTACCCTCTTCCAAGCATGGAAAAACTCTTTTTTCCAATCAGCATCTGGTAAGAGCTTTTCACCACTGAACACTGAGAAAGGTTTTCCATGGGCAGCTGGTTGGCCACTATGGGAACAGAATGCCAGACTAGAAGGATCCTAGTCTGATCCAGCATGGCTCTTCTTTTGTTGTTCTTGGCTGTTGTTGTTGCTGTTGTTGTTGTTGTTGTTGTTGCCTTTCAGTGATGTTCTTCTGGGACACAAGCAACTCCAGCAGTCACTATTGCTTCCCCATTAAACATCTTTATATACAGTTGGAGAATCAATTGCTGTATGTATATTGACCTACCTTGAATATAACCTTTATTATATTCAGTAAACTCTTACCATCATGGTTCTCTCCAGAATGGAAAATACAGCATCTTGCTATGTGAAATCCACTTAAACAATATGCTCACCAAGTCAAACTCATATGACAAAATTCCATAACGATTACTTTATTATATCCCAAAGAACATTTGAATAAGACTTTAGATTTTCTGTTTGTTCGAAGAGTAAGGTCAATGGCAAAACCACCCCCCAACCCCAAGGCCTGATTTTATTGATGGTGCTATATAAATAAATAAATAAATAAATAATAATAATAATAATAATAATAATAATAATAATAATAGTATAACTCCAGCTGAAATTGAATTAGTTGGAAAATGTTGCTAACAGAGGGATTTTTATGGAGGAGCAGCAAAGACTGAATGGAAACCTGATGCTCATGGCACTTGTTTTGCCTGTTGTTCAATTATATCCAAGTTCCTATTAATGATTCCCTTCCTTTTCATTTGAAAGGCTTTCTGCTCTGTAATGAGATGGTAAAATATCCCCAGGCTGAATGGAAGGTGGGAGATTGTATCACTGTCATTATACTGCTCTTGATGCTAGCAAACCAAGTACTGTTCTTGGATCAACAAGGTCTCCAATTCACATTTCAGGGTGGGGACATTTCAAAGGAATGTAAATTACTGAACCTAATCTGAATTTTAGCAGAGGTGAGCTACATCAATTTAGGCAATGCACTGACACACAGCACTCACCTCTTCAAGAGCTATAAAAGAAGGGTGGGGGAATGTCAGTACTGACAAAATGTCTGCCCAAAAATTCTCACTTTCCCCCAACACCTTCATGCATTGTAGCAAAATAGGACTATTGTAATTATATTGTCCTCAAAACACAAAGAGTGTCTGACTGAGTGCCAAGTAAGTTGTAAGAGGGACGAAAGCACCTCTTGTCTATAGCACTATTGAAAATTCTCTAATAAAGGGTCAGACAGGCTTAAAATGAACCAAATAACTGTGGAAGGTCTATTAAAGACCTTTGGACTGCTCCTTTTTTGTTTTCTACTGTTGCTGATGTCACCACCTTTTGTTCTCATGCAATAATAAAGCTCTGCAATCCAAAGTGGAAAACCAGATTACTTTTTCTGTCGGGTATGTTGGAGCCTGGAAGTTTTCAGGGCTGATTAGAGAGCAATAACCTATAGCAGGAACAGCTTAACCTCTCTGGAAGGCCAGACATCTGGAACATGTAGGATTTTCTGGAAGTAATACACTTTTGTGGTGTATGTCTCTGTGTTTATGTGTGTGTGTTTCGAGGTTACTGGTAAAAGTGTTGGGTCATAACTAAGAGAGTTTATACAAAAGAAGAGAAGAAATCCAGCAAGGTTTTTTCTGTGCTGAGACTGAGAAGGGCAACCTGACCCTGTGATTTTTACCAGGCAGAGTAGAACCTTGATTCTGTCCTGTTCTCATTCCTTAAAACATTAAAGGTGGCTTACTAGGGCTGTCCATGTGCATGGTGGGGTGGGGAATTTGCCCATGTTAATGTGTTACTTCCTTACATTACAAAGATCAGGGAACATCTCATATTTGGATGAAGATTTCATAGAATCATAGAACAGTAGAGTTGGAAGGGGGCCTACAAGGCCATCAAGTCTAACCCCCTGCTCAATGCAGGAATCTACCTTAAAGCATTCCTGACAGATGGCTGCCCAGCTGCCTCTTGACATTTATTCTAGTAGTCTTCAGTATCTGCCATTAGTGTTCGTTTCTAGAACATTAGAGTTTGCAAGTAAACAAAGTCAGACCCCGCTCCTGCCATCTTCTCGCTTTCACATTGCTAAAAAAGAGGAAATACGTCACTCCAAAAGAGGACAATCCAGATTTGAATAAAATTAGCATAGAGAAAAATAAGATTCAACCCAACCTGGGCCAGATCTACACCAAGCAGGATATGAAACTTTGGAAATGGTTTGAAAACTGTATATGTAGTCTGTCCTGGGCCCCAACAGTTGTCACTACTGTTATAAACCGTTTTAAAGCAGTAGTGCAGATCCTGCCCTAGGGACATTTATTCAGACAGAAATCCCACTGCATTCAATGGAGCATGCTTCCAAGTGTGCATAGAACTGCAGGCTCAGAAAAGTTGCAGGTACACCAAAATGCACCTATTTATTAGGGCCAAAGCACATGTTACATCATGTTCACTTTAATTAATATGCTTAGAACTGTCCACAGCCCTTTCTTTAGGGAAAGCAGCTGTACCATGAGGACCACTGGATCAGGTTCCTGGCATGCAGGGGTGGAGAAATGTTAACCCTCCCCATGCCATTTTCTCACCAGAAATCATCCCTTAAAGGTACTATTTGTCCTTAAGACCATTTGCAACTTTTATTGAAACATGTAGTTTTCCCCCCACCCCTTTTCTCTTTCTTCTCTATCGTCACTCTTGGACAAGATTTAAACTCTGAAAAGGTGAGCATCTTTTAGATGTTCTTAAAATGTGACTGGTTGTGTGTTTTTAAATATCCCTTCCCTCAACTTTGTCACATTCTGCACTCTAGCAGGCAACATCAAAATTCAAAAGATTAAAACTCAGATGTAATTATAAAAGATTTTGAAAACTGAATAATGAGGCCTGGCCTGTGTTCTCTGCCACTTAACAAGCTCCGGTTACATTGATTTTGCTGAATAACTTGTTAATATGATGCTTGGGAAAGAATATGGCATTTCCCCCCCCACCCAGATCAAATAACTGCATTTAATGCTCTAACAATAGGTCTTATGAAGTTTAATTTTCAACTCTCTTATATAAGATAAGCACAATGCTCCTATCTGACTGTGAATAAATACATTAGAATTAGCCTAAGCGTTTCTAATGGTGTTTTATTCATTAGTTGGTCCTTCATATCTTCAGTTCCACGCACTCTTAGTAGTACAATGCTAAGTCTGGAAACATATGCTATAAAGGACATTTGGGACCACTGTTGCTGAGAACACAGCACAAGTTTGGTTTAGCAACCTGGGTTTTATGTACAATTGTCAACAAGTCCAAGCGTAACATTGAGCATACTGATTGATATGTGCCAACTAAGACCTGAACTGTATTTCGGCACTGCTGCTGATTTTATCCTGGTTGTGCTTTTATATTGTATTGTATACCATGTTTTTATACTGTTAGTTTTATACTTTTAATGGTTTTAATTTTTGTGAACCACCCAGGGAGCTTCGGCTATTAGGCGTTAAACAAATGCAATAAATAAAAAAAAAAAAATAAGACCTGATCAATGCAGGCAACAATATCATTGCAGGCTGCAGAGAGGAGATATTTATAAATGTTCCATGCTAGCAGAAAAACTGGAACATCAGGAGAAATGTTCTATCCTAACACATACTTGCTAACCTAGTTTTCCATTTGCAGGGAGTTTTCTACAAAGCATTAAAACAAATTGCCACACCCTCTCCCCCCCCCCTTCCCCGGCTCTCCATACAGTCTGGACTAGTAGTGCCCATTCTACCACCTGATTCCAATGCAAGCGTGGACCAAGCCTAAGCGACTGGATAAGAAAGGGGTACCTGCAAAGTGAAAAGTCAATTCATCAATTCACATGTTATTAACAACAAATAGTTTCACATACATTTTTTGAAATCAGAAAAAAAATGCCTTGGCAAAGGTCTTGTCCTATACATATTCCCCCAAAGTAGAAACTTTTTCCAGTTATTGATCCAATCTAAAAACCCTCTTGTTCATTCCTTCAACATAGTAACATTGTGGTTTTTCTTTAGTTTTGCTATAAATCATATGTTATTTAACAATTTTCTAATGTTTGGAATGGAATTCATCTTCCAGTGTTTGACTAAAATTATTGCTGTACATTATAAACCTGAACACAGAATATTCCTTCACTAGGGAATAAGGGAATCACCATGCCAATCTGCCATTATACAGGCAGCAGGTACTGACATCATCTTTAAGTTACATTTATATATCTTAGGTTAAATGACAGCCTATGGCAGCCTCCTCTAAGCTGGTGTCGTCAAAATCTGTTGGACTTTAACTTCCACCATCCCCAAACAGCAGGTCCAATGCTGACTAAGGATGATGAGAATTGTAGTTTCCAACATATCTCGTTGGGGAAGTTTGCCCTAGGCAATCCACTGGCTTTTGGATCTTCCAGTGAGAAAGGAATTCTTCTACATAAAATGGAACTACTGTGTAGTGTTTTCATTTTATTAATAATATTCATAGTCTATATGTGATAGTCATATTCCACTGCTGTGGGCTGGCTGCGAATAATCCCAATGGCAGGAGGCAGTGTGGGCTTTCTGGACACCATTTGGCTTGCTGGGTCTCTCCCTGCCCTCTGCCTGGCTTCCGGCGACCAATCAGAGGTTGCCTTCCATCTAGGAATGTCTCTGGTTCAACACTGGATCGAGGCCAGAGAGTGGAAGAGCTGTGGTGACCTGACTCCAGCATAAAAAGTCAAGTTAAGTCCCTGACTTTTTAAACATGCAGCTTCACAGGAAAGCTCTGTGGTGGCAATGAATTGGCGGCTGTGTCATATAACCAACACAGCAGCACTGAGCAGCCATCACAGGGCTTTTAAACTGTATAGACAGCCCCAGAGAAGTTGCAGTGGAACAGCACATGGAACAGTGGTCAACAGTCCTTGACATGACCCTGCTCACAGAGTCCTGGGTACTTCACTATTCTAGGCCCATCCTCAAACGGTCCCACTTCTAACCCTTGTTTCAATGATTCATCTAATTCAGTTTCTCAACAGTTACTAGAGTGTAATTAAACTCAAATGATGAACCAGTTGTGCATGTGAAGAGGCCATGTGAGTGCTATGAACAAGCCAAGTTAAAGTCTATGGGAAGGGAGGAATTGATCCTGAGATTTATTTATTTATTTATTACACTTATATACTGCTCCCATAGACAGGGCTCTCTGGGCGGTTTACAGAAAGTCTAAAATTGAGGTAAAAACAAGTATACAAAATTTAAAACTCTAAAACACATTTATGGCATCCAATTTTCTATGGCTTCTTCATTTTCATTTGCGTAACTTTTAGATTTTCTCTCCCTTATTGAAACCCCACATTTTGATCTTTGAATGTGATGTAAATTAAGATCACTCCTATTGTGGACTGCAATGGAAGGGGAGCATATGTAGGACTCCCATGAGAATTCAGTATATTTCATCATAGAAGTTTGATCTTAAGAGCTGTAGCCTAGCGGCAGAGAAACTGCTTTGCATGCAGAAGGTCCCAGGTTGAATTCCTGGCAGCTTGAAGATGAGATGGGTAAGATTCTTGTCTAGAACCTGGAGAGCTGCTGCCAATAAGAATAGTCTCTGCTGAGCTACGTGATGATGATGACGACAACAATGATGAATACGCTGCCTTTCAGGATACAAGTCCTACCAAAGTAACATAGAAGTAATAAACCCACAATAAACACTGTTAACAGATTAACTCATCATCATCACCTGCATCACATAAAAAAACTATACAGAAAACCTTCAGAAATGGGGCCTACCAAAACACATCCACACCAACATCCAGAAAGCAGTCATACTTATAACATGCTCAATAGTCAGGAAATTCCTGAATCAGTAAAAGACAGCATGGATTTGGCAAAGCCTATCACGGCCATCTAGAAAAACTGCCACAAGCAAGAGAAATAATAATAATAATAATAATAATAATAATAATAATAATAATAATATCATCGCATCAGGGCTATTGGTGGAACATGGAACTGGGGGAGTTCAGCTGACAGAACATTTCAGTAGGCCTTGGGACTAAACATTGAGCATGTTTCTAAAGTACATAAAGAACCTTAGTAAGAGTCGCTGGCAGTCAAAATGGGAGTATAAATTGAATTGTGAATAAATAATGATGACTTGACTCTGATCCGCTTTTATCACAGCTGCACTACCTGATCCACTCTAGCAATGTGCCAAAGCAACTTGAGATTTTTTCTTTCTTTCATGGAATCAATATGACTATCATTATACTGACAATAAATGTTCCAGTTCCCTTGCGGTCATCTGCAGCACAGAGCAATATCTTATAACCAATGGCCCATAAATCCTGGTTACCATTTACTTTCTACTGCTGTCAATTTGCCCTCCATATCAGATTCTATCATCTTTTTCTCCGTGCATAACACAACAAATTCAAATTACAAGTTTTCAAGGAAATAAGGACAATAATCATGTCTCTATCACCTTTTGTCTCATGGAGATATAATGGGGCAGTAGGAAGCACTAAGTGCTAGCGTACGATAAAGAACAGCACAAATAACATTTGAAAATGCCCACAGCTCTCAGAATGAAGTCAGCCAAGCTACTCACCATGGGTTTAAATAACTGCTAAATCTATAATTGTCATGGTTGATACAAGGAGCTTTAATCAGTCCTTGAGAGGAGCTAAAAATTAATATGTTTCAAGGTTGCTTTCTCTATCTCAGCCAATCTTAATAACAGTAGACTTTAAAGAATTGTTGCCATCCCTGTTGAAAATGAGACAAACGTACTGATGGAATCCATAAAATAAGAGGTACCTATTCTAGATGCTACTCCTTTGTAGGGATGTGTGGATCAGAAAAACCTTTGAAATACAAAGGTTTCAATAAAAGTGGACTGGATATACCCAAATAAGTATCCATTTGAAGGTGGTGTCAGTATGGCACCCAGTCAAATGCTGACAACATTATAAAGTCCTCAATAAATTGTATTATAAGAGATGTTTATCCTTCTAATGTTGTAATATCAATCTTTTAGCTGTCAAAAGGGCAAAGAGAATCCATTGATGCTGACTATTTGTTCATTTCTAGGAGGAGGGCTTTCTCCGCTGTGGCACCCCGGTTGTGGAACGAGCTCCCCAGAGAGGTCCGCCTGGCGCCTACACTGTACTGCTTTCGTCGCCAGCTGAAGACCTTTTTAATCACTCAGTATTTTAACACTTAATTTTAACTTAAATTTAGATTTTGCTGTTTTAACTCTGTATTTTAATCTTATATTAACTTTGCTGTGTGGTTTTATCCTGGTTGCGCTTTTTATACTGTATTTCGTAATTGTGTTTTAACCTGTTGGGTGTTTTACTGTGGTTTTAATTTTTGTGAACCGCCCAGAGAGCTTCGGCTATTGGGCGGTATAAAAATGTAATAAATAAAATGAATAAATAAATAAATAAATTTCCATAAAGCAGGTAAACTATTAAAGACTGCTCCAGTATAAAATTTATCCATATAATAACCTCCTCCCAAAATGAAGCAACTGCTGAACATTGCAAAAACATATTTTTGGATAAAGCAGCCAGCAGAGCCAATGATGAGAGATAATGGGATCTGCAGTCCAACATAACCTGAAGGGCCACAAGTTGCCCACCTGTGTGTTGAGGAGTAAACCCCATTTTATTTATTACATTTTTATACTGCCCATTAGCCGAGGCTTTCTGGGCCATGCACAATTAAAGCAATAAAATACAACAAGTATTTTATATAAATTAGAAACGAAAAAGTTTTTTTTTTTTTAAGGAAATATAAAACCAGGTAAGTTAAAGTCTAGGGAAACCCTATGTGAAAAAAAAATGTTTTCAGGAGGCATTTAAAGGATGTTACATTTTCAGCCTCCTGAACTGTACGAAGGAGGGTTCTCCCAGGCATGGGTGCCGTTCCAGAGAAGGCCCGCTCCCAAGGTTCTTCATGGTAGCATTCTGTTCATTTTGGAATGGCCAGCAAGACATCCTCTGACGATCGTAACTGTTGTCTGGGTGCATATAAGGAAAGGCAGTCTGCTCGGTATGCTGGTCCCAAGTTGGTTAGGACTTTATCGGATAACAACATGACCGCGGATGTTATTTACACTGTACAGCTTCAATCATTTATTTCCCAGAGGAGAAAAAAATGTGGGAGATACATTTTTGGCAAGAACAGTTTGCATTATTTATTTATTTATTTATTACATTTTTATACCTCCCAATAGCCGAAGCTCTCTGGGCGGTATTGTCAGTTTCATCAATTTGAACAGAGCATTAGGACAACTGAACTGATGTCTATTGATTGCCTAGATTTTTTATTCCACTTATGGCACAATCTTATGCATGTTTAGACAGAAAAAAGTCCTACAACTCCCAGAATGCCCTAGCCAGCATGAATGGCTGGAGGCATGCTGGGAGTTGTAGGATTTGTTCTGTCTAAACATGCATAGGATTGCACCCTTAAAGACAGGAAAACATGTTTCTTTTTCTCAAAAAAACAGCAATCTTAACAATTGAAGCCAATACGCAAAATTCCCTCGCCTGAAACAGATTAGATCTTTATGGGACCTTTTCTTCAGCTATTTACCAGACCATTATCCTTATAAATTGTTCAGATTATAGTAAGTACAAACGAGGTCTCTTACCTTGAAGTTAAATCTGTGTTCACCAGAGAGCTGTAACCCAGAATAAGTGTGTGGTGGACTAATTGATGCTTGAGGTTATTGGGATTGTATCCAGTGTTAGTCCTAATTAGAGGGAATGAATAGGACTTAAGTTGATGTCCTATACATTTCAATAGGTCTACTCTAAGTAGAACTAACATTGGATATAACCCATAATCTGAAAAACGTGTGGAATTGTGGAGCTTCAGAGATGGAAGGGACCATAAAAGTCATCCAGTCCAACCCTCTGCTCAGTACAGGAATCTTGCAACTATAGCTGCCTTGACAGCTGGCTGTCCACTCTCTGCTCCAATACCTTCAACAAAGGAGAACCCACCACTTCCCTAGGCAGTCTGTTCTACTGTCAATACCTCTTGCCATTAGGAAGTTTCTCCATCCGTTGGTTCTAGTCTTGTCCTCTGGAGCAACAGACATTAAATCTGCTTCATCCTCTACATGACAAGCCTTTCAGATATTTGAAGACACTTATCATGTCAGGTCTCCCCTTAATCTTGCCTCCAGGCAAAACATATCAAGCTCTTTCAGTCATTCCTTACAGGACTCAAAGGTTCATCAGATGAGTGTTTTATCACATGTGCTGCCATTTACTGCTGTGTGTAGGAAAAGCAGTATGATAAAAACAGCCTCTGAATGGTCTATGTGGTCTTTGTTTACTTCCTCTTTCTCCTCTGGGAAGAAAGGAACTGGGGTGAAGAAGTGATGGTAGGGAACTGCTATTGCACTTTGTAGCAGGCTCCTATGTTTGGGAAACTACATTTGAAGAATCACATAAGTAGCCAGATGATGGTCCTTCTGAAATATAAGGCACATCTACATGGGACTTTTATCCTGAGATTGTCCCTAGGTCATCCCTGCACATCCACATGATTCACAGGAGATCCCAGGGGCAACCAGGGACAACCCCTCCATTTTCCTGGGATAACTGGTTCCCCAGTTATCCCGGTGTTTCCTGCGGTCCCAGGACCATCCCGAGACTGTGGAAGGTGTGGGCACCCATCCTGCCTGGTGCCCACTTACTTGTGAATAAGCATGACACCAGAAATGGGCATGGAACCACGCGACTCCATGCCCATCAGGAGAGGGCGTGGCAGGAATTTCGTCACCCCTAGGATGGCAGGGAGGGGGTTTGGGGGGCGATTTTGGGAGGACCTTTTTCTTACTTTTCATTGGAGCAGGGCCTCGCTCTTGCGGGACCAGCTCCACTGCTTCCCCCCAAAATGGCATCCGTGACATCCTGCTTCCTCCCCAGATGTTGCACACCACATGTGAATCCAGGGGGAGGATCTCGCGATCACCCACCCTCCCTCCTCGGTGTAGACATGTCCAGTGTTACAATTATATGCTGTCCACCCTAAGCATTCAGAATGGGTGGGCTACAAAAATACATAAGCAAATACAACTAAATATACACGCATATGTAGTGTATATCTGATGTTAAATTTTTCAGAATAGAGAAATACTTTTTTTCTGCTTAGGCGTTGTGATGAATCAGTAGTACTACGCATATGAGAAATAGGGAAAAGTTAATTCCTTTGTAAAGAATCATAATATAAGTCCTCTTCCCACTTGTGTGTTCAAAAAGGAAAAAAAGACCCTTGGATGTTTCTCAAGGACAAATCTATACATGATGATTCTACGCATAGGTAATTCTATGCACTTGAATCACAAAGACATGCTCAAAATTCAAGGTGTGCAGCTGCCATCTCATCTTCTTTTCTTTTAAGAAACCAATCGTGTTCTTTGATGAAGATCATGCCAGCTTCATAGAAAAGTGAGCTTTAAAAGGGCAACAAATAATTCCACTATTGCATTCCTGGCTTTCAAAGAAAAAAGATTCCTACAGGCAAGAAGCAATCATAGGAAAGATGGTAATAGAGGACGGTTTCAGGTGTCAGGCACAGCCAAAAATGTAATATAAAAAGAGATATGTTTGAGAGGATGCAAAGATGCACAGTGGGTTATATCCAGCGTTCCCTAATGGGAAAATGGTAGCAAAGCAACTAGTGCAAGCAATACCTAACCTAGTCACAAATGAATTGTGCAACAGCTAGCACAAGGGCTTGGGTGAAGGGAATGGGTACTGGATCTGACACTTCTGAGAAGTGAAAACAGGGTTTCTGCAAAAGGTAGAAACTTTGTGCTTGCATAGTGACACCATTAGATACAACCCACTATCACAATATACAGAGACAATAGAAGGTAGAAACCAGAAGCACATTGCACTAGGAAATTGCTTCCCGTGTTCTACTTAAATTATAGAAATGGAAAGAATTAGCTAATAGATACTGAAACCTAACATAAATATATACAGGAAGCTGCCTTGTACTGGGTCAAAACACCAGTACGTCAAGCCCAGTATTGTCCACACTGACCGGCAGTGGCTTGTACCTGCTTGTACCTACCTCTTTAGCCCCTGATCTCGTTATCCCTTCTCACTCACAACAGTTTCATCTTATATTTTTATTATTTATTTATTTATTTATTTATTTATTACACTTATATACCGCTCCCATAGCCAGGGCTCTCTGGGAGGTTTACAGAAATTCTAAAATTGAGATAAAAACAAGTATACAAAATTTAAAACTCTAAAACACAGAACATACACACATAAAGCATTAAAAACCGATTAAAAACTAAACATGTGGGTGATTAAGATGTGCCGCCATATGCCTGGGCAAAGAGGAAAGTCTTAACCTGGCGCCGGAAAGATAGCA
The DNA here is from genome assembly GCF_023053635.1 of Elgaria multicarinata webbii. Lineage (NCBI taxonomy): Eukaryota > Metazoa > Chordata > Lepidosauria > Squamata > Anguidae > Elgaria > Elgaria multicarinata. The sequence continues at coordinate 71,385,164 of NC_086173.1, read as the reverse complement.
GCGTTGGTGCCAGGCGAGCCTCGTCAGGGAGATCATTCCATAGTCTGGGGGCCACCACTGAAAAGGCCCTGTCCCTCGTTGCCACACTCCGAGCCTCTCTTGGAGTAGGCACCCGGAGGAGGACCTTAGATGTTGAATGTAGTGACCAGGTATATTCATGTCGGGAGAGGCGTTCCGTCAGGTATTGTGGTCCCAAGCCGTGTAAGGCTTTATAGGTCAAAACCAGCACCTTGAATTGGTCTCGGAAACATACAGGCAGCCAGTGCAAGCGGACCAGAGCATGTGTTATATGGTCAAACCTTCTGGTTCCCGAAATCAATCTGGCCGCTGCATTTTGCACGAGCTGCAGCTTCCGAACCATCTTCAAAGGCAGCCCTACGTAGAGTGCATTGCAGTAATCTAACTTGGAGGTTACCAGAGCATGGACAACTGAAGCCAGGTTATCCCTGTCTAGATAGGGACATAGCTGGGCCACCAACCGGAGTTTGTAGAAGGCACTCCGTGCCACTGAGGTCACCTGAGCCTCAAGTGACAATGATGGATCTAAAAGAACCCCCAAGCTACGAACCTGCTCCTTCAGGGTGAGTGCAATCCCATCCAGAACCGGTAGAACACCCCCCATCCTGTCAGCAGAGTCACCTACTAACAGCATCTCAGTCTTGTCTGGATTGAGTCTCAGTTTATTAGCCCTCATCCAGTCCATTGTCGCAGCCAGGCACCGGTTCAACACATCCACAGCCTCTCCTGCTGAAGATGAGAGCCCACTCTGGGATGCTGCAACCTGAAGACCAATGTACAACTAGCTAACTAAGCAAGCAACCAACCAACCCTAGCTTGATCCTTGACTGGCAGTTAAACTATTAAAACCAATGTTTTAGGCAGGCTAAGCTCTGATATACCTAATGAGCTTTAAGCAGTCAGCACAAAAGATGTAAAAAGGAGGTCACAAGAAGGAAGGTGTAGGCTCTACTGACTGAGGAGGGGAATGAATGGAAAAGACATATCCGTGCAAAAATGGTAATGAAAACAATTGAAAACAAATGTTCTAAATCAAACATTCAAAGCAAACATCAAGTCATCAAATATGCTGTCTTCAAATGTTTGGAGTTAAATAATATTCGAAAGGGCGGATTTGCTCATTTTTCACTAGCCAGTTTATTTGCTCCTTTAATTATTCATGCAGCTCATTTCTCATAGCTGTGTTGAAAACTGTGGCAGCTGGAAAGACACATGTCATGTGAGGGGGTGAGGGAATTATTTTTCAGCTGAATGAAAAGAACAGTATAACTGAAGGATTCCACATTATGTCCAGCATTTTCTATGTCTGAGGAAAATAACAAACACACGTGCACATTTGCTGTTGTGAATCTGTCCCAAACAGGCAACAAGTTTAATTGTGCAATCACACACACACACGAAAACAATAACTTGTGCACATAAGCCAATAAAAGATCATAGTAAACATCTGGGCAGAATCCAATGCTACTCATGTGCTAGTGACACCTATTGCTGGCAGAACACAGAGATAGGACTTCAGATAGGAACTGGAAATGCTCATTTCCAGGATAGGTCAGGCCAGTGGAGCTTGCATATGAGAGCTCCACCAACCTGTGCCGATCTGGAAACCACTCATTTCGGGGCTTGATTAATGGAGCACTAAATTCCTTGTTGCTCCAGTGGTGGGTCCCACTTGCACAACAGAATCAGTGAGAGCATAGAGGCTCCTTTGAATACTAGCCATAGGATGCGCAACAACGAAGTCTGCATTATTCTCTTTAGAGAGATGTCCATGATTTTGAATGGGGAACATGATGCACAATTGGGCGAATGTGAATAGTACCTGTGGATAATTAAATGGAGGGTTCTACCCTTATGGGTAGCCTAAAAATAATTTTAAATAAATAAATAAATAAATAAATAAAATGCATGGGAAGCACAATTAAACTATCTGGTTTTGCGTTTAAGTGCCCTGAACTTGTGAACGCAAACATATTCAGGGAATAAAACATAAGAATAAAGACATGTTTGTATAATCCTAAAGAGAATGGAAAACACAAAAACTAAACAAAGGAGAACAATAATAACAAAGAAGCAAACTTCTGAGTGGGAGAAGTCCTCGGCAAATAGGAGAAGTAATGAATTCAGCACAAAGTTTACATGAACTCAAATACAGGTTATTCACCGAAGCATAGAAAATACCCAATTTCATTTTATGAATATCAAGAGGCCATTTCAGCAAAAGAAATGGAATGGCAGAAGGAATAAGGAAGAGGGAAGGATCTGTCATGAAAGAATAATTAATAGATGACTCTGTCCATCTAGTGATGATTCTGAGAGCAGAACAGCCTAGTAGGGCAGGAGTAAACCTTTCCAAGAGTTCAGCCTCGTGGTTAGTGGTCCATCAAAAACAGGCGGCTCCAATTTCGGTGGGGTTGTGAATCCATTCCAAGTTTCAGTCAGAACCATCCAGATCTCTAAAGAAGCTATCCGAGGTGCTGAACATACTTTGGGGCTAGGGTTCAGCACCTTGGATAGCTCCTTTAACTCAGAATGTAATCACAGCCCAACTGAAATTGGAACCACTAGCTTCCACTGATCAAAAAGTACCCAACGGTGTCTTCTACTGTCTAATAATGAATGACCAGTTTGCTCCCTGCGAACACATTTCAAGGGGGGGAAATAAAAACGGAGTGGGTTACTTTTAACCGTCGATGTCTCTTAACCCCTTCATGATTTGTTTACAGGCCGTATGGTAGTGGCATATTATTGTACTTAGGCCTACACCTGAACTTATACAGAGACCTTTAAATATTATTTTGTCAAATTTAACAGCTAGAAACTTCCTTTCTGAGAAATAACTAAACTTTGACTGGTTGACATTTAACTAGGATAGTGCACAGCCTCCCCCCATACCTGCTTCAGAGACTGATTTAGAGCTTCTGAATCAGCCCCAATCCACCTCAGTCTACTTTGGTCTCCATTGCCAAAGTGAGATCCATATGTCCCCCTGATCATGCCTCCCATTCCCTCCACTCATGCCCACTGAGCCATGTGACCCCCCCTTCTCTTTACCTGGACCCATCACAAGCACTGGCAGCCATCCACGCGTCTTCAAGGGAGTCACCATTTTAAAGATGCCGACTTGTCTATTTCTGTAACAGAAATCCTCTGGAAATGGCAGATGTAAAGCTGAAGGAAGCTGAAGCACTTCAGACCCAATCCAACCCACTTCATCCCTGTTCTGACCTGCTCCGGACCGATTCAGTCCAGAATTTGGATCCAGAGCTGAAGCAGTGCACAGCCCTACCTTTAACTGTAAGCGGTCTCCTAATCCCTTCATGACTTCTTTGCAGGCTGTATGTTACTGGCACATCATTGTACTTTGCCCTGCACCAGTGTTTGTAAATGTGCACAGAGACTTTGTGTGTGTTCATGTTTCATTTTGCTCTAGTTTGCAATTAATTGTTTGTTTAATTATACTTGATATTTTCTGATATTAAAATTAAAATGTTATTGAACATTTTTTAATAGAAGATAGCTTAAGTCTTAAAGAGCTTTATAGACATAAACTCCTTAACATCTAATTATAGTGAAAACCATTGTTGTTCATGGAATCTGTGTGTCAAGTACGTTTCATGAGAGTCAGTCAATGGGAAGGCAGTCAAAACGGCTGACCAACTAACTCCCAATTTTGAATTATAGATAGATAGATCTGATGTGCCTCAAGTGGATTAGTCTGTTACACTAAACTACCTTACTGGTTGGCCTTAAGCCCCTAACCTTTGTGAAATTGAGCCCTGGGTCTGGTTAACTGGGAAGAAGGTTAACATCTTTAAGCAGCTGTTTTAGTCCTCACCCCACCCCGTGACCCCCCCCTCTCTTCCCATCCTTACATTGTGCCAAGTTCCTCAGGCAGCAGCATGACTCCGTCCCACCCCTGCAGCCTACACGGGGAGAAAAATATCACCTTGGGCTTATTTTAGTGTCACAAAGAAATATGTGGGCTTTTAATTATTCAAAGAGTTGCCATGTTTAAGAAATAATGGGCAGGTTTTCCTGAGCTGGTGTAGGAGGGAGGGAGCAGAACTGCAGTGAGACTGCCTTGCCCTTGGCTATACGGAAAGGGCAAAAGAAGCCAGTTCTCCCAAAAGGTGGTAAGACAGTACCACCCAGGTGGGCTACCTATTGGATGGATGAGAACTGCCATGAAATGTCAAGTGGCTGGGGTTCTGAATGAGGACATTGACAGGCACTGGTCAAACCTGCTGTGAAGATGGGTGAAATGCCACTTTTCCAAAAGGAGGCAGGGAAAGAGGGTAGTCGAAATGAAATAGAGCCATGCATTGCAGAAATGGTCAAGAATACAGCATTCCATTCCGCCCCACTAGTTCTGTACAAGGGGATAACTCTAATTAAAAGGATCGTATGTTGGGGGGGGTTTGAGTTCCACATTAAGCTGAACCAACACAGCCTCTGAACTGCACAGCCCTTTTAACAAGGTCCCTCAATGATAGGGAAGACAGAGATGAAAATAAGGACAAAAGTGTCCACACATTGCCCTCCTAGTGGCAGGCCCGTAAGAGATCAAGGATGAGGGTAAGAACAGCCTCAGACAGGGCAACACCACTCTTACTCAGTGATGGTGTTTGTGCTCCTCTCCCTCCACCGGACTCTTTTCAAGCCATTACGTTACCCTTTCTTTGAGGGTAACATAATACAGGAAATGCTGGGAATTGGCTTAGTTTGCCTTTAACGATGACACCACAATGCCAATCCTGATTGGCTAGTATAATTATAATGACAATATATGTCCAACTTAATCCCTGATTGGTTGGCATATCAATGAATTGGAAAGAGGACCCTTAATAAGGCGGGGCAAATTGGTCTGCTGATGCTCTAGTGTACTCTGTGAACAGAGATGAAAGGAGCTAAACATTTGGAGAACTGTGTGGAGGCAGTTTAATCCCCCTGATAATGCTTTTCACACTAAAAATGTTTGTGTGTAATAATTTAGTGTGACCCTGGTGCCACAGTACCCATTTATGAGGCCTTAAGGTCCCTTAAGCAGCACTTTTGTCCACTAGAACCATGAATATTTCATCAGAAGCCATATTTTGCCTGAGACTTTCAATGAAAGTTAGGAACGTTTCCAGAAAGGTTCTGGAAATGCTCCTAACCTCATCTCAAATTATTTGCTGTAACTTGGCAACATCCAACTGCTTTGTGTAGTTATGTTGTTGTTTTTAATAACTATCATCAGATGAAGCTATTACATAATGTGGCTCTAATTAATACTCTGATGAAAAAGATGCAAATCAGGTTGCTGTTAACTGGAGGACATAAAGAGCAGCCCTGCCGGAGCAGACCAAAGGCTTATCTAGTCCGGCATCCTGTTTTCCACAATGGGCAACCACATGGGAAGCCTACAAGCAGGACTTGAGAGCAATAGTCCCCTCCTGCTGCCCTTGTTGTTCCCTAGCAACTGGCATCGGTATCATGACTTTTGGCAATTGATAGCCTTATTCTCCTTTAATTTCTCTAGGTAATATGATCCTGGCTTCCAATTATTAATGTAATTTGATCATGGTTTTCCCATCATGCACACTTTCTCACAGTGGAAGCAACATTAGAAACAGGACTGCTACGGTGGTCTTTCCGAGTCAGCAGCAGTCCCCCTTGCGCAACTGGCTGCCAGCAACAGTGCTGGCTTGTGCATTACTGAAAGAGTCGCATTTTGGGAAAATAGAGGAGCTGGAAACCCAGGTGATGGTTTGGTATTTGGCCCAGAACTCTTTCACGTGGCTCTGGAGTTCTGATTGTCTTAAGCTGCTGTTTCCTCACCTTCCGTTACTGAACTAGAATCAGATTGGGCCTTCTGTATTTGGCCACATTAACTACTGGAGGGCAACGTGTTCTGTTTCTGACAATCTAATCACCCTATGCATCATTCCCAAGTCTCAACTATTTAATCCTATGTATTATTCTCTATTTTCTTAAAGTTAACAAACAGTGGGTTGAATACAATGTTAGGGGCGAAACCAAGGATAATCTTTCAAAATATTGTTTATATAGAAAAGGGTTTAATAAAGGTGCCTATGATTTCATTGAGTAGACAACTGCAAAAACCTTATTGAATAAGCCCTGAGGAAGGACTTTTTTGTCCGAAACACGTAGGCACCTTTATTAAACCCTTTTCTATATAAATAATATTTTGAAAGATTATGCTTGGTTCCGCCCAGGCCTTTGGCTTGTTTTTTCACTCCCTCACGGGGTTTCCTTTCTCTTCCTGCATCTGAATACAATGTTAGTCTGACTTAGAGTAGACCCATTAAAATGAATGGAACTTAAGTGAGTCATGATTCACTTAGAGCATTGTCAGACAAGCATTTTATTGCATGCTCATTACTGGCCACTAATAGTTTTTTGTGGGTCCTTCTGATGCCACTGTCTGCCTCCCATGCATCACCTGCTCCTTCTTGACTGCTTTCCGTGACAAAATAAGACCCTGGTGAATCCAATTTGGGGGAGGGGGAAGTGAAACGTGCTGCCATTTCCTGCTCTGTGCAGGAAAAGCAGTGTAATAAAAACACCCACTGAATGGGCCATGTGGTCACTGTTTACTTCCTCTTTCTTCCCCATTGTGGGACAGAAGCTGGGGGAAAACAACAGTAGGGAAATGTGATTTCCCCCCATCTGATGATGCTCTTAAATCCCATTCATTTCAATGGGTCTACTCTGACAAACATTAGATTCAACCTTGTGTTTTCATAAATCACTTTAAAGTTTTGCCTGTTAAGTTTTATTACAAACAATTGAATTAAAAACAACAACCAATATTTCCATCTTTCAGTGAAACGATTTGCGCAAATATTAAATAAATTCTTTCCCCCCCCCCAAATATTTCAGTTTTTATATTTAACCAAGGACTCTCTGAATACTAATGTTCCTAGAGCTGATACAAACTTTTTTTCAACACATTCTTTTGTTTTGGAGAGTTTGAGAGCATATGGAGAAAGTGGCCATCAAATCTTCATTCATTTCTCCAGTTTTAACTTCCTCTAACTTAGAGGTCTGTTGTCTGGAGGAAGATGGGGCCTAATTCAAGTATTTAGATCCCATGACAACTTTATCATCTGGCTATTGGCATGTTATTGTCAGGAGTTGCCTCATGGTTAGTAGCTGAAATTCACTCAGCCAGTGACAGAGGCACATCTTCCCTCCATAATGAATTTTGACTGAGCGCTGAGGGAAAATGGAAAAGTTCCGACATATTATAAGCGAAATGCCTCCAGAATGTGTGCTTTCTGGAAACTTTTCATAAGGAACAGGTATGATGGATGAGATGGGTTTTCTTCCCTATCCCATACAAGTCCCCTCAGATCACACTTCTGACCCACCCTAATAAGGTTCCCACCTTGTCCTCCCCCTTCCTTAAAGATCCTGTGTCTGTATTACCTGGGTAACAGGCAGAAATTCAACAGGTAGAGCTCCCCTATCACTGTACCTTCATATTGAAGAAATGCTGCACCTCTACTGTTTGTGCAGCAGCTGTGAAAGGCACAGGGCGCCTAATCTAAAGCATGAAAAATCTGTGGCTCAAAACTGTCTCAAATGCACTGCTGACCAAGAAGATTCAATCCATTTATTCAGAGGGAGATCTGGGGGCAGGGGAGTAATTGACTCAATGACTCTGTTCAGACAACACACTAAGCCATGGTGGTTAAGCATTTCGAGCTAAACGTTATGACTTAGCGTGTTGTGTGAACCATTCCTAACCATGGTGACTACATAACCACAGTTTAACCATGCTCACTAACTAATTACTGCAAAGGGCTAGCAGCCTAACTATGGCTTAGTGTGTCATCTGAACAGGCCCAATGGTAGTTGTAGTAACTCTAAGATGACAGGACCCAGACATGCTGAACATACTCAATGGCAGCCCTTTCTTTTAATATTACTTTATTTTGACCCAACCATGGTCTACCATGGCTAGTCTAAGGTATAGTAAGCCACGATCCATAGTGGGCAGTTTTTGAATATTTAAGTTGCGGCTTGTTGTGTCATCCAAAACTGGGCAGGGGGAGGTTAAACAACCCTTGTATAACCCTAGAACAGACCAAAGGCTATCCAAGTGTTGCTTAACCCTTGCACAGCCCTTGTCGTGTTTATATGACAAAGCAAGCTGCAGCTATGGCTTGAATATTCCAAATGGCAGCACACAAAATGGCTTAAATAAGCCCCATACTGGCATATTTGTTCCATAAAGTGTAGGCGGTGCTAAGGGAATGGGGGAGCCATTGTGCCCTATGGGAACTGGGACACCATGTTCTTTCTCTCCTTATTTTCTGGGGGTGGATTGTAAGCCATCCTCTCACACTTTTTTCCTCCACTACAGACAATATTTCAACCCACAACTACATCTTAATTTTAATATAAGCCCCAGAGGGAGCAAGAGATTGTTTGCTGGATTAGAGGCAGATATGCCCACTGTACTCTCTTCAGTGCGTGTGTGTGTGTGTGCGCGCGCGTGCATGCGTTCATGTGCATGCAAGCACAGGAAGTGGGAGGGAAGTGGAGCTTCCTTGCTTTTCTTGGGTGGGGTGCTGGATGCCAAGGAATCTTCTGTACTGTAAGAGAGATGCTGAGGCTCAAAGCTTGCCTGGATGTGATGGAAGGGCACTCTACTCATGCTCAGGAACACTCTTTTCCAGGCAATTTTCAAAGAAAATATCCATCTTAAGAAGGGGGGCACTGCAATTTGAAACGAGGGTGAGGGTGAGAAAGAGGAGGCAGCCCAAACATTTTCCTTGGGAGGGTGTGAGAGAAAGAACAGTAGGGAATATGTGAGTGTGTGTCTAAGAGAGAGGGGGGAGAGAGAGAGAAGAGGAAGTGCTTCTGAGCATATGCAGAGCACATTTCCTATGTAAATTTAGCCCTCTTGCTTCTGAAACAGTTTAAAAAGAAGAAAAGGGGGGAGCTCCTGGGTGCTTCTCTCTGCTAGAAATAGAAGTCCCCGACCCTGACAGATTTTTTTCCAGATTTTTTCCAGATGACCAACATGAAGAAAGTGTCCTCACCTTTCAAAATCCTGAGAATGGGGCTAAGAAAGAGGGGAGACACTCTCTGATCAGCCCTAGCTGTTTCTTGATCAGTATGTGGATGATTTGATCAATTTTATCTTAAATTGAGGACTTCTATCCTGAAAAGTGACCAAGAAATATTAAAAATAAATAAATAAAATTAATTTGCTTTCATTGTTTTGCATCCATTTTGAACTTTTCTAGTTTAAAAATAGAACAGTTCGGTACCAAGTGCCATTCATATATTAATACTTTGCAAAAGATTTGTACTGGCTCATGTTTCCATACCATATATACCTATTAGTCCAGATTCACACATTCTTTCTCTTTTACTTACAACACTATTGATTAAACACTTCTTTATTGCACCTACGTCTTTTGGTATGAAGCTGTAACTAGGTAACTCAGTAGTATGACGTGATTGTGGTTTGTTGAATTAAACATAACTGAAGATGTGCTGTGGATAATTCAATATGCAATGTAAGCTTCAATGGAATTCAATGGAAACTTAAAAGTTTCTATTTTCCATTCTTGTTCTTATTTCTGATTCATTTCATTTGAGGCAGAATACCATCCCACCCCACAATTTTCTTTGAGAGAGAGAGAAAGAAACACAGTTGGTTTACTAAATCACATTGTATTTTTCCATAGGTTGATTTGCAGAGGAGGAATCTATAATTTGTCAGTTTAATCCAACGTCTTGGTTAAGCACAAGCTAACCGAGTAAACTCCCACCTTGCTTATCTGGGAAAAATAATATTCATTGGATAATAGCTTAATATTTGCACATTTTTGATTTAACATTAACAGCTGTCATTCCCTTTATCTGTCCATGTTTCCCATATCAGCATCTCATACAGTCCTTTTGACTTTCGTGCCTCAGTGCTCTGTCCACACAGCAGGGTAAAGGAGAAGAAGGAATGGAAATGAAAAATCTCTCTCTTTGATCCTCTTCCCACCTTCACTGCTGGAAAGGGAAAACAAGGAAAGGGGGAATATTTTCAGTAAGGCTGGCTGGGAGGGTTAGGGAAGGGGCAGCTAAGGCTGGCAGTGAAGAGTAGGTAGGTGGGTGGAAGAGTCAGAAATTCATCTAAGGCTCATATTTAATACAAGATTATAGTCCAAGCCAGCAGAAAGCTTTGACACATGGAAAGCTGATGTGGGCTGATAAGATTCCCCTAGTTGATTTCTGAGCATGGCTGAGGAGAACTTTGCTACCACCACTAGTTGTCCACGGGTTCCTTTTGTTTCTTTCCAAACTATCTTTTGGATTCATACACATACCCCTCACTCATTTCCCAACATCCTGCCTTCGCTGTGATATGACACAGAGCCATGCCCTGCTCTTGGGGTATATGCAGCTTTCCTGGGGAAGGAAGCACACTATTCTCCTGTCAATTATCCCGGGAAGGGAAGGGATGATTTGTCTCTGAACCCACATTGCAAATTAAAGCAGACAGGGATGACAGTTTCTGTGAGACTAAATAGAGTGTTAAAAAAAAGTAATCAAGTACTGAGCATGTGCCAACAGCGATCCTTGGCTGATGAATGACATCAACGTGAAGCCGGACATCAACTCAAAAATTGCATAACATGGTGAACTGTTGACAAGTATTTAGAGGTAGGGGTGCTCTGTGCTCATCCCACAATAAAGGTTTGTATTGTGCGCAGGTAATGCTCACATTATTGGCAACCCACACCAGCATAAATAATAACTGCTTACCAGCATTTTCCACTCAAAAAGTCATTAGAGCTCAACTGAAATCTGTACATCTCTAACAGACCAAATTTGATTACCATTTAAGGATTGAATTAGATGAGTAAGAGTCTACAGTCTAATTTAGGGTACAATCCTATAGATGTTTAGAATGTGTCGGATCCTAAACATGTATAGGGGGAGTCTTAATTGCAGCTTTTTCTGTCTAAACATCCATAGGATGGCACCCTTATTGACACAAAGGACACTATGTTATACACAGTGTGGTTTTGCAGCAAAATCTAGTGCTGAATTTCCCCTCCACCCCAGCTGTCATCCAAAAGTCTGCCATTGCAGCTTATGTTCAGCCTCCGCCAGGATATTAAGCATGACCTTTTGGTAGGTGAGGCACAGCTTGTCAGACAATTCGAGAGGTGCATAGAAAACGCTACGGACTACACGCAGAATGAAAAAGCGCAGTTTAAAGGCACAAGTCTAAGTTATGCTTTTGATCATCAAACTACTCTGTGTGATGCAGCCAAAACTCAGGACTGGGGAGATGGGAAACTGAGCTTGCTCTGTTTGAAATTTCTAAGCTAATTACAAGGCAGCCCCAATTGTCTCTGAAGTTCTAGCTCAGCTGGCAAGTGGAGTTGGCTAGTCTAGACCTTCTCCAACCAGCTGATTTCTCTACACTTAAGATTATCTGACAATAGTAGCAGTAGCCCTAAGAAGAGAGAACTTTGAAATGAAGAACTGGTGCCAGAGTTTTGCTTTTATCCTCCTTCCTCCCAGCCCATTCTCCTTTTGTGCCATGTCTTTTAAATTGTATGCCTGAGGGCAGGGATGTCTCATTATGAATCTTTGTAAGCTGCTCTGGAAGTATTTTTTAGCTAAAAAGCAAAGTTAAAATACTGTAAATAAATACTGTAAATAAAGAAACAAAAACGAAAAGAAAAGCTGCTCCTGCAAACTGCATGAGGACACCACGTTCCCTGAGAAATAGTCTGTTTATGCCATTTAAAGGCCCACCAGTTCCCAAATATCAGATTAGTGTAACTAAAATATATTAAGTCATTAATGCTTGGCTTACGCACTCTGTATTTTTCACTTCTACTAACCCAAAATGTGTAAAAATGTATCATGATTTTCTCTGAAGCTATGTGCTCAAGAAACCTCTTCTTTAAATTATACACTTTGTGCTGATTCAAAATTGGCCATGTCCCCAAAGTGCACAACTCAGAAGCATTAATTTCATTATTTAATACAGCATTTCCAATTCATCGCCCTGGTTCACACATGTAAGCAATGGCGTGGTTTGATGAAATCTGGCTTGTGACTGAACCCATCCCTGCAAACATACCATGGCTTGATAACTGGCTATAAATCACAACCAGAAACCCTGGTTTATTGTTGGCTTATGAAGTCTGGCCTGTTTAAACTATGGCTTATTGTGATGTCTGAGCCCAGAACCATAATTTATCCCTTGCTTGTTTGTATTGCTGCCTGCCCTGAAACACAGACACCTAGCAAGAGCAGCCTGAAAATGACACTGCTTTGAAGGCTGGCAAAATGATGAAACAACCCATGGTTTATTTGTTTGTTTGTAAGGCAATTCACAGTTAAAGCAAGAAACTGTGGTTAACCCATGTCTTAATACTATTGCCCAAGACACATCCACTGCCCAAGACAGCTTACATTTAAATACATAAAACTAGTCATGAAGGTTTTATTCCTGAATAAAGGTTTTGTGGCTTGCACTGTAGACCTCTTTATTGTCTCACATCTCGGTAGGAAGGCTCGGAATCAGGACAGCAAGTAAGGGGCAATAAAAGAGCCATCTTGGTGGTGATCACTGGGAGGTTGGAGTGGAGGCAGGAAGTGGAGGAAGGGAGGTGTGTGTGTGTGTGTGTGTGCGTGTGCGTGTGTGTGAACATGTGCACCCCTCCCACCCAGTTGGAATATTTTGCATTCCTGATTTAGGCACACCCAAACTGCTCACACCTGAGTTCTCAAGGGCATCCAAGACAGGTTGAAACCTTGTTCCTTTATCTAACATTCTACTCACCAGGAACACCACTCTCTTGTCTTGGTTAAAGGTTTAATTTGTTTGTCTACCAGAGATGCCAGATGCCGTCCAACCTTTCCAACAAACTTCGTTATCCTTCCTTTATATTTGTGCTGGATCTGCACAGATGTTGCATACCGTCTGTTCAAAATTTTATAGTCCACATCATGGTTGTCTTTTTCTGCCTGATATCTGCCCAGTTCTCCACGGTCAATTCTATTTCCAAATCCTTCCCCAGTTTAACATATATATTGTAATGTATCCAGCAATAAACACTTGTTCAATTCTGAAATCAAATCTCTTGCATTGTGTAGGCGTTTAATGGGATCTTCTCACTTGAGTAATTCCTGAGGCTTTCTAGAGCCTTGGTTGATGAATTCCCTTTTCTTTTCCTGGTCCAACAATTTTGAAGTTCGCATATTTTGTAACACAGAAGAGCTACACCATATAAACTCTACTAAGGAGCTCCCTAATTCATCCCTTAAAGCCAATCAAATCCCATTAGGAATTTTATATGTTATCATTAAAATAAAGTAGCATCACATGAAGTCTATGCTTTTAAAATCACAATCCTATACACATTTATATAGAAGCAAGCCCCACTGAGTTCAATGGGGCTTACTCTCAGGTAAGTGAGAGGCTGCAATCCTATGCACACTTCCCTGAGTATGTCCATTGTCAATCCCAGGTTTGAGTCTCACTTGGGCAAGATGCTCCCAACCCCCCACCTGATCACTTGTTCTGACCCTCCTGGCCCAATTTGCACCACTACCAAGAGGGAGAACATCAGAGATGAGCCATAAGCAGCAGTCTGAAGTGAGCCAATAACCAGGGCATGAAGCTGTGGCACAAGCTGGAAGTCAGGACCAAAGATACAGAAATTCACTGGAGTGCAAGGAGACCAGGTTGTTGAAGCAAGGCTCAACCACAGGTGTGCACAAGGGGTGTGCCCAGGCACACCCTAAGATCTTTGGGGGGGAGCTCCACTTCCCCCCACCCCCACTGCTGCAATTGCCACACTTTCCGGGATCGGCCTTAACAGGAATGAAGCAGGCACTGTGCTTTGCCTTCTGACTCTGTGGGCCAGTCAGCTTACTTTATTTTCCTTAGCAGGGACACATGCACTTGCATCACAAGCATGTTGCCTCTCTCTGTAAGGTCTTACTGCATAGGATCCATGCAGCATGGATCCTGAAGGCAGAAAAACCGAGGAAGGGGGCAGAGATCACGCGAGGGAGGGGAGGGGAGAGAGGCACAGTGGGTTTCCACTTCAGGCAGTGACCTGCCTTGGGCCAGACCTGCATTATTTTCTGGACTCCCCCTCCTTCTTGAGGAGCACCAAGGCACTCGAAGCTCCTGCCAGCCTATTGCCTGCCATCCCCACCCACCCCCCACAGATTTGTCCAGGAATCAGAGCTCAGGGGAATGAATAAAGAGGGTGGGACAGAAAGGGAGGCAGAAGGAGCAGACTCAATGAGGTGGCATCCCTGGCTGTCTCTGCTCTGTGTCTCACTTCCAGAGACCAATTTCTCTCCCACAGTGTGGGTGGGTGGGGAGCAAAAACCACAATTTCCCCTCCTCTGCTCCAATTGGGGCCTTGAAGGTGCACACCCTAAGGAAATGAGCTGCACACACCTATGGGCTCAACTGAGAGAGAAAGCCCTCATAGTTCTTTCTGTCTGGGTAGATGGAATCTGTCCAGAGCCTGAAGGACTTTCATTGAGAAGCTGCCATGTATATAATTGTTATTTTTTATAACATACAGAAATAATAAAAAGAAATAGAAATAAAAATAAAAATACAGTCATAATTATCCCATCCCTCTTCCCCTCATAGGAAATAAATGATACTACTATATCTGTTACAATATATATCTATTACAATATATGCATATGTAAACATACAAGCACATATGCATCATTCTTCATCTCTTAAACATTTTCTTCTTCTTTTTTAGAAGTCAGAAAAATAAAAAAAAAGTAAGTTAACCCATCACAAAAGATGTATCTTTCATTATGACAACCAAAAGGATTTGAATTCTTTTGGAATTTTATTTTATCCGACGAGGTTGTGTATTCTATGAAACAATACCAGTCTTTATTAAATGTATCGTTGCATCTTGTTCCTCTTACTAATCTCAATTTATTTGTCAGGTTCTCCATTAAGGCTACATGCCAAACTTTACTGTACCTATTTGTTAGTGTAGTGCCAACCAAATCTTTCCGATAGAAAGAGAAGCTGCCATGTGGAGAACAATGGTTCGCCACACCAGAAGTGGCAGGAGGAGGGAGTCACACAGAGATCCAGTAGTTCCTGCCAGTGGGCAAGGCAAGCTGCAGCTGATGCTGCTCCCCCTTCCTCCTCTCACTGCTCGCTTGCTGGAGAGGACAGATGAAGTAGCAACAAAAGCCAGGAGCAATAGCAGCAGGGCCGGGGGGCAAAAGGGACTTCAAGTGGGCGCCCTGTTGGTGCCCAGTGAGGAAAGAATTCTTGACAGTTAAAATCAGTTTCTATTCAAAATCGTCCTTATTATATGTGTATTCTGCTCTTAGGTGGATCTCCCGTGGTTTCCCACCCACAGGATTAAATAGCTGCAGCAACATGAGGCATTCTCTGCATAAGTGTTTAATCTTTAAAGAAAAAACAAGAGCACAACAAAAAGACACCACTGCCATGCAGTGCAAGGTAACGTGCACAAAAACTTGCAGATGTTTTCTTTTTCATATAATATTTATGCAGAACACAGAACACAAATCAAGCATGAGATTCTGTCAGAAAGCATACATATCCATCTGGCAAATGTTTTAATCCAGCCAACTCAAATGGGAGGGAAGGGTTTCGTATTATTACAGCTTTGGCTCAATATGCTTTACAATGGATGGCGTTGCCGTCTTCCCTTTGTTAGCAGTGTCCCTTAATACATTTCACACTCAGCTTTTCAAGAGCTTTGGTCACACGACTCTTGGCTCAGACCCACTGCCACCTCTTCTTACGCCCCTGTTTGTGCCACTGAGACACCTTTCAGTATGCATGCTGATGGCAGTTCCCCCCCCAAAAAACCTGGAGTTAACAGCAGTTGTGCCAAGTTTTCAAAATGGGAAGTTTGAGGGCTCAAGTCGGTCTGGAGCCTACATTATACCTTCTAGCCTGTAAGCCCTTTCCAGTTGTGTGACATTTGGCTGTGACTCACTAAATCGTGAGGGTGCACGTGCTTTTTTATTACAACTTCAATGCCCTTGGTCAAAGTTGCCCTGTGTGTCCTCACATGTGTTGCAGGAGCAGATTTGAAGTGATGAAGCAGCAGAGGGACTGAGGGCTCAATCCTATGCATGTTTAGGCAGAAAAAAGTCCAACAACTCCCAGCATGCCCTGGCCAATCATACAACACCATTCCTGACATGAAGAGCCTTAGTTAAACACAGGAGACTTTGAGTTTGAATTTCATGTCCACTCAAAGGGCTTCTGGTGGAGCTCCCCTCGCCCCTTCCATTTATCTTGCCCTTCAGTGCTTTTATCACATGATTATCCTTCCTTTCTAGAACACTTCACCAGAAATTGCTTTTCATTCAGTTTTAATCTGTGGGTGGAAGATTGCCTACCCACGGGTACAAATTGGGCTTCAAAAGAAAACACACTTTAAGGAAGGGCCATGGCCATAGGTCAATTCTAGGGTGCCATCAGTCCTCCCCTCTGGCTGTAACAGAATGTGAACTATAAAAGCCTCAATGGATATAAAACTGCATTTTTTAAAAAACCAAAAACCTATGGGCATGAGTTATTTTGCCATAAGTAGTGACAGGTTTCCTATACGAACTTAAGATCTCTTAGATGTGGTGAGGCAAAGTACAATAGAACAGGCCAACTGGAAGCCTCTGGAATAGAGCCAGCCCCTAAGTCTATTTTCTATATTTATAAAGGTGTGGCTAAACATTGCCCTCATAAGAAAAAAAATGTTTACGAAAGTTGCTGGAGGCACAAATATTCTTAGAGATGTATGAGAAAACTGTTTCAGTTCGTTTTCATTCAGGGTTTTACCCATTTCAGACATGGATTTGAAAGCAATCCGTGGTCAAAGTCCTCACATTTCTGAGCTTGCAATATGATTTGCAGGCCAATAAAAATATGTTCAATAGCATACATTTCAAAATGAGTACATTTCAAAAATGTACAGAAATACACTTTAATCGTGGGAGAAGAATGGTCCTGTTCAGACAACACACTGAGCCATGGTGGTTAAGCATTTTCAGCTAAATATTATGGGTTAACAGGTCTATTCTTCTCCCATGATTAAAGCATATTTCTGCACATTGTCTGAAGAGGGTCACTGTGTACATTTTAAAAAATGCATACATTTCAAATACTGTAATTTTCGAAGATATACTTGATTAAAAAAAAAGCAAAACAAATATAGGAAAAACAAAACTGACAGACTTGTCTATCCAGGCAGAGTTTTGAGTGCTTAGCTCTTAGAAGTTTGGGTTTGAATCCCTGAGTATTCAGTCATGATTTTGTTGCAGAATTTGTGATCCTTCTTCTGACAGGCTCATCTTTAACAGCTACATCTTTAACAGCTACATGCTGGGAATAGTTTAGGGATGTGCAAATCAGCAAAACATGAGTTCTCCAAAGTTCTCCAAATTCCATTTTGAGGCTTGTTCCAACTTGAGAGCACATCAAATTGCAAGCTTTGTCTTTTTCTTTTCACATGAAAAGCCATGTGTATTTCCCCAAATGTACACGTCAATTGTGTGCATCATTCAAATGCACACATAAAGCATATTTGGGTACATTTTTCAAAAGTACGCATTATTCCATGCACATTTTTCAAACGTATGCATGCTGTCAAACACTTTTTGGGGAGAGGGGTCCGCGAATCACATGTGCAAGGTCGGAATGTACAGACATGGACCACAGATTCTGTCTGAGTCCATGTTCAGTCCATAAGATGCAAACTGGGTAAATCCTGATTAAAAATGAACTGACACAAATTTCTCATACAGAAATTATTCTAGGGATAAGATATCCCTAGAACAGTTGTACCTATAGAATTTTTTGGGTGCAGGTGGCTGAGAATTACGTTCCTTAGAAAAAAAACAAAATGGCCTAACAAGGAGCTATGCTCAGTGATGAAACATGGAAAGTTGGGAGTGTCAGTTGATGGGAAGGATTGGCTTGCTTGAGCCTGTGATTGATTGATTGATTAGGAATATTTATATCCCACTCTTCAATCCAAAAGGATTCTTAGTGATGGGCATTGGGGTTCATTTTGTATGTGTGTACATCAAGACATTACAACCTTTTCTCCCTGTGCTTCAAAAGGGGTGAAAGGAACAATGGTACCTTTCTCCCCTTCTCACTCTAGAGAAATCTCCTTGCCCCGAAATAAAGCAGTAAGCGTTGGGACTCCTCTACAGCACAACTGTGAAAGGCTTCAAGAGTGAGGGAAAAGTAAACAAAGGAAAAAGTATCCTTTCTTTTCCTCCACTTTGAATGCCCCCCGCCCATCCTTGGGTGTCAGCCCCAAGCAGCACTACAAGGCTCCCATTCTAAGCTCGCTGGCTGGCATCCTGCAACAAGAGCACACCTGCGCTGGTCCTTGCAATTCCCTATTCATTTTCCACAATACGAATTGTTGCTCAGGTGTGTGAGTGGGAAGGTGTTAGCTATGCTGGGTATGCAGATATATAAATTTCTGCCTCAGATTCTCTGGTTGGGGATTGAGCCAGTTATATAACAAGACAGAAAGCACCCAGACATTAAAAACTTTGCTGTTGTTGGCTGTGGCTGGAAGAAGAGCTGAAATAATAAAGCAAGCCTAGAAAAGAACGCATTTTAACCATGTCTGAACTTTTGAACTGCAGGTTTATTCCATCCATCAGCAGTAGGACACAATAAGGCTTGAAGAGGCAGCTCTGGCTAAAGAAAAGATGCAAATGAAGCAGTGCAAGATATTATCGCTTTAGGCATCTCCTGGATCCTGCTCTGTTCAGAAAAAAAATGTCCTATGATTGCCAGCATTTTAGCTTGGAGGGCCAGGGCAAGCCGTGTGCATGCATTGATCCATGTTGAAGGTGATTAGAAATGATAGTAGATCTGCTCAGATATAATTTTTCCAGTCATTTCACATAGAGGGCTCAAAAGTATTTAACCCCTTATTGAGAAGCATCTCCTTTAATGCTGTTGTAGTATCCTCTGACGAAACTGAAATCTGTTGAAAGAAATATTGTTTCTACTTGACTTCACCTTGAACCAATGACTCTGCTAAGAATACTGATTCTCTCCCATGCCCTAATACACACTTGTTTTCCATCATGCAAAGGATTTCTCACCAACAATATGTGAATTCTATCTTTGTTTACCAATTCAGTGACAAGTATGCACTTAGCAAATTCCATTTGTATTCATATGTAAGTGCTTGTAAACTTCACTATGGCAACTGACTATATATGTCTTTACAATTCAGACATGCCATATCCCAGGTGTCAAAACTCTGCCCCTTGGTGTGCACCCAAGCCACATGGCCATACCCAATTGGAAGATCCACCTTCCCCCTCCCCTGATACTTAGTATTAAAAACTGAGTTTATGCGTAATGACCTAGGGTTGTAAACAATAATACTAAACTGAACTTTAAGGAGATTACATCGGAATTGTGATCATACATCCCACAAAAGTATGAGTTTTAAAAAGGATTTAGTAGATTCAATAGTAAGTGCCACTCAGAATGCAGAGTTAATTTTCCACTTTGGATGAGTCACAAAGGGCAGGGGGAATGTTACCCAGCACAGGTGGAGCCAAATAAGTGCCTTTTAAGATTGGGATTTTTTTTAAAAAAAAAAATTGTATATAAAAAGACTAGCATGTTCAGTACATTCTGTAGTAGTGATGGTTTCATTCTGTTAGACGAGTGGTCAGATTTGCTCTGCTGGTTTATACTCCTGGAAGCTTAATTAGGGGACTATGTTTGTGACTTGGTAAAGTTTGCCAAGCCCTTCCTTTTATGGACTCAGACTGCTTTATTCACCCATTCCGGCTAACAGATTATTCCCTATGAAAAACTGACATCTACTGAACATCATGGATGATCCATCTGCCTCACAAATAGGGTTGATATTCCACTTTAAGATTGCCTTGTTTTGAATACTAGAAAGTAAACTGCATAATTTATTTTTTATGTTACTTATTTGTTTTTTCCTTCATCCCTGATATCTCCATCCCTAATTCTCAATACATTTTCTTAATTTGTGACTGTATACCTTTGATTACTCAAGGATCTTCCCCCGAATGCCAGACCTCACTTTCAAGCTACTAGAAGGGGAGGTAAGAGTAAAACTGATTGAACTTGCTCAGAAGTAACTGGGGAGTTATAACTGGTAGCTACCCCTTCCCAAGCTGAAAAGTAGGTTACATTGAGAGTGGCAGATGTAAGTTGGGATTTCACAGCATGGTTGTGTCCTCAAGGTAGTAAGGGCAATCTCATAGCATATAGACTATTTGGAGAACCTAAAAGGGAGTTATGGTCAAAGACGTAAATAAGAGTCATTTCCACTGGACCCTGGGGCTCATAATTCCATACATCAGGGGATTTGTGGCTATGCTACAAATTGAAGTAACTGTGCCCAGGTCTCAAGAAGAGCATCGGCACCATGCTCGGGCTAGATCTACACAGATAACTGTTGGGGTTCATTACGCATTCCATCTACCACTTTCATAGTGTTATTTCCTGCATTTTATTCCACATTAACCAAAATACTGCAACAAATGTCATTGTGTGTCCTACGAAATATAAATGTGGACTAGTTTGGGGGTAACTCTTAGATCCATCTCTGTCACTGGAGGCTCAAGTGGCTGTGGCGGCTTGGAGTGCCTTTTACCAGCTTCGGCTGGTTCGCCAACTACGGCCTCTCCTGAACAGGGATAGCTTGGCCACAGTGGTACAGGCATTGGTAACCTCAAGATTGGATTACTGCAGTGCTCTGGAAGCTGGAGCTAGTGCAGAATGCTGCAGCTAGGCTGTTGTCCGGAGCTGCCCCTTTCCAGCATGTAACTCATCTGCTGAGGGAACTGCACTGGCTGCCTATTCACTACTGGGTCAGGTTTAAGATTCTTGTACAAAGCTCTAAACAACTTGGGACCAGGATACCCGAGAGAGTGCCTTCTCCAATACCAACATGCCCAGTCACTGAGGTTATCAGATGGCATGCTCCTGGTGGTTCCACATAGACCCATCCTCTGATTAGAGCCCACCAGGGGAAGAGCCTTCAGTGTGGTGCCCCCCACCCCAGCTATGGAATTCCCTGCCTCTGGAGGTCAGGCAGGCACCAACTTTGTATTCCTTTCGGCACCTCCTGAAAATGTCATTATTCCAGGAAGCCTTTCCTTAATGACTAGCCTCCACTTTGTAAACTGTACATTTTGCATCTTTTAAAATCTATTTTAAAGTGTTTTATTCCGTTTTTATTTTATTTTATCTTGTACTCCGCTCCGAAATTTTCAGTGGGGAGCGGTATATAAATATTGTAAATAAATAATAAATAAATAAGAGGGATATAGAGTTACCATGTTGGCCTCATAAAGATTTTACACAAGGTGTAGTTCTGGCCCAGTATGTACTGGCATGGAAACATACCTGGATTTATGGATGCCTAAGTTCCTAGAGATTTCTATTTCTCTGCACCAGTGTTATATTAGTCGTGCTCAGTGTTCATGTGACAAATAGTATATTATAAATGTATTCACTATGCACACTCAGCAGTTTCATCATCCTTCTGCTCAGTAATGCAATCCAGGTTGACTTGTAAATTTAATAACTTAAGAAACCAATTCTAAGCATATGGACTTGAAATTGAATTTCATTCATATTAATAGATCTTGTCCATTAATTCATCAGAGTCACATCAGAGAAAAGGTTTAAGATTGAGGTGTAAACCACTCAAACATGGTTGGTGCTTAATAAAACCAGCTAGTTAGGAAAAAAAGGATGTGAGTATCCCTTCTGAAGCCTACATTTTAACTGCTAAAGTATCTGCTGTTATTCACTAAAACCGAGTCAAGAGTGATTGTGTTGTCATAGATTGTGTATGTTATGATCTAAAAAGGGTTCAATGCACACAAGTACATAATACATGATGTTCCTGCATACTGTGTACATTGTGTGAGGTATAGTTTAAAAACCTTGGTTTCTAAGCTTAATTAGCAACATCATGGATGAGACAATCACAAACAACAACAACAAATAAACAAAATATTATTCCCCATTCCCATATCTTTTCAGAAATTGAAGATTCGAGGATGTTAACTCTAAAGGTTTACTTGCTAATGGTCAGAGAGAATGCAAGAAAAGACTGCTAGGTGTGATTGGGGAAAACAACCACGTGAAGTGTTGGACAGGGATTGGAAAGGACTATCACAGAAGAATGCTTCTATTTCTCTAAGTGCTTCTCTGAAGGCGATTACCTATATGATTTTGAGTAGGTGATGTGTCACACTGGCACAAATCAAATCCATTTGGAAAAGAGGCAATGGGTTATGCTGGAAAGGATATGATGAGAGGAACTACTTTATGCAGATGTAGTGGTGTTCTATCAGTATATTCATTGTTTTTGGAAATGTCATGGAACACCAATGGGATGTGATATTCTGCCTAACCCTTGACTGATCTTGTTAGATGGAGGATGGAATCATGCAGTTTATTAGTCACAAAGAGACAATTACTAGGTTGTTAGTGGCAAAATTGTATGTAGCTCAATCCTGAAGCACCTACTATTGCTCAATGGGGGAGGAAACATTGGGACATTGCAGTGCTGCAGCAACTGGTGTAATACGCATTGCACACAGATTTCACAAAAAAAGGCAAACATCTTGGAAAACTGAATACCCTTTAGGGTTTTACTGATAGCCATAAACGAAAGTGGATCAGACTGGACAAGTTAAGACCTTTTATTTGTTGCAACTACAAGTTGTTAATTGAGAGTTTTTAAAGGGTTATATGAACAAAAGTAAAGGACTTACTATTGGCACCAGGGAGGAAGGAAAAGGAGAGGGGTTATAATTTGTATCTTTATCAATGTGATTGTCTCCGCAAACGATTAAACACCCAGGTAAACTTCATGTTACAAACATGTGCCTATTTAAGCAATGAAAAATTCTTTTTACATTTGTCAATTGGATAGCAGCAGCAGCCATATTCATAGCTTATTCAACTGTTCAGAATGTGGCTTTATACTAAACATTGCCAAAAAAAAACCTAAACAGAATTGCTAACCAGGGATAAGCACATAAAAAAAGGATGGGCACTGATAATTCTAACCTACACAAATAACATCAAAGATGGGAGGAAGTGCAACATCTTCAGGATCTACGTAAATCACTTCCAGTTAGTGATTGGGTCATGCTGAGATCCATCGTAAAATTAATATGAACTAAGCAGATTTATTTATTCCCCCACTCCCACCCTATCCAACATTCAACAACTAACAGAATCAATCCAAACTCCTTGATTTGATCCAGGGTGGATGAGGCCCCTAGGCTCAGGCACACAGCATTGATATGATTGCCATCTGTCAGGGCCTAGGGCCCACAGTCTCTGCAATGGCACCACACCAAACTCTCCATAGTTTGGCCCAATCTGAAACGGATCTGTAATTATTGTCATGGCAATAATTACAAATCCATTTCAGATTGGGTCAGACTCTGGAGAGGTTCGTCAGTATCCAAAATGGGCGTATGGAGATGAACATCTAAAATCCAATGTCTAGAATTCATCTCATTAGAGCTGGGGGTGGGGTTCTCCCCCTCTTTTCTTTGGTCTGATGCTGTGCTGTCCCCGCTATAGATTTTGTAATGCAAGGTGTTTGCTCCACAACAGCTGTGGCAGCATCCTATTGGATCTGGATACAAACAGTAAAGGGCCATTTTGCTGTGTCCTACAGTCCTCCTAACATTCTTCTGACCACATCTCCTTTCTTGTACAAGCTTGTCACAGCTCTTGATAAACATGGCCACTCTCACAACCTTAAAATGCTGCACCAAGGGTTGCAGGCAGCCATCTCTACCTCCACATACTTCAGAAGCACAGTGCTTAATGCTCAAGCACATTTTCCCAACAACCAGAGAGGCAGCATTGATATCTGCATTGAACAACAGCTCTTTGTCAACATATCCCATGCTGGTTAGTTTTAAAGTAGACTGCAGATGTTGGGTCTGTAAAGGTATCAACGTTCATATCAGTCTACTCAAAGCAGAATCATCTCTCTAAATTGTTTTGTCACAAAATCTGATGGCGAATCAATTGAATTGTCAAAAGTATATGAATGTGTATTTTGTGAAATAGATGGTTTTGCACAACATGGTGCAGAACATGGATGGGTTGTTGTTGTTTTAACAGAACTTTTTAACTCTATTGGAAAACAGATTTCTTCATTCTTTTTTGCTCTTCTGCATGAGCCGCTATGTGGTGTTTTAGGAAACCTTAATAATTCTGTCACAATTACACCAATATTTCATTTAGGATTAAAAAAAATTGCAATTTAGCACCAGCAATTTCATACAAGCAAAAAAGGGTGTTTTTGAACATTCTAAGGGTTGGAACAGGAAACACAAACATGACATCTCCTGGTTTCATGTTTCTTTACCTACACTGAAAATGAATGTTGCTTGGGTGCACTACTGTTCCTTCAAAAGCAGCACTCACAGACACATTGCCCTGTGGGAGAAATGTGCAAACTCTCAGTCTTTTCAAATGTTATAGAATAAACTGGGGTAGGGGAGTGCAAAGCACTTTCTGTTCCAAGACACTTAACTAACAGGACTCGTAAGTCTCCTTCATATATTCACACCAGACCTAAACATGTGGTTGTGGTTGGGGGAGGCATCTTGGTTGCAGACTCTGCCTCCAATCCATACATGTTCATCTAACTGTGTGAAGAAAGCCACCCTTCAGATGGTTGTATGCATGCCAAATGTTCAAATGAATAAGCATGGGTTAAGAATGGAGCCTGCTATGCCATCCAACCTCCCACTGCCCACATGTGCATCATCCTCAAAATGAACACATGAAAAGAGCAATACTTTACAGCATGGACACGCAATGTGGTGTTCTCCAGATGTTTGGGGCTACAACTCCCATCAGCCCCAGACAGTATGGCCATTGGCAAGGGATCCAAAACATCAACAGGCTGTCTACCCCTGCTTCATAGACTTCTGTTAAAATATTGTTTGACCAGAAGGTGCTCCTAAAATAGACCAGGGGGACATTGAAAGTATAGTGAAATAAATACTCATGAGCAGGCTAGAACAGATGGAGAGGAGAACTTAACTACAAAAAGGCATACTTTTTCTTTAAAAACAAAAACAACAGCAGCAACTCTTATCCAACTGGATCTGACACTTCTGTTGTGATAAATTTAGTTCAGAGTAGTACTGTCAGTATCAGCTTACCTGGTCCAACAAAATATTTCTTGGGTCATAGAACAGTGAGATGGTGCTTCATCTCAATAACCATGTGTCTAACCAAGCTGATGCATTTATTAGAATACAAGGCTATTAATTTTAGTCGTACAAACTACAGCTGTGATTCTGGAAATGGGAAGACAGTTAACACCAGTGCTGTGCCAAAAACTTCTTCCTCATTTTTTTCAACCACTCTCTTTCAATTTGGTAGAAATGAAATTGCTTTCAAAAAGAAATACAAAGGAGAAGAACATTTCAGAAAAACTCTCATAGGTTGGTTCATGTGGTTCTCTTACTTGATGAGCTGGCCAAGAAGTGTGAGCAAGTATCCAGTCCTTCACTGTAGAATCATCTCTCTGGCAGTCTGTAGCCTACTCAGCTTCCCACACTTCAATTAAAGCCCAGGAGAAGACATCATGAGGTAACTCCACATGAGGAAGCACAAGCAACCTGGGAGGCTGCAGAGCAATACAGGGATGTGTAATAGAAAGAAAACACACATGGAATCCTCGACTACCTCATAGTGATTAGGTGAGCTCAAAAGCACCACAAAAAGAAATCAAAAATAAATTGCAAAACATCCTGAGAATGAACCAGAAAAATAGAAGCTTCTTTCATGTGGGAAGAAAACTTTCAGGAACTTGGGACAGATTTTGACTCAGCACTAACTCCACCTCTTCCCTGGAGCTGGATGCAACAATACCCATCTCATACCCGCTACAGAGCATTCAGGGAAATAGTGGTAGACCCTGGGGAAAGGGTCAAGCCCCTAAAGTATGACAACTAGAATGGAGCCAAAATATCTCAGAAGATGTTTTTCTCAGGAAACTTCTCAGATTTTCTTTTATTACCCCTAAAAATAAAAGTCCACTTGGGCAGAATTTCCTCCAAATTTTCTTTACCATTTTTTGCATGGTGGCTGCCTTTCCTCTCCCCAAGATGCACTGGAACAATGCTAGGTACGGGGCATGCTGACAACACAGTTGCTGCTGTGAAATTTGGTGAAATAGTTGTGTCCACACACCCAATTTATTTGCCCACAAATAAGGTGGAGAATTTCAAGAAGAGATTTGTGCACAGTTCTAGTTCACTACTATCTCTAACAACATTCCAGATCTAAGCAAATAAGTTCACCAAGAATTGTTTTACAAGGATAGGCCATCCTGCTTGGATATTTTACTGATTAGGATAACCCGCCATCAAGACAAGATGCAAGGAGGGTGCCATTCTAAAATTGACAGATATTAAGTATTTGTATCCCAACAAGTCAGAAAATCAGCTAAAGGGCTTATAAAATCAGGCTGAATCCAGACAAGATGGAGGTGATCACTGTCAAAGGCCACAACCTGGGTTTGGAGGTGTGTCAACCGGTTCTGGATGGGGTTACACTCCCCCTGAAAGACTGTGTTCGCAGCTTGGGGGTGTTTCTGGATCTGTCACTCCAAATGACAGCCCAAGTAGACGCAACAGCCAGGACTGCCTACTACCCTATTTCTTCGATTTTAAGACACACTTTTTCCCCCATATAAACATCTCTAAAAATGGGGTGTGTCTTAGAATCGTGGGTGTATCTTAGGTTTTTTTTTCTGTTGGTGGTACTGAAATTAGTGTGCGTCTTACAATCAATGGCGTCTTACAATCAAAGAAATACGGAATCAGCTTCGGCTGATACGCCAGCTGTGCCCCTTCCTAGAGTTAAAAGACCTAAAGATGGTAGTGCATGCGCTGGTAACTTCAAGGCTTGACTTCTGCAACGCGCTCTACATAGGGCTACCTTTGTGCCTAGTCCAGAAACTTCAACTAGTTCAAAATATGGCAGCCAGGTTGGTCACCG
Source organism: Elgaria multicarinata webbii (assembly GCF_023053635.1). Lineage (NCBI taxonomy): Eukaryota > Metazoa > Chordata > Lepidosauria > Squamata > Anguidae > Elgaria > Elgaria multicarinata. Next base: position 71,358,037 of record NC_086173.1, on the reverse strand, counting down.
GTGCACCTAGAGGTGACCACATTACACTGGTTTTAAAATCTCTTCACTGGCTCCAATTAGTTTCCAGGTGAAGTATAAAGTGTTGGTTATCACCTTTAAAACCCTACATGGTTTGGGTCCAGGCTACCTGCGAGATCGCCTTCTCCCATACAATCTGCCCCACACACTAAGGTCCTCTGGGAAGAATCTACTTCAGTCAGCAAAAACTAGATTGACAACTGTTACCCAGAGGACCTTCTCTTCTGCTGCTCCCAGACTGTGGAATGGCCTGCCGGAGGAGACTCGTCAACTTAACAGTCTTTTCGCATTTAAGAAAGCTATAAAGACTGATCTCTTCCAGCAGGCCTATCCAGTGGAATTTTAAGATGCTTTTAGTATGTTTTTAGGAAGTTTTAACGATGTATACTGTGTTCTGATCAATATTTTATGTATTTTATACTTGTTGTTCCCCGCCTCGATCAGGATGGAGAGGTGGGTCAGAAATACTACTACTATTATTATTATTGGTTCCAGACTGCTCTTTTGAATTAAATATGTGGTGATCTGTAGAAACAAGTGACCAACCCTATCAACACCACTCAAAAACCACCCTTGGAAGACTGAATCTGACATCTGCCCCTGAAAAATCAGCACCATCTGATATCCACAGAACTCAATTTCACTCTACTACTTGAGCAATATTTTTGTTTGTAAGGAATGAGGAAATCTAATCACAAGGAAGGAAGTTAAAGCCATTCCCCAAAGAAGAACCAACTGATAGATATCAGAGGAACAGAGAATAATCAGTTGCAAACAGGAAAGGAAACATTGCTGTAAATCATAGGTAGAGTCTTGAATTTGAAGCTAAGGCAACTATTTTCAGAGCCTGTGTGTAGAATATAGGTGGCTAGCAAGGTTTAACTTGGTACTTCGGAAGCAAACAATGACAATGCCTCCTAACCATATACACCAAGCACAACAATTTCAGTAGTCCTCACCTATGGATTGGATTGCTCTTGCAGTCTCCACAGGTTTAACACGTGCTTTGATGTGTTTGGATATTCCATTGCAATAGCCCTCAAATCACCATGAAGGAAGGAGAGGAACACCTGCACATAGTTCAGCCACTTAAATCCCATTGACTTCAATGGGATTTCAGGTAGCCTCGCTGTGTGCAAGTTTGCAGCCACAATCCAGGGGTTTTGAAATGAGACGTTTAGATGACATCGATATCGTACTCAAACCGGTTGCATCTGGCATCCCTACTCCCATATATGTCCCCATTGATTTGCATCTACGACCTGGTTCTCCATTATGGCCATTTGAATGCAGACTGAACTGATCCCTTTCCCACCACCGCCGCCACCACCACCCGAAAACAAGAGGGAAAGGGCTGCTTTTAAAAAAGCTGCCAAGAACTGTTAGACAAGATCACATACACAAGCTGTGATTCAACACACGCAGCGCTTAGACTGTAAATGCTTTCCAGAGGTGTGTGAATGCGGTTCCTGGGGCTAGTTCCAGAGATGAAGAGAACCCTGAATCAACCAGACCCTGAAGTTTGAAGGGGGAAATCGAAAAACCAGACCCAGCGTCCCTCCCCACCTTGTACAAGCGGCTTTCCTTCGGCCCCACCCCCTACCGTGCCTCCAACTTTGTGCTTCCCCGCGCCCTGCCATGCTGAGTTAACCCCACTCAGAAAAGAGAGCGAATTACACCACGTCCACCCCCGGCGCCCGCCAATTCCCGACGTTGGAGTCTTCCTGGAATATTAGCATGCTAGAGGCGAGACTTGCCCATTTAAGGGGGTGGGGGAGATCCTCGAAGCGCCGCTCGCTCGCTTCTCTCTTTGGAGCCTCTCTCACTTCCGCTCCTTGGGGAAATCTATCCCTCTCTCTCCCCCCCCCTAATTCTTATTCTCTTCCTCTCTTAATGCTGTCCGTTTGACATGCACGCAGACAGCATTTCTTACACATTACGGGGATTAACACATGTCTGCAATTGTTAAATTATTATTTCAAACAGTCCCCAAATGAATGTTTTTTTGGCGTAAGCTGATGCTACTCCCTAGTGAATTAAGAAGAACACAGCATGGGACCGGGAGTAAACAGGTCTCTTCCGCAAGTGGAGACTGCACACCAGGCTGTCTCCCTAGTTCTCCTTACACATGCCTGTGTGTAGGATTTACAACATTTCGGAAGCCTCTCTCCACCCCCTCACCCGCCGCCCTGCGAAACACACACAACCACCCCTGAAGCCACCCTTTTCCCTTCCACAGCCTCTTAACACCACATCACACACATACACACACACCCTGTCGTTTTCTGCTTCTAACAATCAGGGTAACTGTTTTAGTTCCAAGTGGCACATGCTTTCTTTGCTGTCGTTTGCCTTTTTTTTCTTTTTCTTTTTGCTTCTGCATGATCAGAGTAAAATTCAGCACTCGCAAATACACACATGAGAAGAAGAAAAATTATCCTTACCTCTCGAGGGTCTTCTTTGTTTGGTTTGCAGAGAAGAGAACGTGCCCATTACAGCACCCATTGCAACTGCTACTTGGGTGAGGGGCTATAATATATAAATATGCTTCCTTCCCCTCTCCCCCCGTGATCAACAACCCCCCCCCCTAAAAACAGAAAGAAATCTGTTTGGAATATCTACTAGAAAGAAGAGGAGGCGGCAAAAGCAAAGCACTGCAGCTCAACGTTCAGCAAGCGTTAAGCTTTGAGAGTCCCCCCCCCCCTTTCAGTCAACACACATGCACTGACTCACAGTCGGCTGCACTCTTATTATTCAAAACAGCTCCCCATCAAAATTTAAATGCTAGGTAGATTCCCTCAGACCAGAGCTGGCAGCAGATGCATCAAAATATTTACTGGAGCGCAGCCACATAAATACACACACTAATTCTTCCTCTCATTCCCTTATGGCTCCAACCACAAGCCTGTGTAGGTCTACAGAGAAAGCATCAATGCATCTCTCCGATTGTATACCAAACTACCATTCTGTAGGCATGGCGAAGGTCTCGAGGGATGCCTGGGGACTCGGGCGGCGGACCAATTGTCAATGAATGAATGAATGAATGAATGAGAAGTTGCTGAATGGAAAATAATAGTGAACCAGCTGTCAAAGTTGTAGTTGAGCAAAAAGCTCATTCCTGCTGATTAATGGCTTCACTAAAAAGGCAGGAAACAACATTCACTCAAACAGTTCTCAGGTAAAAGACTCAGGGAAACACAAGTGTTCTCAGCAGAAAGCTACAACAACTAGTAAATTACACCATGGCAATGGTTTATATAGTCTTCTCTTCTCACACATGCCAGATACATAAATGGCATGCGTCCATGACAATGCAAATTGAAGTTCACTCAAGTTGTGCAAAAATGAGCGTACACTGTAAAACATGGAAATCCCCTGACCGTAGTGCATTATTTTGTACCCCTTGGAAAAATCACCATTATTTGGACACCAATTAATCAATTCCCTTTACTATCCACATTTGCAGAACTACACCTACCAGGTGTCGCTATTTAAATGCCATTCATTACCTGAACTATTTGTTATGTCTAAAGCAGATGATAGTGTGTATTGTTGTTCTGATGACTGCCCAACATGACAGAGGTTGCTCAAAGTATAATAAGAATAAAAAAATGGAGAAAGGGTAGAGGGAAGTCAAACATAATTAAGTAACCAAGTCAGAACAGGAGGAATCAGTTTGTTGATCACACGTCCTTTCAATAGAGCAGCATCTACGATTATATTTCAAGGCCTTGTGGAAATACCCTCTCACAGTAGACAAAAGTAGTCTGTCTCTGCAATTCTCTGGTTAGATTTGTCATTTTAAATGAGCATGCACCAATTTGAACTTTGATGTGCACGGAGAACTGAAGAATTCAATTTCGACAATGGAGGAACATGATCTCCGAAGAGAGTTCAATTTTAAATTTGTTCAGAATAAGGAGCACTTCACATAAATTGGAACTAAGGAATCTGTTCTTTGTGTTAGAAAGACATGCCATTTTAGTGCCGGAACACAAATCAAGGATGTAAGGCCAACCTGTGCTCCCACATATATTTTGGGTTTTGTACGGCTTTATGTATTTTGTATTTTGAAGTATATGAGGTGTATTTAACAACTAGTGCATTTCAGTCAGTTTGCATAAGTAGGGAGGTATACATGAATGGATGTTATTTTAAATTCAGAGTCTTAATTTCTGCATATATTCTCCATCTAGATAATTTACCTCCATGTCTGTTAATATTTGGTTGCAACATTATATTCAGGTGCATTCCAGGGGGTATTAAATATTTTCTGTGTGAGTTCTTAAACTAAGCTTTCTTCATCTTAAATAAAATATGCTTTTAAAGAAAAGAGTTCCTTATACAAGATTCCTCCTGGAGCTCAGTTTATTGTTTTGGCCCTGTGGGCAACCACTAGCTATGTGTGGATGGGGGTTGGAAATATAGAAATAGCAAGAGTTTTTGCTGTTTCCTCTTTCAAACTTGGTCTAGAAATGTGCTAAAGACTTAACTGTCCCAGTCCAAGTCCAATAGTCTGTCCACTAGACTATGGATGGCCAAGTGGTGGCCCAACTCCAGGTTCAGAGGTGGTGATGGGAGGGCCACTGCCTTCATGTATTGCTGTGGGCTTTTGAGAAATATTGGGCTGGCCATTGCTAGAAGCAAGATGCTGGTCTAGTTGGAGTCCCGCCTGATCCAGCAGGGTTCTTCTTATGTTCTTAGGTGTAAAGAAAGAAGCTTAATCTGAACATGGTATGAATTAAAGAAGCCAGACTACAAGCTTGATTACAGCTAGAGAGGAGTGAAATCCCCCTAAGAAATGTCAACTTTTCACCTCCCTTGAAATTCCTACAGAGGTTTCACCAGCTGCTTCACTTAAAATTCACTGTGAACTAGATATATGGACAAAACCACTACAGGTGTCAATAAATATTTGACTATAATATTGGAACAACAACAACATTTCTTTAGCTTCTCACAAAATTATTTTACTAGTTTCACTTAGGGAGAACCCTCCAAATTTTCCTCAATTTATTCAAAATTCAGTGGCAACTGTCAATGCTACCTATTATTGCACAGAGGACATGGATTTCAACACCTTGATAGTGGATGGAAGCCTGAGATATGATTGGTAATGCAAAGAAAAGAGATGGGGAAAGGCAAGGGGAGTGCAAAAGGGTAAAAATTTGAGCACCACAAAACAAATAGCCAAGAAAGCTAGGGGGCTGAGCAAAAGTATCAAAGAAGATACTCCTGAATAGCTGAGAAGTATGCAGAAAGGAATAAAACTGCCGGGAGTAGTCGGAGACAAGCATCAAGAGCGTACAGTGAGAGTTAGCCGAACTCTAGATAGGTCACAGTTCCAAATCAAAACTTGGCTAACAGGAAATCTATATTCTCCCCACATAAGCAACTTCAGTAGTTGTGGCTGAAAAGTTATACAAGTGTTTGGAGAAAACTCCATCAACTAGCACTGAAAAAAACATTATAAAAAACAGTGCTTTGAATAAGGGCTTTGGCCTATAAAATCAATGAGCAATTGCTCTTATCAAAATATACAAACCACACACAATTCTACACAACATTCCACATCGTGACTCATGCATTCAGTGTGTCAGCTTTGTAACACTGAGCATTACTGCTTTAAAATGAATTGCCATACATGGTGAATTACACTGAGAGATGCCAGACTGAAAACTACATAGAAACTAGCTCCTTTTATAATGCTTTCTGAAATTTTATTGGAATTGACACACCCCAAAAAGAAAAGAATGTGATAGGCATGGGTCAAATGGGTCTATACAGAGGAGGAGGGTGGAAAATAAGATGCCATCTTTTGTGAGAAAATCATGAAAGGTACTAGCAGAGCAGGAACGAGCCACTTCCCAAGCTGTCTGTAATTTTCGTAGCTTCAGTGCTCCTGTTCAGAAATGGTAATTTCTGTTCTCACAGATACCTGGCTTTCCGGGTGGAAGAGAGGCCCAATTTTCTTGCAGTTTATGGTTTTATTATAAGCTGCCTCAAGTATGATGCGATCATAAAAAGGTGGGATATAAATGCCCACACAATTAAACAATGTGGAAGCAATTGGGGAACCTACTATCACTCACTGCTTGAGTCTCCACCCATAACCCCATTTGTGTTCCCAGGGCCCTAGAGATGGTTGTGCTGTGCACAAATGTAAATATTACCGCAGCCTTATTCACAATTTATTTACCACCATGCTCTATCCAAATCTCCCCTCTCTTGTCCCCCTCCACAGCTAATTGGTGGAATTCTAACTCAAGAAGACAACAGACCCCTACAAATTATATATAAAGGTTTTATCATGCCAGCAAATGCTGTATTTGCCTACATTTCATCAAAATAAATGGATCACTAATTCTGAAATTTAACACAACACATTATGACAAATTGTGACTCATTGCAGGCCGTCATTTCATGTTACACACTCCGGGCAAGAGGTGAACAAACATATGACAGAAGAAGAAGAAGAAGAAGAAGAAGAAGAAGAAGAAGAAGAAGAAGAAGAAGAAGAAGAAGAAGAAGTTGTTGTTGTTGTTCTGGAGCTAGTGGTAGTCTATTTAAGTGTGTGGCCCCATTCAGAAGACACCTTTAACCAGGGTGATAAAGCCAGAAAGTCAGGCTGTGTACAGAAGACACCTTAAACCATGGCTTTAACCATGGTGAATAAGGCTTTTTGCTTTATTCACCATGTTTAAAGCCATGGTTTAAGGTGTCTTCTGAACGGGTCTATAGTGTGTGCATGGTCTTTGGATTAAAATAAAATAAATAATAAATGTAAGTTTAATTTTCTATTGTTTGTCAGTTTATCACAAATAAAAGTTAAATACTAATAAACTAATAGAAGTAATCAGTTAAATACAAAGATCTCAAGATAATAATGCAAAGGTAGTCTGGGCCTACCCTTTAAAATATCTAGGTAAGTGGCACCTGCCCGAGCCCACCCTGAATACCACCCTACCTCAATTCCCTGCTTGGGTCTCAGAAGAGGAAAGAGAACGTCAGGTAGCTATATAATTGATTTTATCTTCTCAATGTTAAAAACAAACAAACCACACACTTACAATACAATCCTATGCATGCTTACTTGGAATAAAGTCCCACTGCGTTCATTAGAACTGTAGCCTTAGTAAGGTAGTTCAAAGTGTACATGGGATGTATACAAATAACCATTTAACAAGTGCTATCTGTGTCACAGTGTTTGTATAATCAATCCTTTGATAAGCTGGTTGCCTATATAAATGTGCCACATGTTAACTGCATAGATACTGATGGGTTGTTAAATGATGATATCTCTCTATTCAAGAACAGCTAGATACTGGGGATGTCCAAACTATAAATGGCTATTTAGTGTTTACTAATTGGTAATTTGTTACACTCAGCATATAGCCATGAGAGACCCATGGATTTCAAATGGATTTCAAATTAAAAGTGAGAGCATGGTAAAATTATTTTCAATGTTGAGTTATATGCTACCCGTAACTGGATTCCTGTGAGACTGTATGCTTAGCATGGTGAGCTATTGTTTCAGTGGTTATTTGTAGCTATGCAAAATGTCCAGAGAATTAAACTTCAAATTGGCATATGAAGGATAATGTGTTGGTTCAAACATACTGCTCAACACATTCCAACAAAATGTCTTCCTCATAGGAAAGAGTTCAAAAGTCTCTATTTTAAAGAAATGCTTTCTCAGTGTTCATTCACTGAGAAAGCATCATATGTGGTGCTCCTGAGTAGCATCATGCATGTGTGATGTTCCTACAAGGCAAAAGTGTTCATGTATACTTGGCCAGCAGTTCCAATAGTTGGAGTAGAATGCAGGCCTTTGCATTCTGCCCTAAGGTTCTGGTGCCATTTCAAAAGGTTTGATAAACATAGAATTTAAACTGTACTTCAGAAAATTAGCATTCAAGACAGTTTCCAAACTTAACGTTAGTCTTATAGGGTGACCATATGAAAAGGCTCCTGTATCTTTAACAGTTGTACAGAAAAAGGAATTTTAGCAGGGGTCATTTGTATGCCTGCAGCACCTGGTGTAATTCCCTCTTCATCACAAGTTAAAGCTGCAGGAGCCCTGCCCTCTTTTGTATCTGGTCAAGAGGCCAGGGGTCCTGCAGTTTTAACTGTTGTGCTAAAGAGGGAATTTCACCAGGTGCTGCATGCATACAGATGACACCTGCTGAAATTCCCTGTTCAAAGCCCTGTTCACCTTTTCATATGGTCACCCTATCTTCAACATATATAGCATGGGCAGCCATTTTGCTACATTTTTTCCTGAAAACATCCCTCTACATTTTCTTTACTGAGAACCACAATAATTCAACAAGCTCTTTTATTTGTCATCGGAAATTTCCCAAGCTTTCCTTCCCTCTTCCTCCTGCAAGGATGTTCAAATTGCTACTGAAACCTCTTCATCTTACCATCTCCTAGCTAAGTGCATAGCAAATATCATCTTTTTAAACAAGAGGCAAATAACAATATCAATAAACTACAGCCTGGAACAGAGCCCATCAATCATTGATCCATCAGGGCACAGCACAAGTTTATCTGGCAGCACCAAATGTGCTGATTGTAGGATATAGTTGGCAGCTCTGTCCACAACAAGGATGCAAATTATTGCTGGACTCATGTCAACAGTTAGATAATTAGATTAGTTGATGCCTAATTTGGATGAGATCACGTGGTTCTCGGTTCTCACTCTTTTGGTGGACAGATGCTGGGAAACTGTTGCAGAGAAAATTACTGGAGTCTAATACTATCCAGCCTTTTTTCTTTTCTTTTTTTACAATAGATAAAGTAGGTACCATTTTGATCCAACTTCTGACTGACAAATCATACCTGCTAAGCCATTTGTACTGCACTGTCCGCTACAAGCGGCTTGGTGATCTGGCCATGTTGTTCTTCAATCCATCATCTGGGAATCTCCAAACAGCCTCCTCTATCTTCTTACAGATGCCAATAGCAAAACTGTGTGTGCTGCGGAGGCAGATCTGTACATTTATCTAGACACATCAAGGTTTTGAATCCCACAGATTTTACTAATCACATTTTATGGATCACTAAGCTAGTGATGGTGGTGGTACCTGTGTCCTGCCCCACTCCCCAAATGCACTGCATGGCTGACCCATAGATCTCCGCAAACATGAAAGCCATGTATGCATATCATGGTATACCCAATTTTTCTGTAATCATCTATGAGCATGAGCTTATTGTTCAAACAAAAACAGATGGGTTGAGGCTGCAGGTTCTTGAATACTCCAGAGACAACAAGCCAAAGTGTGCCTTGTTTGCCCTCTCAACTTAAATTAGCCATTAGAATTTCTTTTGATATCAGGGACCTCAGAAAATGAAATCCAAAGATTCATGGATATTATAGAATGGTAAAAGAATGAGAAGCTTACTATTGAGGACTTGACCTCTTCAGTCACTGGCTGCGTTTGGACGCCATGATAGACAATGGTGGGTTAACCCACAGTTGGCTATTTTGTGGGTTCCATCACAATCAGAGAAACAACCAACTGTGAGTAGTTTATAAACAACTGTGAGTGGATTATTAATCCTCCCTCCCTCCTACTCTCAGTCCTCCTGCTTGTATCCCATCATCCCTTACTGACAAAAATAGAGTTCTGCCAGCTCACGTAGAGCAGCAGCTGCCACTTTGATCGCTCTTGCCTAGCAACTCTGTAGCTGATTCATAGGGTTCTGCGACTCTGACAAGTTTCCAAAATTTTGGAAGGGTCCATCACTGTCCAGCCACTAGGGCAATTTATGTTGCGGTAGCAGAAACCAATTGGTTGCGCAACATCAATGCACTGCACGATAGGATTCCCAGGAAATTGCTAGGAAGCGCTACTGACATTCTGCAAGTGTTGGTTTTTGCTACCACTGCACAAATAGCACTAGCTATTTACACTGTTGGATCCTTCCCACCATTTAGCCCTGAAAAATAAAAGAAAAATAAAGAATTGTTTATTTCCACAAAAACATATAACAATACAATTTAAACACCAAGACACAGTTACAATTTCAGGGCCTGATCCTGCCACACCTCTTCAGTGAGAACAGCAGCAGAAGCCTAGAAAACAACAGACAGGGTAATTTTGGAAGAGAGAGTAACTGATTTAAGGTCATAAAACCATCTGTTACTATAAATGCATGGGCCCAAAGCGACACCTCTCTCCAGACCTTGAAAGCTGTCCCATATAATCTTCAGATAAAGTAAAAATGTTACTTTTTTTCATGACTTCCAAAATGAAAAATAAAAATGCTAAGATGTGCATGAAAATCAGGCCCAGCAGCACTGGGATTATTTGAAGTAGAATATAAAGGATGGGTAATATTAACTGGAAAAAGGGAAACTCCTTTGCTTTCTCTATAGAAATTGGATGTATTCTGAACATAAAACCCCACACTATTACCTTTAATAGTTGGAATTGGGATGGCTTTTTTGTTTTGTTTGTGGATGTTCAGCAAAATGAAGGACATTATTCATAATATAACCTTCCCAAAATAATAATTGAAGGATTTTTTTAAAATGAAAAATATTGAAAAACAACTCCAGGTGTTTCAATTTCACCAGCCAATTCTCATATTTGTCATTTGAGAGTACTGGCATGCAGTGCATGGGGTAGATTTAGAAAATCAATCCGCAAAGAATCATGATGGCGATAAACTTACAAGTGGGAGTTTTCCTCCTCAATGTTGGAACAGGTCCATATAGGCCCACATATGGGTGTACAGATTGACTGTTCAATGTGGCCTCATTACATTGTTACTGAAAAGCGGGAAAGAGTAAGTCATGCAAGTCCACCTTATTTAACCATCCTCAAGTTGTCATAATTTATTATTATTATTATTATTATTATTATTATTATTATTATTATTAATTGCATTTTTATACCGCCCAACAGCCGAAGCTCCCTGCTAGCAGGCACTAAAATAATAAGTCAGGTTGAAGTAAAGGTCCAGTTTTGGTAATTCATGGGCTTGGAGCTAGCCATTATGAGTCGAGTTATGCTCACTCATTTATTTCTGAGTATATTCTCATGTCTTTGTATCTAATGGAGAATTATTTCCATTGTGCAAGAGGAATATTTAAAGAGTAGGTCTTAAATCATTTGTCCAAGGCGACACAACTTATCTAACACAATAAAGATAAGGGACGTGTTAATTAATTCAGACTTCTGTATTTGCACAGATTCATGTGCGCGTGCACACACACACACACAAAATAGCCTTCATCCAAACACTTGTTTGAACTCTCATACAAATCTGCAAAATGACTGACAGATGAAAACTCTTTGGGTTAATGTTCTCAGAAGTCAACCAACGTGACTAAGTACTGAGGAATACTTAAGAGAATGCTACATCAAAACTACATATAGAAGTCAGTGACAGGGGGACCGATCCACCCACCCACTAATGTCAGTCAGGTTAAGAGCTCATTTTATTTCTTGCTTCAAATTCAAGGCCAATAAGCCTGGCTGGTAAGAGACAATTTGTTGCTAGCCGGAGTGACTAGGGGGCAAAAGAAAAACAGAGGGCTGTGTTTTACAGATTATTTGGCTGCATCTCCTGCCATCTTATGCATTTGTGCTTTAAAAGCACTCAGATAAGAAGTGCCAAATCACCAGCTGGTAATTCAGGTCATTGAGCAGATCCGCACCAATTTGTTTACACAGTGGTCATTCAGCAGGCTATTTTTGCTTCCCAATAGCTTTCTACCTTTTGCCATAGAACTGAGGGCAGGAGCATAATGGCTGGAGCAAAGCCTTAGATGTGTACCTTATCCTCTTGTCAGGTTAAATCACATCAGATGAAGAAAGAAAGCTGAACCAAAAATGATTTTGTTTACACAGGGTTTAAGGATATATACTTAAAGAAAAAAAACAAGACGGACCTAAAAATAAATATCTGCACTGGTTCCCAATAAGGGCTTATAGATGCACAGACACCCCCAATATGTACATTGCTTATTCAAGTTGGCTTTAAAATCAGAGTTAGAAGGATCCATGGAGTTCATCAAGTCCAACTCGCTGTTCACTTCAGAATTTGTAATGCAGGATGCAACTTGTAATGCAGCATTTTTGACAGATGGCCGCCCAGGCCCACCACCTCCTGAGGCAATCTGTTCTACTGTCAAACAACTCTTACCATTAGGAAGTTTCTGTTTGTCTGAAATCGGCATCCCTACAGTTTCCACCCATTGGTTTTAGCCCTCTGGAGCAACAAGGAACAAGTCTGCTCCATCTTCCACATGACAGCCTTTCAGATATTTGAATACTGCTTTCATATCTGCCCTTAATATTCTCTTTTCCAGGCTAAACATCTCCAGCTCTTTCAACTGTTCCTCATAGGAATTGGTTTCCAGACCCCTCACCATCCTGGTCACCCTCCTCTGGACATGCTCCACTTTGTCGATCTTCTTCTTGAAACATGGTGCCCCAAACTGGACACAGTACTCCTGTGATCCAGACACTACACTTCTGTGAATGCAGCCTAAATTATAGTGAATGCACTAAGTAACAGTGTACTACTGTTAGACAGCTGGAGGGTATGCAAACATTCATAGATGCATTTACCATCCCAAGGAATTCATTTGAATCTTAATCTGGCACAAAATACACAAAGGAAACAGAATGCTTGAACAGTATTTTTCAAGACTGAAATGCAATGTAATGTTTTGCCTGTGTTGTAGATCTGGCCGACATCTTAGCAAGTTGTATTCATCTTAGATAAAAGAACAAAGAAAAGCTGATGTCACTACAGAAACTGCAACTGGAAGCAAATATTCAAGATTTCTAAGTCTTTAATATGTTCTAAAGTCTTAAGGTGGAAATCCTGCACACAGGTAGTCTGCTTAAATGCAGCCTAAATCTCCTCAGGGGCACCCACTTGAGTGACTTTATACTCCAGTGGTGGTAATGGCTCAGTAAATGTCATTGTCTATCCTTCCCTTGGGTACAGAGCATAAATCTGGCTACACTTCAATGATTGCATAAAGTAAAAGAGCAAGGAAGTTTCTTCTAGCCATTCCCATCTATCTAACATTTGTTGCACGCTCTAAATAGAAAACGTGTCATCAGGATCCAAAGCCATGGAAAATGCCACCGGGTTTGAAGGGATCCTATAGATTAATCTGATGGAATGAGGATGTAACCCATCCTGCTACAGTACATTATGGGAGATGCCACAACACCAATATCAGAAAATGAAAACAAATGGAAAAAATATATATATGGAGAGACAATTTTACTGTAACTAGGCTAGCCACTATGCAGTCAAGTCTTGGGAACTGCTGTTAATATGATTCAAGGTCCTAAGTACCTAGCTATGTATTATTAGCAATATAAATCTAAGGTGATAGTGTCCACTTCCCAGTATGGCCATATTCTGAGATTTGAGAGCTCTCCTTGATCACTGGTGATGTTCATGTGGGGAGAGATGCAAGCAAGAGACAGGATTTCTGTTGTATGATGTACCCAAGGGTTCACCTTTAAAACCCCAAAGAGGCTTCTCCAGCATTAAGACCGACCCTGGATCCTCACTGCAATCTGGATAATGTGACACACATTCAACAAGAACAAATAAGGCCCTACCCATTGAAAGCAGAGTGAAACAGCCACTTCAGGCAGCTGATTTTTGGTGTCATGAAAGGACAGCAAATGGTTGTCTATTTAATTTACAATTGTTGTATTTTTAATGGCAGGGACAGCCACATATTGTATTTTCTGCCTCAGGTATCAAAATGTTTTGGGTTGGCCCTGGAGAAGATATCAAGCAAACAACATGATCATACACTATGAAGAGAGAATGGGTGCAAAGGAAGACAGGGGTCCTATGCCTTGAAAAAGCTTGTGGGGGTGGGGGAAGAAGAAGGAACGTGGACATTTGGGTAACTGTAGCTTTCTTGCCTCAATACGACGAGCTGTACTTACTAAAAGCCCTGCTTCTATATGTCTATTCCAGGTAGAGGAGATCTGACCTAATTTAAATTTGGTCACCCTATACAACAAAATTGTCATGTGACTCAGGCCAGATCTACACCAAGCACGATATGACACTTTGAAAGTGGTTTGAAAATTATATATATAGAATGTGCCACGGGCCCCAACAGTTGCCAATACCATTACAAACCATTTTAAAGCAGTAGTGTAGATCCTGCCTCAGTCCTCACAGGGATGTGAAGCACTCCTGTGTTGTTGGGGCCCTCTCAATATGCGATTATCCACCAATTACCAAGGCTAATTGCTAGAGCACCAGTACTGCTAGCTCTCAAGGGCACATTCTATCTGGCCCTAATTGATTTTCGCTTAAAATTAACTCAATATTATTCAATACTATATTTTTATACTCGTCCTGCTCCTCTCCTCCCCTCCACCCCCATCCTGTCCTTGTTCATCTTGCAATTTGCTTTTATTGTGAAGACTGCAGCAAAGGAAGCACTCTCTGTCCGCCCCCTCCATGCACCCCCCCAACTCCTTCTATTTGGCTGCTCATATTTGTCTGTTGGGTATGGGGATTATTTTTAGCAATAATTAAAATGGATTATTTTAATTTCATGGAAGTTGCTAACAATGGTTTGGTTTATATTCTTAAGTAATCTTAACAGCTCGCAGAGAGCAGGAAAGAGTCAGAGTTGCCAGCATTGGCTGAGTAACGTAAAACAATAGAGCCCAATTTGCATAAACTGATGAATCCAAATTGGAGAAATGCTGAAAGACCTGCATTACAGATCTCCCTTATTTGTGCAGAGATTCAAATGCGGGGATATATTTATTGCTGCTTCCCAGATCCGTGGAGACCTAATAACTCAAAAGAGAAAATGAAAGGTTCTATGCCATTGTTATGTATGCTAAGTGCTTATTCATATTTCTGCAAATACATTGCAGATGCTTTTCCCATTCAGAGGCGGACTCTCAACTGCATTCCTAATTTTTGAGCCCTATTTATACATGCATTTATTAGGATGAATAGATCCTCTCCTCTTCCAGTAATTATAAGAGGATGTCTAGATGGTTTCCTCTGGAGACCAAGAATAACGTTTCAATGTTTCTGATTTCTATAATCCAGAGCAGGGTTGCCAATATTTCCCCCCAACACGGTTCCAATGCCTGTAACAGCTAAAGGAACAGGCTATGTATAATCAACTGAACAGGCTGCTTCATGTAATTGGGAGCCTGCATAGTTGGTGGTCCCTTAAGCACATAGTAACACAAGAAGAGCCATGCTGGATCAGACCAAGGATCCATCTAGTCTAGCATTCTGTTCACACAGTGGCCAATCAGCTGCTCACAGAAGCCTATGCTATTCATAGGTACATGTCTACTTCTTCAGACCTTTCCTCCAATGCCTCAAGACTGGAAGACAAGCAAGGAACCGTAATGTTAAGGAGAATCTAGCATGCATGGTCCTTCTATACAATCTTTGAATGCACATAGAAAACATCTGGATGGACTGCATAAAAGCCCCAGGAAGATAAAGATAAAAAGCTCAAGATATTATTTTTAAAGAGCAAGAAGCCAAGAGAAGTAGGAGATGAAAGGAGATGTGTACACTATGGACTAAGAAAGATCAAGAAGTAGTATTGGGAAGATCAAGAAGAAGTATTGAGAAGATGCTTTTCGATATTTCTTCAGGAAAATAATTGAAAATACAAATGAGAGCATTCTTAGGAACAGGCCAACAGGTGATCTGTGATCAGATTTTCTGAGTGGAAATCAAAATAAAAAATTCAAAGCAGAAGCTTCACTCTCCAGGGGATTTCAGATTTCCGTGGAGACAATTATGATCCTTTATTTGTTTGTTCATAAACATAATTTGTTCATTAATCCATAATTAGTTGCTGTTTTAAAATTTGTTGTTAGCTGCCATGGGTATTGTGACTGCAATCGAAGGCTGGGATATAAATATGCTTAAACAAATGAAATAAATAATTTTGCAGCTTGCCTGGAGACTGCCTGCCCACCCCCAGTATGCAGGGACTCAACACCAACCTTTACCTGCTCCCATTTGGATATCCACCCAGTCCATTCATGAAATTCCTACTTTACTATCATATGGTGTGCAATTAAATAGAGGAGGGAGGACTGGTGGGGCAGAAGATTTCAAAAAGAAAAGGGAACTGGATCCCAAGGATGAGTATTCGATCAGGAAGAGGACAACAGACCTCACTAGGCAATTGGAAAAAAAGGAATCAAAAGAAGGCCCGTGGGACAATATAGAAGGAATAACAGATGATAGCAAGGTAGAAAGGTAAGGTAAGAATGAAAAGCAGGTTTATATTTTCATAATAGTGATACAGTCAAAGCTATAATAACAGGCTTAGTTAATATAGATATTTATCTTCCAAGCAAAACTGAACTGTATTTCAAGGTGAGATCCCTTGTCCCTAATAATGGTAAATTCCTTCTAAAGCAAAAGCATTTTTCAGAATGCCCATTGTGCTCATGCACTGGTGTAGATCAGGGGTAGTGGGTCTCTTTTAACCTGAGGGCCAAGACTCTTTAGGGCCATATTCCAGTGATGAAAAAGGCTGAAGGTAAGGGAGGCAGAGCAAAAGGGGTGAGCCTCAAAATTACAACAACAACAATCACAACAGCACATTGCACTTTAAATCCATTGCTGACCCTACTTACACCTTAGGACAGGCATTTCCACCTTTTAGAATGGGAGAAAAAACTGCACAAAAGCCAGGAAACCATAAAACAAGCCATGGTTGGAGGAAAGGGTGGTGGTGCCATCCCAAGGATGCAGAGCCCTCTGGCAAATCCCAAAGGGAGTGCCAAGTTTGGTCCCCTAGCCTGAGGTTCCCCACACCTGGTGTAGATGGTTTTTAAAAGCCTAAAAATGCAACACAATTTTCTTCCATGCTCTATCCAGAGTGGAAACAGTTTTGTATTTTTTTGTATTACCCTGCAAAGGGGTGAAAGCTAATTTAGAGTTCTAGGTGGAAAAATATCAGGGTTTTGTTTGAGCATCTGCATAAGCTGCTCACAACTGGCAAGGGGTTCGTCCATCACTACTTCTTATCTGGATTTCAAATGTTTAATTTGTCACTGTTAATTACTCATCAGGCCCGACATTCCTGAGGTGGATCCTTAAAGATATCCATATTTCAATTCTGCAATTGAGAAGTGTTGCTTTCAGATGCATTTCAGGTATATGCTTTAAACACCTTTCATTTTGCTTTACCAGAGAAAGAAGCGCGGCTGCTTTGTTTGTTTATGAGCATCTGTCATTCTTCCAGTATGTTACCTCTAAGCAGTGCTTTAATGATCACAGGATCCCTAATGGTGGCTTCTGTGCTTTCAATGGGTTTTAATGTTTTAACATTTGACTCGCTAGTAGGTTGCCAGAACAGACCAAGACCTGCTTTGCAAATTTACACTGCTTTGTTAGGCTGTTATGTTAAACCTAAAAGCAACAGGACAGACGTGGCACTGTACCAACCAACATTTTGTGGATGTATTGAGTTGGCTTTATAGCCTGTGGCAAAATCTGACTTTCCTTTCAATCCTGTTTGATTTTTCTCAGACCAGAGAAATTGTCTTTGACATATAACTGCCTGACAAGATATGTGAGGAAATCAGCATTCTGACCTTGGACAACCCATGTTGATATCTGGCTCCGTGGTTGTGTTAGCCCAAGCCAGCTTGGGAAGGTAATTTTATATCATCATCATTATCATCATCATCATCATCTCTATACTGTCCCATAACCAAAGCTCTCTGGCCAGTTTACAAAGATTATAATGTTAAAAGTGATAAACAAAATTTAAAAACACACAACAGACAGTACACAGAGAATCAACATACATCTAAAAGCAACTTTGAGCCATCAGGCAAATGTTATTTTGTTCACCCTTGTGGGTGAGAACCAGTCAATGTTGGTTCAGCCCATGGAATCTGCCAAAAATAAATCACAACTCACATTCATCACAGTGGAGGACAGCCACCATAGTGGCTTTGATTAATTCTTGAAGGATATTTGCTTTTAACTTCCTGAGGAACAGAAGTGGACACTTCATTTGATGTAGGCTGCCTTTTGAAGGGAGACGTTTTAGCATCCTTGGTGGCTGTGAAGAAGAATTATGATTATTCAGTATGGCTGAGCAGCTAGACACTACCCAATCCATCACATCTCTGGAGTGCTTAGCAGCAACAGTACATAGCTCTAATTTGGGGCAAGGGGCTGGATGTGCTGCTTGAGCTGGCCCACACAACTGACAAGGGCCGTAGGAATTGAGTTACCTTAGACCACGTCCAAAACTCAGAACCTACAATGACCAACAGCAATTGTTCAGGATTTCAGAGGGGATGTGTCTTTTCACAGCCCTACCTGGAGATGCCAGGGATTGAACATAGAGCCTTTGGCATGCTTGGCCCCTCCTAGAAGAGGGCTGTAATTCAGTGGTAGAGCACATGCATTGCATGCAGAAGGTTCCAGATTTGATTCCTGGCATCTCCAGGTAGGGCTGGGGGGAAAATTCTGCCTGAAACCCTGGAGAGCCACTGCCAGTCAGTGTCAACAATACTGGGCTGGATGGACCAAGAGTCTGACTCAGTATAAGGCAGCTTCCTTTGTTCCTAAAAGTCCCAGGTTTTTTCTGTTGGCATAATAGTCATCACCTTATCACAATTTAGTGCCAAAAGTATGATATCCCCTTGGCACATAATCGATAGGTGGAGGTAACCTTGCTGCAGGGAATAGCCAAAGCAATGTTGCAGCTTTGTTTTCGTTTTTTTAATCAAGGGTGGTGGTGCAAGAAAAGAAACACTCAAATGTCTCAGATAAATGGCATGGTCCTGATGTGGGGGGAAAGTGGGGGAAGGGACTCTTGCTGGTAGTTTATTTTTATTGTTTTATTTAAAGGATTACATGTATTCTTCTGCACTTGCCTGTCATGTCAGAGGAGCACTCAACCTATTTTAACACAATAATAAGTTTGCCAAGTGGCACAGACACATGGTGGGTGATCGAGGAGTTGTATTGTTCTAGAGATGTCCTCACTGGTGCTAGTCAGTACATGTCTGTGGTACTTGTGCTATAACAACAGATGTTCTAGCTGCTGGTGGGGAATCAAATATTACATAAGAATCACCAATGATTAATGGAATTATTATTATTATTATTATTATTATTGGAATTATTATTATTGCATTGCTGCTGTTTTTATCTGGTTGAGCTTTTATATTGCATTTTATATTATGGTTTTATACTGTTATTTTATACTTTGAATGGTTTTAATTTTTGTGAACCGCCCAGAGAGCTCCAGCTATTGGGCGGTATAGAAATGTAATAAATAAATAAATACTGCCAGTGTACTTTTCTAAAGTTTTAAGCCGTTCACGGAAACGAAATCCTACATTTCATGATAAATAGAATGAAATGACCGGGGGGGGGGAGGGAGAGGAAACAAACAACTATACTGATATTTTCTCCATATGTATGTCAACGTTGGTTATCCAACATCAAAATCCTCCCTTATTGTTCAACCAGCAGCTGAAATGCGCTAAATTATAATTCACCCTTTCATGAACATAGCATTTCCACAATAAATGCTAAGAAGGCCTCATCAACAGGGTGCCATATCAGATTTTAGTCGCAGGGAGGTTGAGGAGGAATTCTCACCAAGGTTTAAAAGGCTATTAAATCTGATTCAAAATTAAATTGCACAAAGAAGCGCATTTTAAGTTTATTTGTGTTGATTGCTCTTATACATCACAACAACTATAGCAGTGTTAATGTCAAACAATTACAGTCAGAATCACTCACACACACCCTTAAAGTTATAGATGTGTGCCTTTTCCATCCTGACCTAGAACATAAGCCCCATTTAATTGCTCATGATAACCATCATACAGTGAATTAGCTTGAAATACAGGTGCCACTCACACTTTTCCATGCAGTTTTGCACAAATCAAATCAGTCTAGGATAGCTTGCTTCTCTCACACTGGCGTGGGGATATTATGTGAATGCAGAAACTATTTTACATGGCTGTTTGTCGATGATGATGCCCTGGCAAGTGTTTCTGATCATATTCATGGCTTTTTGCAGAGAAGGATGAAGCCATAGCATTTACTGTCTGCCCCACGGCCATTTATTGGGGGGGGGGGATTCAGTTAGTCACACTACTATAAAGATTACATATATGATGACTACATACAACTACATACATGAATAGAGCTCTGCTGCCCTTCATTTGTAAGCCTACTGAAAAGAAATACAAACGTGCTGCTACTGATCCATTGTTCTCATTGCGGGTTGTAAAATAGTAGTCTCGTGTTTTCAGGAACACCTGCTTTTTACATAATAAAGGAATGGCATCATTCTGTCCACAGAGGCTAAAAGATATAGTGTTGCTAAATCAAGACTTGGCTGCACAAAACAACAAAAGAGCCCAGTGATGCCTGAAACACAAGCAAACAATCTGTGAAATACATTCACACGTCATCAGATGCAGTCTCTAAGATCACATAGGAGTCTTCATGCTTTTTGCTACAACAGATGAATTAACACAAACAATTACACTTCTGGAATTCTTTTATTCGAGAATCTTTAGAACAATCCTGAAATAATCAACCCACTTCTAAATGGTTAATGACTGGTCCTGCTGCCTTCTCCTTTTGACATGGCACATACATTGTGACTTTGGCTTAGAGTGAGCATTTCCCACTATTCCACTGTGACTCAGCAGCACAGGTTTGGTGGAGTTGGCATACTGAGTAGCATTCTCCATCCTTTTTTTTTCTTTGATGCTAGTAAAACTGAAAAAACCCTCCCTGCTGGAAATGTGAAATACACGCTGTCTTGAGAAGTGACATATTGCAAGAGTAAAATTCAGTTAGCACTCATGTTCAGTTTGTTATGATGCTATTCAGAAGCTGTTTTCCCCCCTATCTTACATGTTGATCACAATCATTTGTCAAATTCATTTCCTTCTGGGGTGGGACAAAGATCGGAGGCTCACTCAATGAGCATTAGAAAGCTTGCTGAAGCTGGGCTCAGACTTGTGATCCTTGTTTACATTCATGGGCATGAATAAGTCTCCTGTTTGCTTAACATATAAGTATTCATACAAGCATAAACAGATCAGCATCATCTGGTACATGCATTTGTAATCAGCCTCACAGTTCAGTCTGTCCAACATAAGTGATGATGATTAGGGTATCTGAATTGAGAAGCAGGAGGTGGTGACGCCCACAAAGTCAGAACAGCTGATGGAAGACTGTACCGCAGTGTGGGGAAACAAGAGCTTCATCTTGTTACTAGATGTTGAAGCAATAATTCAAATTGCATCTTAAATAAGTGGCAAGAAGATACAGATTTCTTCAGCAACGGGCTATAATACCAAAACTGGCACACACAGATAAATGTTAATCGCTTTTCCCTTTCTAGGAGGCATCTCGAGAATTGAACCAATAGTTAAGTTGCTAGGGGGCTGAAAATAGTTATAAATTGCAATGTGTTTTTCAGATGCATGCTACTCATGTAACTTTGAGCATGCCTACATGGGGCGATATCCCAGGGATTGTCCCTGTGCATCCAATGATGCACAGGGGATCCCGGGAGCAGGGAGAGATAATCCCTGCATTTCCCCAATCTTGGGATGATCCTGGGACCGTGGGACATGTGGCCAGCTGGCCCAGTTTTGTCCTGGCTCCTAGATAGTAAACAGAAGAGCTCCATGCCCATCGGGGGGGGGGGGGGAAGCGGGAGGGTTGTTGTTGGTTTTTTTTAAAAAAACACCTCACTTTAGCGATGGAGCACTTCTGCGTTCTTTTTTTTATTAAAACACAACAACAAAATGGCAGGCACGACGTCCTCTTCTTCCCGGGATGCTGCATGTAGACACCCAGGAATGTTGCTTGCATTTCCTTCTTGAATGAACAGTGGTGGCAGGGGAAGACCACAGTTCGCCATAAGGAATGTCCAAACACACTTCCTGCACATCTGTAGTTCTCCATGTGTGTGGAGGAGAGAGCAGGACTGCCCACAGTCCCCAAGCACGAGGGCTACACATTTGGGGCACCTCTGCTAATGATTTCAGAGGAATCCATTGGGAGGATGAAGCTCAATGAGTTTTCATCAGCTCAGCCCCCCAGACTTCAATCCACTTTCTGCTAACTGGCCTGATTCGGTCTGCAGAAACTTCAGGCCAGTTAGCATGTTACTTCTGCAAATTATAGTCGCAATTTGTGCAAACCTCTTCAGTAAAACCATAAAATGTACAGAAGAAGTTCCTAGAGTTCAGGGTAAACCGTCTGGCAGGCCTCAGAAGTCTGTTGGACCCCAAAAGGGCTGGATTTCCAAGTGATGGACATCCCTAACCTATGCTCACACAACTGTATGTGCATAGGTTGTCCATGCAATCAGGAATCCAATTATTCAGGGGGTCCTGATTGGAAAGAGAGCTTGTGTGAATATATCTATACCTGCATAGACTCCCCTTTCAGAAGTCTTATGGAACATACAAATATCGGGTGGGACAGGGAGGTACATGGGCAACGAGGGTGGGCTGGTAGGCATGATCCTGCTGCCTCATTCGCATGTTGCATTTATTTGATGAGAGGATGTCTCATTCATTTAAACACCCTTATAATCACCACCTCAACTACTGTACAAAACAGAATCATTTCATTCCTTGCATGACTAGGAACCCTGCTTTTAAAATTCCTTGAATTCACAAAACTGAACACCTTAGCCCATACATGGATATAGTACAAACCAGTGTGATTCAAATCATCAACATAGCTGGGTTGAATAATAAGGCCTTTCCATATTACTAGAAGAACAAACATGAGAGATTTTATGGTGAATGAGTACAGAATCTAGTTTTTTTTTTAAAAAAATAATAATTAAATTTTAAAAGAATACATGATATTTCGGAACTTTCAAACTTTCCAGAAGTGTATTGCCTGCAATAACATCAAGGTTCAGTCATCCCAACTATGAAGGTGGTCACTTAGAGCATCCGTTATTTCATCTCTGCAGTAGAATGCATTGTCTCTTTTTTTAGAATGTTTCTAGTCACTGTCGCAATATTCTTAGCAAGGAGAAAGGTTAAGAGTACACCAATTCCCTCAAAAGCTGCTCACTTCCTTTGTTGCAAGAGTCACCATGAGATCTTTCACTGACCTTGTTCCTTCAGTAAGAGAAAAGGGACCTGTGATTTTTCCTCACTTCTCACACCATCTTTCCAAACCTCCAAACAAGACTTGCTCATCTTTAAAATAAATAAATAAATCACTAGCTGTACCTGGCGTAACATACGCCATTGTAGCATATCTTAAAGTTTATTAATTAAATATTATCGCATTTTATTTATTTATTCATTCATATATTTCATTGTAAACACAATTAACAATCTCGTTCTTCTCAGATACAACACTTAATGAGCCCAATGATCAAACTCTTGAGAGAGCAACATATAGTTGCCTGTGACTGAACACAAGTTTCAGAAGGTATAGGCAGGTTCTGTCAAAAGTCTGTCCCTGTGACTTATTAATGGTCATTGAAAAGGCTAAACATATAGGAAATCAGCTGAAGCCTGTACGAAAACATTAAACGTTGTTACTGTTGCTTATATATATGTGTGTGTTCGTGATGCAGTCCCTGGGCGAAATCCAATCTAAGCTCTACTTAGAGTAGACCCACTGAAATGAACGGGACTCCAGTGAGTCATGACTCACTTCAGCCCAGTCATGGAGACATTAAGCAGCTGAGAGACAGAAGGACTGGAGAGGGGAGTGGGCTGCTTGGAGGCCGCCAATACAGCGCCATCTGGCATACCTGGGGGGCAGGGAGATAGGGGGAGGGGTAGCAGGTGTCCCCCTCTTCCCGGGGTTCCTGTCAGCCTTGGGCCACCTGCCCAGCTAGCATGAGATTAGGCCGGGGCCTGGGCTCGCAGCAGGTGAGCGGCCTCCCACCCGGCCACCAAGGGCCCCGGCCATGTCTAGCTCATGATCCAGACCCTCTCCCTGGGTTTCCTGTCAGCCTTGGGCCGGCCGCCCAGCTCGCATGAGATTAGGCTGGGACCTGGGCTCACAGCAGGTGAGCGGCCTCCCACCTGGCCACCAAGGGCCCTGGCCATGCCTCGCTCATGATCCGGACCCTCTCCCTGGGTTTCCTGTCAGCCTTGGGCTGGCCGCCCAGCTCGCATGAGATTAGGCCAGGGCCTCGGCTCACAGCAGGTGAGCGGCCTCCCACCTGGCCACCAAGGGCCCTGGCCATGCTTCGTTCATGCTCCAGACTGTGGCACTGCCCCCTTCGTGGGGGGGGGGAGCGAAGAAGCAGAAAAGGGGATAGGAAATGCTGGAAATGCTGGAGGAGTCGGGCGAGGGGCTTAGCAACCTGTATAGCTGACGTTACATGTTGTTACTGTTGCTTAGCAACCTGTATCAGCTGAAGCCTGTACGGAAACATACCTAAGCAATTTATATATATAATATTTATTCACTTACAGCTTTGTGTATTTACATATGATAATTCCTCTTATCCTGAGTCTCCAACCTTTTTGGGTCAGTAGGCACATTTGGAATTTTGAGAGAGCACTCTAACAAAATGGCTGCCATGGTGGGTGTCGTGTTTCTCAGAAAATGCTTGCTTTCCATGGGAGGCAAATGACGAGGCTTGCTAAGTAATTTACAAAGCTTTTATTAAGCAACAAACGTCTCTTCTACCTGAAGAGAGTCTAACCTCTTGGAAACTTCCCCCTAGGCAAAACTATGCAAACTAAGCAAGATAATTGTCCACTCAAGAAGAATAGAAAGCCACTTCTCAAACACTCCTAACTTCAGAGAGCCTGGTGCGGAGGCAGGTTCTGCCGTAATCGAACCGACTTTCTCATGCCTTTCTTTCGCCCCGTGCATTTGAGCTTCCGGCAGACTCACACATCAGCTAGCTTGTCGGGACGCTCACCTCCAGAAGAAACCTCATTTCCCACTGAGTGTGTAGGATCTGGCCTTGAGGAGATAAGCTCTGGAGAGGGCTGACTCCCAGCCGGGGTTTCGCCCATGAGAGCTTCCTTCCCTACTGGTACAGGCTGGCTGGTGTCTGGCGCTGCGTCTTCTAGTTCTGAATCTGATTCTGATTGATTACCTGAAACAAAGTCTCCCAAAACAGGGGCAGTAGGGTTAGACATGACAGTGGGCTTGGCCAGTCACAATATTCTAATTTCCTAGAAGGCAAACTGGTGAGACTAAAAGAAAAGTAACTTGAAACTAAATTCAAGGCAGAGGGGGGATCTTCATTTTTCACTATGCTAAGCTTGCAGTTTTTGTTTTTGTTTTTTTAAGAAAAGAAATCTTAACAGAATAATAATTAAAAAAACAAAAACAGGAGGAGCAGGGAGGCTGGTGGGTTTCAGGAGAGGAGTTTATAGGCTTTTGTGTCCATGGTACCACATTAGAGACCCCATCTTACCTATGCATCTAAAACCCTGGATTGATTGTGTGTGTGTGTGTGTGTGAATTATTGTGCCAAATATAGATTCCCTTTTGTTCAGTAATTCTCTTTATATACTTTCTTTGCTCTTTGATTTCAATCTCTCATACCCCCCCCTTTTTATGTGATCATTTAAACAACATACTAGGCAATATGAAAAATTACCTTAAGCAAAGCCAAATGATAGACAAGTCACTGCTTTGGTGGAGTTGAGCACCTCTTGATTATGAAAGAAGGCACAGTTACCTAACAGAACATTGCCTTATCTTCACACCCTAAAATAGATATAGGAATTCCTTGCAGAGGTAATAATGTTGCCACCTCTTAGAGGGGCTTTTGTTGAATTGCGGTGAGAAACTTCTCTTTATCTGACTGTTTCTGGGCAAATGGCTTTTGTCATCCCATGAAGGATAGTAACACACCCTTGAACAAAGAGTAATTCTTTTGACATAGCTCTCCTCTAAAATGTCAGACACACATCACACACCATTAATTAAAAGAAAGTTTCATTTGGAAGAGTTTACTGGAGGGGGAAAATGATGCAGCACCCTTAATGATACCAAATAATTGGAGATGAAGACTTTTCATTTTCATTCTGATTCGTATTAAAATGACAACAGAATTCCTCAGAGGCAGACAGAATGGGTGTTAGGATGCGACAGCCAGTGAGAAATTATTCAGACAGCTATATGAGGCACTCCCTACAGTATAACTGCAGTATACAAAGAACACTATTAACTAAATTTATATATTTATGGGCACAAAAAAATCTCTATCAGAAGATCTAGTCATTCACACAGGCAAAAACAATAGTAACTGTGGATTCTGTCATAAAGTAGACCTGAAGCAAGTGTCAGATGCCTAAAAGGGGTCTGAGAAATTTGGACTCCCTACATTTTCCGCCATGAATAACTCTGTTCAGCCATTCAGCATGAACATAAGGGTGGTAAGGACTGCTGCACCCCATCTCGTCCCCTACACATGTCCCATGTTCAGGCTGAATAGGGCCATTGGCTTTTTGTGATCATTATTTCCCCCTGCCCTTATTTACACAAAACACACACACCCTTTGAAAATCTTACTTTATTTTTATCTTAATGTTTCACTGTGAAAATGCATGACATGGTGTTTTCTTCTTTTAAACCTTCCACTGCTAATATCTACTCACAGAGCAATCCTGTTCATGTCTCCTCAGAAGTAAGCCCCTTTGAGCTCAGTGGGGCTTACATCCAAGAACATGTGTTTCCTCCTTCCTTACTTAGCTTGCTAGAATTTGTGATGGAATGTTCATTCAAAACCATTTTTAAAAGCAAAGACTGAAATACAAAACATTTTAATAGGGTGACTAATGTACTCCTACCCTGCTCTGTGACTCTTCAAATAATCAAGTCCTCCCAAGATTATTATAGATAGGAGAAAATCTCTACTTTTCATAATATTAATCCAAACTTACAGAACAATTTGTAAATTCCAAATAACATCAGAGCAAATCTTATATTGCCGAATATAATGAATCAAAGTGATGGTTCTTTTCCCCATCACTGTCAGGTCTCCCAGTCCCTGAAGAAAGCACACATTCTGGCAAAATGACACAGGACACCTAAATCAGTGAGATTTCTTTATTGCAGGAAATTCTAGGGTAAAAGATTAATGGTTACACACTTCAGAAATCATATAGCTGATGGTCAGTAGCTACAGGCTCCAAGAAATTCCAGAACAGTCAAAAACTAAACATTACTCCCGTGACAAGATCCCCATCAACATGGTTTCCCTGTTGCCTTCTCCACGGTTCTGAACACAAATGAAAGTCAAACCATACGTGGGTTCCAAACCCGGAGATGGAATGGGTGATTCCTGACATGATATCTCAGGCAATAAAATTCTTGAAAACCAATACCCTTTTGCTTCATGTCTTTTAGCCTATACACTTTTCAATTAGTTATTAGATTAGTTTATTCCATGTTAATTTCATTGCTAGAGAGATTCCCATCATTATGTCAAGTGAGATACTGAAAGGGAGGTAATATTGCACATTGTGCTCCCACAAAAGTGTCCCAGTTAATGGAAGCTGGGCCACTCCCAACGGTGTTTGTTTCCATTGCAACCTGCTCCCCAGGTGCCATGCTTTTTTTCTTCTCCACAAGGGCAAATTCCAGTTACTCACATATTTGATAAGGGGTCCACACAGGCATACTATAGGTATAGTTAAGCCCATGCTCTGTTTTAGAGAGCCCAATCCCTCCGTTGGGGAGAGGGTCAGAGTTTGTGCCCTTTCCACTATGTTCCAAGTTGCAAGACATGTATCCTGTCCCACAGAACTCAATGGAAGCCACATGGGAAGTGAGCCAGCCTATCTATCTAGTTCCATCACATCATCTGCAGATCTCTGGTTTGGTATCATGGTGTGATAGGAAAGAGCTCTATGGAGCTCTGGAAACTACCCTTCATGCTGATTGCACAGTACATCATATAGCTTCAGCTATGGGGCAGTATATAAATGTAATAAATAAATTCATGGGTTGTATAATATCCTCTATCACACTGATCTACCTTAGAAGAATTAACATTACCGTGATAATGTTACATTCTACAACGGCTCTAAGAGCCAAGCCTTTATTAGGCATACAACAGCCAAAGTCAAAGGATGGTAGTCCACAGCCTATCCTAATGAAAACATTATCATTTTCCATCACGATTGCATGCTACATCCACCATGAGAGGCTGAACTCTGAATTCAAGTTGATGGGGAATATCAGTAGGAAAGGGGTATGGTGCCCATGTCCTGCTTGTGGGCTTCCCAGTGGCAGCTGATTGGCCACTGTGGGAAACCAGATGCTGGACTAGATCGGCCTTGGGTCTGGT
Source organism: Elgaria multicarinata webbii (assembly GCF_023053635.1). NCBI lineage: Eukaryota > Metazoa > Chordata > Lepidosauria > Squamata > Anguidae > Elgaria > Elgaria multicarinata. The sequence continues at coordinate 71,329,704 of NC_086173.1, read as the reverse complement.
CCATCTTATGCTCTTGCTATAGTGAAGTTACCTGCATGGGGGAATTGCAATAGTTAAGAGTGTATTCATTATCCTCTTCCCCACCCACCCCAAATCAATAATTTGATTCTCATTATACCGTTGAGACCCTTTTGGAGGTCAGCTACAAACCCAGAATCAAATTCCTATTGCTGTGAACATGTAAAAATCCTACAAAGGAAAACAGGGCAGATGCTAGAACAGACTATGATAGGCTAATTGCCGTTCCTCTTCTCATTGAGAATGCAATGAGGTTTGTTGGTGTTATAATATTACTGAGCTAAAGCAGCTGTCAGAACAACAAGATGCTAGATGCATGTTAGCAAATAGATGTCAGCCGTTTGCAGATTAAGGTGACAGAACAAGAGGAGGAGAATGGCAATGTGTAAATGAAACTGATTAAAACTTGTGGACAAAACGCCAAGAGTCAGGAAGAAGGATGACAAAACTACTTGTCTGAGGATGTTGTCAAAGCATGGAAGCAAAATCTAGCTGCAATTAAATCAGGCAAGAACAAGAGGATGAGGGCACTGCAGCAGTACAAGGGACAAGTTGCTCCAAGAGCAAACAGAATGCATATTTACCGAAGGAATTTAAAATAGATGCAAATAATGGCATGAGTGCAACATAAAACACTAGGCTGTCGAGGGGAGGGGAATCCATCAAATTGATGATTTTTGAATAATGAAGGAAACGTGGTGCTAATGATGACAAAAACAATGTAACATATACTGGGAATAGACTAAAATGTGCAAAGGATCAAGGTTCAGAGAGCACACAATAATACACAGACACATTAATAGATATCATTCAGAAGACAGGACAGAAAACCTGATGGGCAAGTTCAAATTTCCTTGATGGATGCTTACCAAGCCTAATTTGAAAGGGCTGCAGACAAGGAAATGTCAAATTTCTCTAGGCAACATGCCCAGATGTGAGATTACACTTCAAATGGATGGTGCCATTACACTCACATCAAATAGAAGGACTTTGAAAAATGCTACATCTGACATTTCTTCTAGTCTTACTCTCAATGTGTGCAAGAGCTTTCCCCAATCTAGTACCCTCCAGATGTTTTAGAGTTCAACTCCCATCAGCCCCAGCCAGGCTGGCTAAATATCAGACGTTCTGGAAGTTGTATACCAAAACATCTGGAGGGCACTAGAGTGGGGAGTGTGGCTCCACCTCATCACAGCAGTCAGAAAGAAGAAACATTGCTTATTTAGATTTCTAGAATTTGTGTAAATTTGGGGAAAAGGGGGGGGGCTGAAAGCCCACAGACTCCATGAGGCCTGGGGAGGCTGGTCCTCAGCAGATTCTGTACATTGGATTCTTAGAAATCCAAACTCATTTTAGTCCGTCTCAAATTTCTCCAGCATCCTTACTTCCAGATGCTTCTTACTACAAGCCCCATCATTCCTGGCCTTTGGCATGCTGGCTGGGGCTTCTGGGAGTTGTACTGCCAAACATCTGGAGGGCACCAAGTGACCTTGTTCTAGGGTAGGATACCTGGCCCACAACTCCCACTATCCCTATGCAGCATAGCCAGTGGTGAGAGATGATGGAATTTCTGGTCCAAATCATCTTACGACCACAGGTTGCCCACCCCTGGACCATGTGAGAAGAGGAGCCCATGCTGTGTCTCCTGCCCACATCAACTGGGTCAAAAGTGACTCAAGGGGAAGCTGCAAATTTAACTTGAGAAGGGGCTCAAGAAGAAATGATGTTACTGTGGAGAGGAACGGCACCATGGGTCCTTCCTGCTATCTGAGTCATGTGGGAAGAAGCTGCTCTGCCTTGGTGCCCAAACCACCAGTGCAACATGAGAAGTGGCCCACAATAAAGTCTAAATGTCTTTTCCTCCCCATACGGCATTGATCTGCTTCCCCCATAGAAATCTGTAAAACCTCGAATATACAATACAGAAACAAAGCAAAATCTAACTCTGCATATATTGCATTTGTAATTAAGATGATAGAGAATAACCTCGCAGGTGCTGGTATGATGGAAGGGGATGTTATGTAACTGCTTTATACAATAGCTCAGGGGACAAGAATACCGTGTCCCTAAGAAGTCTGCTAGTTTGGATAAAATGTGAAATATTCATGTCAAAATATGCAGTCCAGCTGCCACAGAAGTTGATCAGGTTGTGGTGACATCTCACTAAGTTTTCTGAGACAGCAACCTGAATCCATCGCATTAACTAAACCCCAACCCTTTGGATTCAATCCAGGAGAGGAGGTGTAGCACTATTTGGTGCTGTCTTGTTGGTCAGGAGTTAATTCTTCCTTTCCCAGCCCACTTAGGCTCCTGCTTGGAGTGGGGGCGGGGGCAGAAAGAGACTGCAAACAGTTGAAGCAGACTAGAATCCTCCTGGACCCAGGAATCCGGTGATCATGAAGAGTGAATCCTATGCCCGTGCATATGCAATAATGTTCTAGGACCTACTGCACTTCTTAAGTCTGGGCAATCGGTCACTGAAGCCACCAGGCTATCCCTTTGTGTTTTTAGACTTAATGTCCAGGTGGCCTTGCTACCGGTTGCCTGCATGCTGGACTGCTGACTCTGCTCCAGGTACTTGCCAGCTGCCCAACTTGAGTCTGTGTGTATGCATGGAAGGAGGGCTTACCCTCCCTTGGCGGCTGCCTGACCAGGAGGCACTGCACAAAGCCCTTGGTCACACTTAAAGTACGTATTGAAATGACGCCCTTGCATCCTGTTGGCCTTTGCTGCTGCAGGGCTCATTGCTTGTGCCCATCATCATTCACTGAATGATGCTCCATTATGTAGTTGACTTTACAGCATGCAGTGGTTGAAGGGAGGAATTAGGTGATGACAGCCTGCTTGCACTTTATCAACATCGCCTGCCGCAGCAAGTGTCGGATCCCTTGTTAAGGGGCTATCTTTGGCATTCATACCTGCCATTAATTGCTAGAGGAGCCATTCGACAAAAGGGAACTTGAATGCAACCTTTCCAACACGCAGCAAATGAAAATATGCAATTTAATTAAGATGAGGCTGAAGCTCATAGAAACAAAAAAGCCACCTGTCATGTAATAAAAGCACCCAAATACCAGAACAGGAATCCAAACTCTGCAGTGTAATTAAAGCTCTCAGATACAGAACCATGTTAATCATACGCATTAGCAAAAAACAACAAGTAGAAGTGCATAATTCAAGATGCAATTATATATGTGATAATGGTTTCATACTGCAAAACACAAGAGTCCCTAATAGTGAGAAAGATAATGCAGGGAGCAAATAATAAATATAACGTAGCAACGATACTATTAGCTTCCTACCATGATGTCATATAATGCAGTTCTCACCTTCTGTGTATCTGCAATACACCTCCATGTCACAGGAACATAGAAAGCTGCCTTATACTACCTCTGACCATGGATCCATCTACCCCAGTATTGTCAACCCTGACTGTCAGCAGCTCTTCAGGGTTTCAGTCCGGATTATTTTCCTGCCCTACCTGGAGATGCTTGGGATCAAACCTGGGACCTTCTGCATGCAAACCATGGGCTCTGTCATTGAGCTATGGACCTTCACCTGACTTTGTCTTCATCAGTCATTGGGATGAGAGAGGGTATGGATACTCATAATGTGATGGCTATCCTCCTTGAGGTAACAGTACTGCAATGTGCTGTACGTCTTTGAAGATGATTCAGAAACTTCAGTTGGTGCAGAATGTGGCCACCAAAGTGCTGGTGGAAGCAATTTGATTCAAATAACAACATAATATTTGAATAATAATATAATGCCTATACTGCATCAGCTGTACTGGTTACAGGTGTGTTTCTAACACTAATTTAAAGTGCTGGTTTTCACTTTTAAAGACTTAAATGGTTTGAAACCAAGTTACTTGAAGGGCCATATCAGCCTGCCCGCACCTTAAGATCAGCAAGAGAGGCACTTCTCATTTGCCCATGCCAAAGGAAGTAAGGCAGGCGGCTACTAGGAGGAGGGCTTTCTCTGTTGTGGCACCCCAGCTGTGGAATGAACTCCTCAGAGAGGTCCGCCTGGCACCTACACTGTATTATTTTCATTTTCTTTTCAATTTTCTCAGTATTTTAACACCTAAATTTAAATTTTGCTGTTTTAATTCTGTATTTTAATCCTATATCAATTTCTGCTGTGTGGTTTTATCCTGGTTGTGCTTTTTATATTGTATTTTGCATTTGGGTTTTTAGATTGTTGGATGTTTTATTATGTTCTTAATGGTTTTAATTTTTGTGAACCTCCCAGAGAGCTTTGACTGTAGGGCAGTATAAAAATGTAATAAATAAATAAATGCATGGATAGGCGACCACATGTGAGAGGGCCTTCTCTGCAGTGGCCCCACACCTCTGGCATAAGTTGCTGTCAGGGGTCTGCCATGCTCCATCATGTAGTAAGGCCCTGAAGAGGTACTACTTTACTCTGGCTTTCTCCTGATATGATTGCTGTTGTTTCAGGTTTTTGTTGCTGGATTTTTGTTGGGTTTTATTTTATTTTATTTATTACATTTATATACCGCCCCATAGCTGAAGCTCTCTGGACGGTTTACAAAAGTTTAAAACAATGAACATTAAAAAGTATACAAAATTTAAAACCATCAAAAACATAAACAATATAAATACAAAGGTAGCCATTTTATTGCTATTTTTATTGTGTTCTTACTATTTTATTGTATTTGTATTGCTTAAATATTGTATCATGTGTTTTATCATTGCATACTGACTTAGGACAGCTTGTGCCCTGATAGCCAAGAAATATTTTAAATAAATGAATGAATTAATAAGAGCTACCATATATTATTGTACAACAGTACAAAGGACTCACCACAGGACAGTATTTCAAATGCCATATGTGCCCACAGCCCAAAAAAGGTTGCCTACCCCTGCTGCAAGGTTAGATACATTAACATGCTGATGAAGTATTTCTAACATTCCTATTTTTCCTCTCAAAGTCTGTAGTAAAAGCTCAACCATGCAACTGTGGTGCTGTGATGTTTTACCTTGAACTGTACACATATTTTATGAGCCTGGTGATTAGCATCCCTTCTGCTTCTCTGAATTTTTCCAGATTTAATTATCTCTTTGGCCATATGATAATCCAATTGCAGGGCTAGAAGCAACATGAGACAAGTCATTTAGTTCAATCAAACTGCAAATGTGGCCCTTTTGACTGTGAGGAGTTCATGCAGAACCATTTTGTCCCCCAAATAATTGTACATGTGCCTTTGTTTTAAAAGAGAAAAAGCTTCCTTGAGGCGCAGTAGTAATGTTAGTGCTGAAGTACTCATTATTATTATTATTATTATTATTATTATTATTATTATTATTATTATTTTAAAAAAACTTTCCAGGGTTGCTGATTGTATGTAGAAAGCCTGGGGCCCTTCCACACGCCGTACTGAAGGCGCATGCATGCGCCCCAAGTACGACCCCAAAACAATAGTGTGCACTACAGCCAGAAGAGATGGAGGAGGAGGTGGCTGGGGAATCCGGGCGCATCCTTGCCGCCGCCGCCGCCTCCCCGCCGGCCTCCTGCTGCCCGGGTAAGAGCGACCCAGGTCGGAGAGCTCAGCTTCCGCCTCCGCCAAGCTCTCCGACCCAGGTCGCTCTTACCCAGGCAGCAGGAGGCCAGCGGGGAGGCGGCGGTGGCTGGGGAATCTGGGCGCGTCCTTGCCGCCGCCGCCTCCCCGCCGGCCTCCTGCTGCTGGGGTAAGAGCGACCCGGGTTGGAGAGCTCGGCGGAGGCGGAAGCCGAGCTCTCCGACCCGGGTTGCTCTTACCCAGGTAGCAGGAGGCCGGCGGGGAGGCGGCGGCAAGGACGCGCCCGGATTCCCCAGCCGCCTCCTCCTCCGTCTCTTCTGGCTGTGGTGCACACTATCATTTTAGGGTCGTACTTGGGGCGCATGCATGCGCCTTCAGTACGGCGTGTGGAAGGGCCCCTATTCTCTCTATTATAGTCACAAACAAGAACTCCTTTCCAAGCAATTAACTAGGGAGCAACAGAATCATAGTGGCTCTATCCCCCACTTATTCATATGTATTTATGATCTGAATAGATCCTATGTGATGTGTGTACATAAGATCTCTTGGTGATTTCAGTTTCCCAGTCTCACAGATGTTCCATCATGGATTGGAGCTATTCAGACCTTGGAGCTATTCAGTGAAGGACAGAGCATACTAGGTGAGCTCATCCACAAACAGTTAAATTAGAACAATCATGTTCACCCACAAACACTGACATGTACTCATATCCTTATCTGAAAAGAGCTATTGCTTTGGATAAACTCATGGAGATTGGGGAACAGGGCCAACAGGTGCAATCCCACTCACCTTTGCCCATCCCAAGATAAGTCATATCAAGAGAGTTCAAATCTGGGAGTGGGGGGAGGAGCTGAAAAGGAACTTTATGAACTAATAAAAACATTGCTATTGTAATGGTATCATTCAAGTCTTCTCCTGAGCATAAGCAAGTAAAGGAACAAGTACACTAGGGCCATAGCTAGACCTAAGGTTTATCCCTGGATCGTCCAGGGGTCAAACCTGCTCATCTAGGTGACACACAGGGGATCCAGTGCTCAGGCAGGGGCGAACCCTGGATGATCCCAGGATAAACCTTAGGTCTAGCTGTGGCCTGAGTCATTTTTTAAAAAATAAATAAATACATGTCTTCCTTTCAGTACTAGCAAATAAACATGATTTAATATTTCAGCTGAAATGGAGGTGAATCTGATTTCAGAGTCATCAGAAACCAAAAAACAACATCAAATACAGTTTTCATTGTTTGATGAAAATGAAACAAAGGGGGAAAACATTCACGCTGGCCAAAACAGATTTACCAAATAAAAATAAAGCTGGAAGTAGAAGACGAGGCAGCTGTTAAATATTTCCCCCTCATCAACCATTTTATATCTTTAAAGAAAGAAATAATCTAATACCAATGATAGGTTCTTGCCCATAACAAAGTTTATTGCAGCCCAAGCCTTCTGCATGCAGTAGATGCATCCATCTGCCTGCACATTGTCCATTACAGTTATTTAAGAAATGTTACCACCTATCAGAGATTACAGGCTAAAAGGGATTCACCACTGCCAAGGTAAATAATGGCCAGCTAGCAGTTTAATTCATAGACATTTCCACTTCAGGAATATATGAAACAAAGTGTCCATTCTCCTTCCAACACTAAGGAAATCAGTGTATGTTTTAGTGTCCTTGAGGAGTTGCCACTTTCCTGTTTTAAAGAGTCCAATTCTAGTTCCACCTCTAGATTAACCAACAGAAAATATATATTTGCATATATTTTAATTAATTCACACATGTGAACTATCAATGGACACTTCCTCTACCACCTCTGTTCTAATCACTTGTTTTTAAAGTATATGAATCACATTTATATATATATAATGTATAAAATAAATTAAGAATGCATGACAGGCATAAGAAACAAGCACTTAATCACAAGCACAACACACACACACACCCTGCTAGGTTGGGAACGGGAAGTTTAAGTAGGATAGGAAAGGCCTAGCAACAACAATCATCCCTCCCTTGACCTTGTCTGTGACCTTGGATATAATCTACATTTTCTTTTTGACTTCCAGTCAACCCTGAGATGAAACAAACACATTGCCCCAGATAGCTTCAAGATCCAGAGCTGCATGGCTGCGAAGCACCTGAACACACGTACAGCCAAAGCAATAATTCACAATGGCATGATAATATATGAGGCTGCATTCCACAAACTTGCTTCAGTGCATTGAGGTAACTCACACACTAGGAAGATGAATCCCATCAAACTCCCAACATATCTGGGAACTCAGGTACAGAGTAGCCCACTTACCATGCAAACACTGCGTCCAATCATCTGCAAGCGTCACCAGATGAGTCTTTTATTGTACGCTAACTACTGCCCACTTACGGATGTTTTTCTCGTGTCCTTTAAATGACAACATCCACCTCCCATGTGCTCTTTCCACTCATTTTTCTGTCACAAAATTAACCTCTTTTAAACTGTCTTTTTTTAAAAAACAACAACCAGAATGTGCTGCTATTTCCTGCTGTGTGCAGAAGTAATAATAATAATAATAATAATAATAATAATAATAATAATAATAATTTCTTACCCTCTTCTCCCTCTAGATCGAGGCGGGGAACAACATCAAATACAAAAATACTATAAAAACATAGAACTGGTTAAAAACATATAAAACTAATACATTATTAAAATAACAGCCAGACATCTTAAAATTTGACTGGGTAGGCCAGAAGAGATCAGTCTTTACAGTTTTTTATATTCAGAAAGACTGTTGAGTTGGCAAATCTCTCCCGGCAGGCCATTTCTCAGTCTGGGAGCGGCAGAAGAGAAGGTCCTCTGGGTAATACCTGTCAGCCTAGTTTTGGCTGACGGAAGTAGATTCTTCCCAGAGGACCTGAGGGTGTGGGGCAGATTGTACAGGAGAAGGCGATCCCACAGGAAGCCTGGACCCAAACCAATAACCAACATTTTATACTTTGCCTGGAAACTAAATGGCAGACAGTGAAGTGATTTTAATGTTGGTGCAAGATGGTCACCCCTAGGTATACCAGTGACCAACCTAGCTGCCATATTTTGAACTAGTTGAATTTTCCAGACTAGGCACAAAGGTAGCCCTATGTAGAGCGCATTGCAAAAGTTGAGCCTCAAAGTTATATAAACAGCCGCTGAATGGACCACATGGTTGTTGCTGCTTCCTCTTTCTCTCCCCGTGTAAAGAGACCATCACTATTGTGGAACAGCAGCAGGACACCATAGCAACAGTAGCGAAATGTGAGAATCCACCCATCTGATGACGCTTTGCATCTGCCTGAAGGATCCCTTCCCCCTCCACACACAGACAAACTTTCCAGGCTTGGCTGCAGACATGAGTGTGGTGTCTGTGGACATTATGGGGGGATGCCAGCACAGCACAGAAAGGTGGGAAATCGCAGCAGCAGTCTATATACTTGCAAGAGAAACTCCAGTGAAATGGAAAGGGTTCTGGAGAAATACAACACAACAACTGATAGAGAAACAATAAGAAAACAAATGACCTTCAACTGAATCACTGGCATTGATTACATCTCCTTTCACACTGGACAACTGATAAGCAGAAAGACTTAATTTCTCTGTGCCCAAGATATCTGCAAAGGCAAGTTGCTGATTCCCAATACAATTAAGAGACTTAACCTAAAAAAAAAACTCTCCCCCAAAAGATTAAATATGTTGATGGATTGAACGGTGTGATCCCAAATACATTAACATTTACCTATGGCTCAGAACCTATCACTCTACGCAGTATTTAAAACAAATATCTCATATTCTGTGTTACCTGTTGTAACTCTCAAGCAGCCATCGTAAATTTTAAAACTCTGGGTGTCACTTAGGCCATAGCTAGACCTAAGGTTTATCCCTGGATCGTCCAGGGGTCAAACCTGTTCATCTAGGTGACACACAGGGGATCCAGTGCTCAGGCAGGGGTGAACCCTGGATGATCCCAGGATAAACCTTAGGTCTAGCTGTGGCCATAGTTACACATACCTATGACACCTAAGTAAAAAAAAAGAAGCTTCTTAATACATATTCTGAACAGGATTTTTTGCAGATGTGTTTGTTTCCTATGTAGGGAAGCATTCAGAAAGGATAATGCTAGTGCCATTACACTTCAGAGAGATTTGCATATTCTTTCTTTGTGCTAAACAATTTAGGTTGTGAAATGACTGTTATGTAGCCTACTTTTTAATATATTGCTGACATATGCTTACTTAATATCTGACTAATGCTTTCTCTTGACTCAAGCAAACAAGACTATTTAAAATGGGATATTAAATCACTTTTGACTGGACCAAGCTGACCTAATAATTATGAACTCCATTTCGATTAACACTAGGAAGTTTTCCTGACACATCCTGCCTTAGGGTTTTGAATAGAAAATGGAAAATTAGGATGTAAAAGGAAAGCGTGGCTTTGAAGTGTTGGTGCTGTGGTACAAAAATGATGCCATTAGCTGAGCTGTCATGCCCTGTAAGTCAGATGAATGTCAACTATCGGTTTTGCTGTAAAAGTTCAAGCGTTCATTAGAATGGCCACTGTCGGTAACTATAGAAGTGCAACTTGGAGGTCCTTACAGAAGTGCAGCTCCTTTCCAATATACTGCATTGATATGTTCTCCCAATTAATGATTTATTTAGTTCAGTTAAAACATTTCCATCACATCATTCCGAAAGGTTCAAGATGGCTAATAAGGAAAATACAATTAGCAACATACTGTATCATTCAAGCAGTTCCACACGATAAAACCTGATTACAGAAATCACCTGCAGGAAGATGTATCTGTCTGTAAAATGGAACTAGGTCAGACTTCATGACCTCAGTTTAACAGCATCCCCAAGGATGCTCCTAAACATCATATAGAGGAAGTTATGATATCAGAAGTTGTATAGTCTGGCAAAAAGTTGCTTGAAGGAAAGGGAGAAGGAGGGATGTTTTTATTCCCCCACCATCTGAATCCATTTTATACATAGAAATAGACACTTCATATGTGAATGGGACACACATCACTGCTCTGGCACACCTAGTTGTCCCTAAAACTATTGCAACTGTTAATTAGCAAAGCACTAACAGAGTAGATGGTGTTTCCAATGTGTTAATGCAGTCTATGGCTGGCATAGCCACTCTGATGTTGCAAGAAAATCCTTAAAAAGGAAACTGCCAATAAACAAGGTACTAGTGTTAGGGGGGAAATTACTGTTGACATCAAGGTAGATATATGAGTGATGTAAATAGAAAAAAAGAAGTGCTCTAGGATATTATTACTACCAAACGATCTTAAGGCCCAATATAACCTCTTAACCAAGCTTTCAAATATCTGACAAGGTTTATATTATTTATTGTTGTACACCCTTTGGGATAGAATTAGTATTATCCCATTAAAAGAAGAGAGAACTTAGGCCCACCTAAGCATCCCCCAAATTAGAATCATAGAATCAAAGAATCATAGAATAGCAGAGTTGGAAGGGGCCTATAAGGCCATCGAGTCCAACCCCCTGCTCAATGCAGGAATCCACCCTAAAGCATCCATTAGTGCCGTTTGCATGGATCTTCACCAGATTATGTGAATGTTTGATAGTTGTCAGTTCAGATGAAGAAGTGATAACCAGGTATTTGTAAAGTGAATGGGCATTAATAAAAATAAATAAATAAATACATACATACATACATACATACATACATACGTAGTGATACATAGCTTAAACCACACCATCATTCCCCCCCCATCCTTTCTTGGCTCCTATTTATTTATTTATTTATTTATTTATTGCATTTATATCCTGTCTTTTTTCCTTCAAGGTACTCAAGGTGGCATGCACAATCCTTCTCCTCTCCATTTTATCCTCACAACAGCAACCCTGTGAGGTGGATTGGGTTAAGAGGCTGTGACTGGCCCAAAGTCACCCAGTGGGTTTCCATAGCTGAGTGGGGACTAGAACCCAGGATCTCCTGGCTCCCAGTCCAACACTACACTACACTACACCACATTGGCTCTATATGTATCACAGGCCATTTCTATACCTGCCTTTCCCCCCTGGATCATCCCTGGGTCATTCCTATGCATCCAAATGCCACACAGAGAATCCCAGGAGCAGACAGGGATGATTCCTCCATTTTCCTGGGATAACCCTTAGGTGTAGAAAGGGCCAAGTTACTCAAGAAGACAAATGTGGTGGTGCAGCTGCTACTAACTTGTCTTGATCATTGATTGTTTTTTCCACTGATGGAAAAGTGAATGATGATTTGTAGAACCATGTGTGATAAACAACTTAGCCAAGATGGAAATCAATGAAAAATCAAGGTGTTAGATTCCATTGTATATCTGGTCAATTTTCTATGCCTCCCCCTTTACTTCAGGAACATGGAAGACTTTGAAAAGAAGCTACAATTTCTGAAAAGAGTCACAATTGCTATTCTGCATTACAACACAGGATGTGTTGTTCTCTAATGAACCTTTACTGTATTCACTAATGAGATATGTATATTTTGCATTCTGTTACGAAAATGTCATTGCAGGGGGAAATTGCCACTTTTTATAATTTTATATGTGAAAATCCATTGCAAAATCTGTGATATCCTCCTTGTCCAAGAGTATCAAAGAAGCAATATCCCAGTACTTTCAAACAACTAATCTACTGGAGCATCCAGAGAAGATGCACAGAAGTGGTTCCTATTGTTCAACACTTCTCATGTTTGGTACCTAAAAGACTAGCGACCATTGCATTGTCAGCCACAATGTTAAGAACCCAACTCTTCTGCAAGATAAGGCCACTGGGGAGCCTGATGCATTAGCATCCCAAGCTCTCTTGGAACACTATCAAGAAGGAAATTGAAAGTTACCTTGATAAGTAAATGCTTTTGAGTTAGCAACTGTGTGGTCTAGTGCTCACAGCTATAGATCAGGAATTACATATTGTTGGCTCTTATTTCTTGCTGTCATTGAGTTAGTCCTTACAGGCTTTATACACACAGCTTGTAATTAACTTAAACGACAGTTGGGAGAATGAGCTTCCAAAATCCTTTCCAGAACCATGAGATGTCTCAAATGAGTAATGCTTTTATTTTGTGGATAGCACTCTCAAGTATCTAAAGAGGGCAGTTGCCTGTCAGTAAACACAGCAGCCATTCTAATAATAATTGCTGCTATGCGCTCTGAAGAGTGGATCCAGAAAATTCAACCATGGGCTTTTGACATCTGCAACTTTCTCTTCTCAAATTATGGATAAAGGAGAAGTGGGAGAGATGAAATTTAGTTCACTGGAAAAAGGAAGATGAAAAGAAAAAGTAACACCGATTTTCTGCGGGGTAATAAAATTCCAACTAGCAGACATGAATACTGAATAGCACAGTGGCCAGACAGTCTTCCTGGAAATCAGGATGGGTAATGTAGCTACATCTTGGTTTTTAATTTCTGCTTTGTTAGGCTTGCTACTAATATTACCTAGAGTGTGAAATATCAAAGCACACAAGTATGTGAAACAAAAATCCAATAATATGACCTTTCCACTGCCAAAGGGCAACCAGTTGCAAGGCAGAAATGAGCTTGGAAGAGGCAAAACTATTTCCCAAACATCTACGATTTCTCTCCAAATCCCACAGCAGCCATGTGCAAATGAACCTATTGTATGAAGAACCACTAAAAATCAGCTGTGGGGCAGGGGATCCCCATTGATAATCCATCAGAGCTACTAAGTGTACCTTAGTCTCAAATTATAAACTAGATCAGTGGCAAAACCTGTGAATTATGATTGAACTGAACACACAAAACCTGGGAAATCATTTTCTTCCAACCGTAACATTTTTCAAAGGGACCAGCACATGGGCAAGAGGACTAACACATGTGTGGCAAGTGATGAAGGGCTTGGAGCCACTGGGATGCATATGTGACTGTTGAACCACAGGGCTCTGAAACCTATCAGGGTGCTCAGACTTCTGAGATATTATGCCTGCCAAATCAGAGCTGCCACCTCATTTAATGTTGATTAAGCATCTCTGCGTGTCTGTTTCTATAGCTTCTCTGTAACTGAAGATCAAACTGCCTATGGTCCTGTAGCAGTGAAGGGGTTATCAGCCTCAGCGCTGGCTACTGGAGAGGAAGTTAGGACATAGAGGCTGTAGCTAGACCTAAGGTTTATCCCAGGATCATCCCGGGTTCATCCCTGCCTGAGCACTGGATGCCCTGTGTGGCACTTAGATGAACAGGTTTGACCCCAGGACAATCCTGGGATAAACCTTAGGTCTAGCTACGGCCAGAGAGAAAGCTAGTAATGAGCAGTACAAGTGTTAATAGCATGCCTCCACCCCCATTAGGCTGCACCACCACTGCAGGGGTTAGCAGCCCCTATAGCCTATACGTCTTGTCCGTCTTCCTGTTTTCCCCAGCTCTCTCAATCTTGTCCCATCACCAGAAGCTGCCAGCAGCCTACAATATCACAGGGGCAGTACTCATTGTAGTAGCCCAGAGTCTTCAATAATTGCTTGATACATTGTAGCTGAAAATGCATCCCCCAGCTAATTACAAGCCGCTATAAATATATCTCAGCCACTGATAGTCTGTTAACATCAACAATGAACTGAAACCGTTTGTAGCTAGTGACTGGAGCTGCCTGGAATGAATTCCTGTGCTCCTTTAGGCAGGTAGAAATGGGGTGGAGGGGTCAGTTGCTTCTTGCCCTTGCCCTGCTGCTACAGCCCAATGGATAGGGTGACCATATGGAAAGGAGGACAGGGCTCCTGTATCTTTAACAGCTGCATAGAAAAAGGAATTTCAGCAGGTGTCCTTTGTATATATGGAGAACCTGGTGAAATTCCCTCTTCATCACAGCAGTTAAAGGTGCAGGAGCTATACTAGAGTGACCAGATTTAAAAGAGGGCAGGGCACCTGCAGCTTTAACTGTTGTGATGAAGAGGAAATTTCACCAGGTTCTCCATATATACAAATGACACCTGCTGAAATTCCCTTTTCTCTGCAACTGTTAAAGATACAGGAGCCCTATCCTCCTTTTCATATGGTCACCCTACCAATGGGGGGGGGCAAACTATTAACTCTTTTATTGTACTGAACACTGGCATACCTTTCTCTAGCCCATATGACATCCCTACTTCCCCTCTGCTAATCAGCACTCAAACTATTATGCCCTTCACTGTTGACAGTGGCACAGAGTACGGGGTGGTGGGACAAATGGGAATTGGGATGTGGGGTGGAGGCTCCGGATGCCAAACTATTAACCCCTGTACTGCTGGCTTTCCCTCAGCTGTTTTCCCTCAAGCATGAACGGGCAACTCCGACTTAGCATGCATAATATCTCACAGGTCCAAGCACTCAGGTTGTTGACTGATAGGTCCCAGAGCCCTGTGGTTCAACAGCCAAGTGTGCATCCCAATGGGCTCCTGCCCCTTGTCACTTGCCACACATGTGCTGGTCCCTTTGCCCAGGCATGTTGTGGTTTGAAAGGCGGCTGGTATTAAGTTGGAAAAATTATTCCCAACCATTTGTGTGTTAAGTGTGGAGACCTTGGTCTTTATCAAGACTGGAGTTGTAAGGAAGATTTCCCCACATTTAGGGTATGAGGACACACCATCACCACATAATGGGTTTGCTCAGAAGAATACTGTATTCATAATACATTCCCCATTCAAGGCATAGTTCATGCATTGCTGGGGGCAGGTGCCTGGAAGACTGGGCTCATGCCTGCAGTGGGGGTCTGGAGGTGAAAGCTCCATGCTGGAGATGGTGATTTGGAGAGGAGCTCATGTTTGGTCTTCTGGGTGGGGGCTTGGGATTGGTGCCTGGAGTCAGGGCTCAGGCCAGGGTTGAAAGGTCTGGGGTGTGGGCTTGTGATGGGTGCAGGTGGGTGTGGGGAGCTTCTTTGGGGGTTCCATGCTGGGGGGGGGTGGAGAGACAGGTTCGCAGGTTCATACCTAGGCCTCTGCAGTGGCGACGCATGGCCAATCTAACTGATGGGTGGAAAAGGAGGTCACTGGAGAAAGAACCAAAAGGGTCACCAGAGTAGACCAGAGTCATCCACAGTGTGGCATCATCCGTGAGTAAGCTTCTTCACCTGAATCAGTCAGTCTCTTTATTTCAGTTAAACTATTACTCCTTTTGACTGGTGGGCTTCCAGTGCAGGGAGGGGGCCTTGTTGTCCTCCTCCTCCTCCAAGCCACGTAGCCTCCTACAGGGAAGCTGTTGTTGCCTTGACTCAACTCACTCCATTGTGCCCAACTGACAGTGTGTGTGGGGGTGCCTCCTCCTCCTCCTCCTCCTCCTCCTGAAAACCTCCTGTCCTCTCTGAGGATGGCAAGCTGTGTGCTGCTGTTGTGGCATTTATTAATTTATATTTACTTATTTATAATTGTGCTAAGCACTTTTATCCCACTGCTTCGTTTCCCTCTCCCTTGCCATACAGATCAAGGCCTATCCAGTAGAATTTTAGGATACTTTTAATATGCTTTTAGGATGTTTTTAACAGTGTATGCTATGTTTTTAATCAGTATTTTGTGTATTTTATGCTTGTTGTTCCTTGCCTCGATCCAATCGGAGACGCGGGTAAGAAATATTATTATTATTATTATTATTATTATTATTATTATTATTATTGTTGTTATGGCATGAGAGGTGCCTGAGAGAGCATTTGAGTTCAGAATTTAAAAAATCCCTATAAATCACTGCATGCAGGATCTTCTCCAAAATTGGTGCACCTTTAAAAGCTGTCACAGTACCAATTTTCATGTGTTTATCTTTAAAACTGAGGGAGCTGTAAGCATTTGTTAATTCCCATTGATGATAATATAGCTGTTATCCGAAAATGGAACAGTTCTCCAATGAATAATTCGACGGGGCGGATAGAGGGACCTGCTCCAGAAATCAGGGTGGAGAATCGCCTCAGCAGAGCTCTGCCCTGAATTTCGGGGTGGAGAATACCCACTCTTTTGTGTATATATACCTAGAATTTAGGTTAGAACATGATGTGACCACAAAAAGTCATAGTTTAACTAAAGATTGCTCATCTTTGCACAGCTTTGAACAATTACATTGACTCACCATAATCCAAACTGACAGAGATCTTGTGCGGTCATAGGTAGAATTTATCGCCAACCTCAGGCGGTGGCAAATGTGAAGGGCATGCTGTGGTATCGCCTTAAAGCATCTCCCTCGGGATAAGACACTCAAAAGCTCTGCAATGACAAGCCATTTTTATATTTCTGCCAGAGTGTCTAAACAGTGCCCTCATGACCCTTTTTAATCCCTTGGCTTGCAATTTTGCTAGCTAATTTGACACAGGTGGTGAACTGCTGCAGCAGTCCTCTCCAAGGATAACAGGACCACTTAAGCAGAAAGAGGGCTCAGTACCAGCAGAAGGCAGTAAGGGATTGATTTAAGCCATTGGACTCTACTCCCCTCAGAGAAGACTTCTGCTGTTGCTTCAACTAAGGGTCTGACTCCTTATCCCCACCCCACCTTTGCAGGTATTTGTTACTGTGCAGTAAAACTGAATGTAAGACAAAGGGAGTTTAAAAGAATTGTCATGCCCTTGGGAAGAGATGCAAGTATTAACTTGCAGACTTTTCTGCAAGAGGAGTAGAGAAATAAATTAGATGGCAAGCAGAACTGGAACATGTGTGTGGTGGAGGGGGGTACAGATGTACAGACAGACACAGGAAGAGTCAAGTTCAGTTCTGTCTAGCCATTGAGGACTGCCTTGGTTATCCTGACAGATTTGGATCAAGAGTCATGGGTCCGTTCTGACAGCATATTATTAGGTGACAGTGTGTCCTTATTAGAGATAAATTTGAGAGGACGCAGACAGAACAATGGAAATTAAAAAAAAAACACTGAAAAGGTTTAGATGATCTTTCCATGTTCAAGGAATACTCTATCAAGTCTTCAAACCTTTAAAATAAAACTTTAAAATAAACCTTTACTGGTGAAACAGGAGGAAGAAGGAATGTGCCCATTTTTTTAGAAGATGGAATTCATTTAATATAAAAATAAGTCTCTAATATCTACAAATTCATGGTATTAGATGGGTTCCTGTATCTAAGTCCCAGTTGCTACCTTAGCCATGAAACAACATTCCCTTCCTTGCATGGTAGTGAAGTATGGTCCCCTCTACCAGACAGACAATCTCACATATGAGCTACATGGTCCATCCAAGCCAATACCCAACTGCACAGGCACTTGATACACAGAGTGTTTGCTTTCCCCTTTATGAGGGAGAAGGACTATATGAAATGGGCACCCACATGTTAGGTCATCAGTATAGAGCACCTGCATCATAATGAGGTCATCCTCTGCACGGTGTGGGAGAGGGAAAGACACCTGTTCCTCTACCATGCCAAGAGGAGAGCTGCTTCACCTAACACTGTATCCACCTGAAACTAAGGCAGGATCTACAGTGCTGCTTTAAAATGCTTTATAACAGTTTCCAAAGTGTCATATCCTGCTTGGTATAGATCTGGTCTTAGTTGCCTAGGGAGAAGCTATGTATCTAGGGTGATCATATGGAAAGGAGGCCAGGGCTCCTGTATCTTTCACAGTTGTACAGAAAAGGGAATTTCAGCAGGTGTCATTTGTATGCATGCAGCACCTGGTGAAATTCCCTCTTCATCACAACAGTTAAAGCTGCAGGAGCCCTGCCTAGTATGACAAAAGAGGGCAGGGCTTCTGCAGCTGCAGCTGTAACTGTTGTGATGCTGCATGGATACAAATGACACCTGCTGAATTCCCTTTTCTATACAGCTGTTAAGGATACAGGAGCCCTGACTTCCTTTCCATATCGTCATCATACACTCTGTATCTCCATCTCTGAACTTCAAGAGGAGTCTGGTTAGGCATTGGGTCTGTGTGCTGGATATGTTTTTTTCAAGCTTTGACCACTTTTGTTCTGCTGTATGCTTTCTTCTGGCCACTGTACTCTACTCCCCTCAGAAGACCTCTGTTGTTATTTGAACTGGGGGCCTGGCATCCCACCACCACCACCACCATTCCAATACACACTGAGCACCTGTGCCGAACAATCGCATGGGAGTTTACTCAGAAGCAAGTCCCATTGGGTTCAATGGGGCTTACTCTCAACTAAGTATGTGCCACATTATAACACCAAGAGCAGTCAATAAAACTAGGGTGACCATATGAAAAGGAGGACAGGGCTCCGGTATCTTTAACAGTTGTATTGAAAGGGGAATTTCAGCATATATGGAGAACCTGGTGAAATTTCCTCTTCATCACAACAGTTAAAGCTGCAGGTGCCCTGCCCTCTTTTAAATCTGGTCACTCTAGTATAGCTCCTACAACTTTAACTCTTGTGATGAAGAGGGAATTTCACTAGGTTCTCCATATATACAAATAACAACTGCTGAAATTCCCTTTTCTATGCAACTGTTAAAGATACAGGAGCCCTGACCTCCTTTTCATATGGTCATCCTAAATAAAACTCTTCTTGGGGAACAAAGGATCTACCCATCTAAAAATACCTTTGGTTTCTCTGTGGGCTGGGAAAAGATTCAACAATGTGGAAAAGGGACACCTTTTTACTCCTTCCAAGTAATCTCTGTTGTGTGGCTTTTTTTTAAAAAAAAAATCTAACCCAAGTGCAGAAAGTATTTGAATGAGACATGTGAGAGAACCAGTAGCAGTAGGATTCCCTACATGTTTTTTCCCATTCTTTTGAAGTTTGAACCCAGTTACTGCCTCTACTTCCTTTCAGAAGTCAGAACAGTGAAAAGAGTTTTACCTGCAAAAGCTTCTGATTCTTTGTGGAATACTTTCTCATTGAGCTACATCCAGTGTAGGTTGCCAGTTCCAAGCAAAATGAGCTCCATAAGCCCACAACTGCTTCTTCCTTCCATACCAATTTTATTTTATTTATTATAGATATTACCTACCTATCTTTCAAGACATGGTCTCCCAAAGTTACCTTACAACATAAAATAGTAATTTTCTGCATAAACCCTTTCCCAACAGACAATAGCAAACAAGCTAGACATGAATCCTGTAAAATCAAGCAGTTTTTCACATTTCTTTAACACTATTTGATATGCATTCACTTGTACTATTCAAGACATTTAGCTAAACATTGATGTAAATTGATTGATTGCTCTCCAAAATATTATTGGTGGGATAAACAAAGAAGTCAAATTGTAAGTTAGAAAGGGAATATTGAAAGCATTCAGCAATGATACGTCAAATACTATAGGTAACTCCATC
The DNA here is from genome assembly GCF_023053635.1 of Elgaria multicarinata webbii. Classification (NCBI taxonomy): domain Eukaryota; kingdom Metazoa; phylum Chordata; class Lepidosauria; order Squamata; family Anguidae; genus Elgaria; species Elgaria multicarinata. The sequence continues at coordinate 71,309,910 of NC_086173.1, read as the reverse complement.
TTTTCAAAAGCATATCCCAGCCATTTAGGGGGTGCTCTCTATGTGTGAAAGTCAGATGTACGAGTGTGCAAAGTTGCTTGTTTGAAAATAGCCTCTTCATGAATTCAAAGAAATATCTGAATAATAAAAATCCCCAATATGTACTTAGTCCCTAGTTAAAAATGGTTCTTTACCATTTTTAACTCTTCCCATCCCCCATTTTACCTATTTCATCATTACTTTTATCAGCTTCAACACACATCTTTGAAGCATTCCTGTACCATTCCTGAAATCTTCTATTCCTTTTGTAAATTATTTATTTAGTGCTATCAATGCACATGCACTGTACAGAATAAACAATAAAAAACAAAACAAATCCTTGCCACAAAGGCTTACATTCCATTTCCCCATTTCCAAACCAGGCTGTAATTGAAAAACAGTTCTTCAAATGTTACAGGAACATCTATGTCATGTCAACCTCCAAATAGTCAACATTAGTTTATCCACCCTGCATATCTACACCATTCTACACAAAATTAAATATTTCTGCTGCTTTTCACCATTTATCAAATGTCTGTAGGGATTTGCTTTTTCACTTCCAGACAATGCGTACAAAAGGAAGGAGAAACTATACATATTTGCCAGAAGAACAAAATATTCCTGAACAATATATTAGGAACATAATTTTGAGAGACCAATTACATTTGATATGGTAGTACATTTGCAAGGCTTTTAAGATGTAACTAGCTTCTGGAAATAAATTGAAAAGATGAAAAAATGTTATTGCTATTTAAAACACACAACACACCCTTTCAAAAATAAACTTAAAGTGGTGGCATCTCCCTGTTCTTCATCATGACTGCATTTGAAACAGTAAATAAATTGAAGCTCACCTATAGACCATGAACTTGTTTCTCCCATAGAAGATGATGAAGGAATGTCACCAAATGTATTCTCAAGTTAGACAATTCAATCATTAGATGTAATGACCAGTGGAAAGCCTGTGAGGCATGGACCGCATGAGATTCTCTCTTATAAAATATACATCTCTTCCCAAAGCTATATAGTAGCTTAAGAGAGTAGGAAAAGTCTATGAAACATAAAAAAAAAAAAAATCTGGAAGAAAGGAACACACACTTATGTCTACTCAATGAAGATGAGCGTCCTGAAATGGGAGCTTGAAAGGGGAAATACACAGTTAATCATCACGCTACAAAGGCCAGAAAATATATATATATATATATATATATATATATATATATATATATATATATGCTCATCTCCAGATGGACGCTGCCCATTTAATACAGTTCTAAGTGTATAATTCATCAAGACTTTGGCTGCATCTGACCTCAATTACTACGTTCTCAAGTTATTTTTGAAACAAACTATTCCACATTTCAGCTGAAGCCATGCACAATAGTCTAATAATAATGGCTGGAATTTATATAATCCGGAAATGATCCGAAGTGACTTTATGAAGTCAAGGAAATCTTTTCACAGCCCTGAATGTGCGAGTGAAAATTCTATAAGCATTTGTGTCAACAGATTTATTTGTTATGAACACCCTTTTGCAGCTGAGACTTGACTGGAAATTTCACACACGGTGAGCAACACTAAATGCAAATATATAGAGTCCTCCGACATCTACCCTGTCCTTCCACACACCATAAACAACCTACCTTCCAGGGTATTCAGATGAATCCATCTCAGGACATGCTTGGATTCTGCAAGCTATTGAGCACTAGCCTCAGGTTCAACATCATGGATCTGGTCCAATGTCTCAGCTAGTAATATGGCGACTCCAGTATCTCCTCTGACATGTCATGGTCAATATTGTGACAAGATCAGTCCAGTTCATGGAGCAGAAAGGGCAATAATCATATGAAGAAGTCTCCAGATTAATACACTGTAGCAGAGGACTTGTCCTCCAAACTACACAGAAAAATGGGCAACCTGGCCCTCAACCTGGCAGTGAAACATCTTTTCATTGGCAAATCACATCGATCATGGCAATGAACTGAAAGCCAAATTCTGATCAGTTAATTGTTCGAAATTGTCAGGATCTCTGTTTTTGAAGGAGAAAGCCACAATTCAAAATGGGCACAATCCCATCATACAGGCTGCGTGCATCATTCTCAGCAGGGTGATCTATATACCATTTTTCTAGCCAGAAAGTATACTTGAATTCCCATGTAAAGCAGCCTGAACTCCAGCACCCAAACTAAAGTGTGGTTCAGAATTGGATTTCACACTTGAACAAACTGCAGTTCGCAGTTAAAATAATGTTCCAAAATGCATGTTAAAAGGCATATTTTAGGATTAAGATAGTTTATGAGTGTATGTTTTGTTTGAAAATCATTTAAATATGTTTTTGCTGGAAAATCATGTAAATATGATTTTTCTGCAGTGTTTTTTTTTAAAAAAATCAGAGATAGGACAGGACAGAATTATAAGTCAACACATGCAAACTTGATGTGGACCTAAAACAGGACTGTCTCTGAGCTCAAATTCCTTTCCTTGTGAAGCAACTGCAGGAGTTCAGCATCAGCACTGCCTTTCTTTCACATGCTCTTAGCTTAAATCCTTCTTTCCCTAGTGATAGTCCTTTCAAGGCTGAAGGGCAGCTGAACTTTCCCTTCCCCTCTCCAGCTGCCATGGAAGGAAGAAGTTTCCCCCATGGATTTCATGGGTTGTTCTGAAATAATACACTCTCTTGCTGATTTTGAAAGAGGGGCACACAGTTCTGCAAAATGAAGGCCAGCTGGAAGCTGGTTTTATTTTGCAGGAACTGGAGTCAGTGGTTGGCACTTTGCTATCCTTTATATCCCCTTTCTGGCAACCCAGTGGTCCTTGATTTATCTGGTTTATTCTGCAACAAGGACCTTATTTCAAGCACACTTTCTGCGCTCAGAAGTAAATTGATAACTGCCCAAGAGCAGGAAGGAAGTATATTGTGTCACTAGAGAGAAGTAAAAAAGGAATAAAGGGAAGCTGATATTTTCATCCATCCAAAGGGACAACCTTACTCATTGCAACATCTGGCTGCACTACTTCAGTTCAGGCACTGCCTGTTCTTTATCTGATCGTGTGCGTTTTCAGTGAACATCTTAATTTTGCTGCTTGCTCTCAGGTTCCACCTCACTCTGTTCGCTGACACCTTATTACCTTTATGGTGTACCAGCTGGCAGTTTCCAAGAGACTTCGCAGAAGAGCATTCTGACTCCCCACCCCCCACCCCGCCTTTATGCTAGTTATCCAAAGGACACCAACAGAGAAAAACTGATAGAGACTTTTTTTCCCTTTTTTTACAGGAGTCCCCATGGCAATGCTATTGATTCAAGAAGTGTGATTTTTTTCCCCTTTCCTGCATGAAATATAACAATGTCTCAAGAGCTGAACTGAGAAAAATAACCCATTACAGGCAGCTGCACAAGAGAAAGCCTTGTAGGTCAGGTGATGAGGGATAATGATACGTAGTAAGTTCAGTGAGCCAAGCTAGTCCAACGAAATGTCCTTTTTTGAGGTTTTTTTGTTTTAAAAAATGGGGGAGGGAGAGATGGTGGCTCTACTCTAAAGTAATTGTGTACTAAAGTAATAGTGTGGTGGGTAGTCTATGATGGTGGGCAAGGGCTCTACTGAGTTATTATGTTCGGACCCTTGTGAATACCAAAGCATTTTGGCTAGAAAAACACTCTGTGTGATAAGAGGTACCACAAAACACAGTGTATTATTACATATCTAGTGCCCAAACAAGATTTATTAAATCATGCATCATGTTAGCATCCTGATACATTGACATTTTCCATGAACAATAGAAAAGCATATTTATGTTTCAGTTCTTCAACATTGGAAATTGATATTTTGAACAGATTTTAGTCAAATCATGGATTCTACTCATATCTTTCTAAAATAGTACCTGGGAGGGACTTCAAAAAAAGGTAAGAGGGTTGAGCACAGGTGCTCTCTCTCTCTCTCTCTCACTCTCTCTCTCTCTCTCACACACACACACACACAGAGAGAGAGAGAGAGAGAGAGAGAGAGAGAGAGAGAGAGAGAGAGAGAGAGAGAGAGCACTTGTGCTCAACCCTCTTACCTTTTTTTGAAGTCCCTCCCAGGTACTATTTTAGAAAGATATGAGTAGAATCCATGATTTGACTAAAATTGGGGCAAGTTAAGTGGTGTGATATACGGATGGGAAAGTGTTTAGACTGTGGATCTTTGCATTGTTCTAAGTGGTAGCCAGCAGGGCCTGCCATCTCTTTTTTTAAGCGGATTAATGGTTAATGGCTCAGAATGGGTGGTTGATGTTTCCTCAACAGGAGCTAATGGTCAGGAGATGTACAAAAATCATCCCTGAATATAAATCCCAAGTGGTGCAGGTCTAGTCCTGAATATTGCCTGAATGGAAGACTATCCAGGAATCATGTGTGAACTGGTCAGAGAGCAGGGCCAAAGTGCAACAAATATTTTGATGTGATTACTGAATTAATAACAAATAAATGAAATAATCTATTTCATTTAAGAATGTACTTGCATCTAGGCAGGGAAGAAGCCAAGAGGCAAAGTTCCTCTTTTTTCTTGGAGGGAATTGGTGCAAATTGTTTGGAGATTTTTTTATTGGGGGGGGGGGTTATCTTGAAATTTGCCTAAATAGTGTCATAATTTGTATGTGTTTATTTTATTGATAATCTTGTGCAAATGCACATGATCACAAGTCAGTCTGTCCACAAAGTAGCTCCACAGAGCATATTCCCTTCTTGGCAGTATCCTTGTCAGTTTCATCCTCCACCCACTACTTCATTTAGCCCAGCAGAGACTTAGGGCATGTCTACACTAGCCATATATCCCAGGATCATCCTGTAATCGTTCCTGTGCATCCAGATGCCGCACAGGGATCCCAGGAGCATGCAGGGACGATCCCTCCATTTTCCTTGGATAACCCTTAGGTGTAGAAATATGCTTCCCGCCCAACCTGAAAGTTTGGGCGGGAAAGCAACGGTTGTGGGTTGGGAGGGGCTGGAAAGGAGCAAGAGCTCACATGGCTCAGTGTGCGAGCCTCGTGTGCTGGGGGCGGGGCCGCGGCTATAAAAGCCGCACCGCCCAAGGCTCGGCCTCTTTCGGTTTTTTGGCTGTCAGCACGGACAAAGAGACCAGTCTCTGCAGCAGCAGCAGCAAGAATCGGCAGCAGATTCGGCAGCCCAGAGGCTTGACTACGGCGGCCGAGTCTCTCGCAGCTACGTGGCAGCCTCGGCGAGCGTCGTCGTCGGCCTCTTTCTTCTATTTCAGCTGGTTTCGAGGGAATAGGGTGGACGCTTGAAAGAGCCTGGGGGTTGTTGGGGGGGCTGCCTTCGGGTAGGCTTTTGCCTGGCCCCGGTCACTTTGGGAGTGGGCAGACCTTTATAATACACCTGCAGTGGGGAATACTTAGGGGGGGGGGGAAATTGCCCCCTTTTCTAGAGCCCATCTCTTCCCAGTTCCAGCCCCATTCTTAGCCAGCCCCCTCCTCACCTTCATAGTTTATTCTTCATATTCCCGTTCATTCTATTGTCCCTGTTCTACCCTTCTGCTTTGTGTGTGGCCCTCAGGGCCCATATTATTGATCTTTAGTGTGTTTGCCTGCAGTATTGGGCTTGGTCTCAAAAGCCTTGTGCCAGCCAGTTTGCTGAAGCTAAAGTGGGCTCCGGCTAACATTGGTTTAAAGGGATAATTTGAAAAGTTTAGTTTCACTTTTGGTTCCCAATCGTATTTTAGTTGATTCCCTCAGCGTTTTGTTTAGTTTCAATTTTTCTGGCCTAATTCTTGGTTTGTTTCTCCCAAACTGCAAGTTTTATTGCCCAGAATTATTTTAGGTGTAGCTGAATTGTGAATTTTACTTGATTCTATTCTATTTTATTTTATTTTATTTACTTACTTGCAGTTGGCAATTTTATTTTTATTTATTAATCTAATCTGGTTATTATTAGCTAATTGATTTAAATTCCAGTTTAATTGTAATTGAATTTAATTAATAAATTTTATTTTTAATTTTAATTTTAATTGTGTTTGCCCTGCAGTATTGGGCTGGGTCTCAAAAGCCTTTGAGCCAGCCAGTTTGCTGAAGCTAAGGTTGGCACCAGCTAGCATTGGTTTAAGTGATAATTTTGAAAAGTTTAGTTTCGCTTTTGGTTCTCCTCTTCATCTGACGATGAAGAATCTTCTATTATTATTATTATTATTATTTATTTATTTATTTATATAGCACCATCAATGTACATGGTGCTGTACAGAGTAGAACGGTTGGTTTCAAGACCCTGCCGCATAGGCTTACATTCTTGGTCCTTGGTTTTACAACGCATTGCTGTTTTGGAGCGAGACAATGCAGCCCTCAAACAACAACTGAAAGCAAGGGATACGAAATACAGGGATTAATAAGCAGAAGAGTAAAGAGCTAGTGATTTATCTGTAGTTACTTTTTCAGAACAATCTTCTGTAGTGCAAGCAGCAGACGTCACACAAGACGAGTCAACTTCAGTGCAAGCTTCTGAGGCTTCCCAAGTTACAGAACCTGCAGCGGGGGCTATGTCCACGTTGGCATCATCTGCAAGTTCCTCATGTAGTGAGTATCAGTGCACCACAGCAGGTCATACACCTTCACCAGTTGCACTTGGGGGAACGCCTCTGTGGGCCATGAGCCCATTCTGGCCTTTTCTAGTCCTAGTGAGCTAGGAGATACACAGGAAATAGAAACCCCTTTACAGGTAACCCCAGAAGCATGTATGTCTGTTTGGCAACCCAGACTCTCTTCTACCAGGCAAGCAGTTTCTGAGACCCAGACATCTGCAGCTCCTATTATTGAATGCACTGCTCCTGTGCCTATTAGAGCGTCGCAAACTATACAAACTGAATGGGAAACCAATAAAGAGGAGCCAAAGTGTGATCCTCATTCCTCTGTTAAAGGGTGTAATACCCCTTATAGAGCAATTTCTACGCCTATCGGATGTCAATTATTACATGCCACCAAAGGAAGATTAAGAAAGGCGAGTTTGTTGATCTGTCTCTCTCTTATTTAGAGAGGAAGAACAGAAAGACAAGGATAATAACAATGAAAGAAATCAGGAGCGCAGTAAGAAGAGAAAGGTTGAGAGAACCTGGGCCAACTGGTTGGCCGGATATATAATATTCATAAGAGTGGCTTTATTGAAGCACCCCGAAAAGGCAACAGTGTTAATTAAATATTTAGATATAATTTAGATGTTATACTGAATATGTAGGCCCGGCATGGCTTGGGTATGATGAGGCTTTTCAGATTGAAGGCCCAGTTTAACCCAGAAGTTAAATGGGACGTGAAAGAGCCAGATTTATGGCTATAATTTATGACCCCAGCTAAACCAATCTCTGGCGAAAGCTGATAGCGGGCATATTCTATCATGCCCGGATGGGCCCTTTCAGCATAAAGGGCATGACGAGCAATCGGTTCAACCCCGATTATTGTGCTGGGAGTTTAGCTCCAAGGGCACGTGTGCGCGGACACAGTGCAAGTTTAAGCACGAATGCTCTATTTGTGGTGGGGATCACCCATACTCTGGATGTCCCAAGATCAAAGACTCCAAGGGTGGAAGAGAATTCTGCCCTGGTAACAAGCCCAATGTATCCAGCCCTGTTATAAAGGGCCCCAGCCCAATTAAGATCCAGGAATTATCCTTAGCTTTACGCGATTATATACATCAGGATGTCGCGTCATTTCTTTTCGAGAGGTCTAGGTTTGGCCTTAGAATTTCTTTTCAGGGTCCTCCGATCCCAGTTTTTTCCAAGAATCAGGCTTCCATTAATGCAATGGAAGATCTGGTTCAGGGGGGTGGAATTCTAAAGGAAGTGATTGCAGGTAGGGTTTTAGACCCGTTTGTGCAACCTCCCCTGCCTCGTTCGAGGCTTTCTCACCTGGGCATTGTGCCAAGAAATCCCCGAGAGAATATCGATTGATTTGCTGGAATTCAGTAAGCAGTCTTGCAGTCTGCCCAGAGATAAGCTAAAATCTCTCAAAGACCTCTTAGAAACCATATCCAAGGCCCATAAGATCACTATGAGGCAACTTCAGGAGCTGGTAGGCTACATGAATTTTGCCTACAGAGTGATAGCACCTTGTAAGGCATCGTCCAGGCGATTATACGATGCGATGAAAGGGGTCAAGTGACCCCTTCATCGCATACGGGTATTGGCCGAAATGAGAGCTGACCTGGAGGTATAGGCTTCTTTTTTGAACCAATTCAATGGCATTCCTTTTCGAGTGCTAACTTTCTTTTAGAAGTTCAGTTATAGGTGCACTCAGATGCGTCGGGGTCATATGGCTTTGGGGTGATCCTTAAGGAACGCTGGTGTGCTCAACAATGGCTAATAGGTTGGAGAGAGGAAGGCATCTGCCATGACTTGACCTTGCTGGAATTTTTTCCTATTGTCATAGCAGTCTGGCAGTGGGCTGACCTCCTTTCCAATTCATCCATACACTTTCTGTGTGATAACCAAGCCACAGTGCAGGTTGTCAATTCTATCTTCCAAAACAAGCGAGTAATGAGACTAGTCAGAGCTTGATGCTCCTTTGCCTCCAGTTTAATATCATATTTTATGCAAGGCATGTTCCCGGGCTGGATAATGGAATCGCTGATGCCTTGTCGCGCAACCAGATTTCCAGGTTCCAGGAATTGGCCCCTGCAGATAGATAGTTTCCAGATCCCATGCCCAAACACTTGTGGGATCTTGGAGGGACGAAGCATTTGAAGCCATGAATAGGTCTGGGTCACAGGTACCTGAGCGCTATAAGAGCACGCAGGTAGGGAATTCCACGCATTTCTGATCTCCTCAGATTTAGCAGCTCAATGGCATATTCCCATGGACCACATAATGCAGTTCCGCGTGGCTTCGCACAGTAGAGGCGTAGCCATCAGGACTTTGAAAGGGAAATTAGCAGGTTTGTCATTTGAGGCTAAGACTATGGGGTTCGACGGCACACACCTTGGACATTAGAATCAAGCGTATGCTGGAGGGCTGGGGCTAGAATTGCTCCAGCCCCTTCCGACAAACACAAGCCAATTACCCCGGATATACGGTTGGGACTACGTCAACAGTAGATAGCAATATGTTCATCACCTTATGAGCAGGATTTATTTCATGCCAGTGCCTTGATAATGTTTTTTGGTGTGTTCCGAGTTAGCGAGGTACTGGCATTCTCTATGAAAGACGTGTCTAACAAAGCTTTCAAATTAAGGACATTCAATTCTTGGGGACAAGATTAGGATTGCCCTTAGGCAATCTAAGACAGATCAGAGAGCTAGAGGCACTAGTATAATAGCGTCTGCTAGATGTTCTGAAATTTGCCCAGTAGCAGCAATGAGAGCCTTGTTTACTAGAAGACTCGGCAGGGCTACCATTCCGACATGTGGACAAGTCCCCAGTGACCAAGTTCCAGTTTTGGTCTGTAGCCAAGAAGGCGTTACTGGCTATGGGACTAGATAATTGCCAATTTGGAACACACTCCTCCCAAATTGGAGCGGCATCTACAGCGGTAGTGGCCTGGGATGCCTGAAACAAAGATTCGGGCCATAGGGAGATGGCGTTCTAGAGCCTTCAAGACCTATGTGCGTTACTAATTGGATGTGGAATTAATAGTTTTTCATTTCCACCAGATTTTGAGTCAAGATGGGAACCTCCCCTGATTCTAATGTGAACACAGTGTGGTGTTCTGGGCCAGTCACAGAGCGTCTCAGACAGACATGGGTTCTTTGCTGAGGCTTGGACTGGCAGCCGCCGTTCACTGGGTTGGACGGCGAGGTTTGAGATGGAGAGGTCTATTTCACACTCTATCACAGTTTGAGTTTAAGTTTGGCCCTCCACAGGTGTTGGCGATTCACTCAAGATTGGAACCTCCCCTGATTCTAATGTGAACACAGTATGGTGTTCTGGGCCAGTCGCAGAGCGTCTCAGACAGGCATGGGTTCTTTGCTGAGGCTTGGACTGGCAGCCGCCGTTCACTGGGTTGGACGGCGAGGTTTGAGATGGGGAGGTCTATTTCATACTATCACAGTTTGAGGTTAAGTTTGGCCATCCACAGGTGTTGGTGATTCACCTGGGAGGCAATGATTTAGGCCTTCTAAAAGGAAAGGCCCTGATTATACAGGCTGAAGAGGATTTCAAATAGACTTGGAGACGATGGCCACTGTCGTGGATCGTCTGGTCTTGCATGTTGCCTCGGCGCCATTGGCGTGAGGGACATAATACCAAAGGTTTAAATAGGGCGGTTCACAAGGTGAACAGAGAAATTAGAATGTTTTGTGGGGAAAGTGGGGATGAGACATCCCGCACCCCGATATTGCACCGGACAGAACAGAGCTTTATAGGGCAGATGGGGTCCACCTTCCCGATGCAGGAAACGATATTTTCCTGCAGGATCTGAGTGTGGGACTGCGGGATTTTTTCCCTGGTCGGTGGGGGAAAGAGGACCTAAGCTGAGGCTTGGTCCCCTTTTGTGGCAGGAAGGTGCGGGAATCTAAACCCAGGACAGGGACGGTGAGCCCACTGGCACCCTGGGCGGTGAGCTGCATAGCCAGAGGACCTGCTCCTCGGGGTTGTGCGGCTTGCGAGTCAGGCTATGGCGTGCAGTTGGAGACCATACTGACTGCATCTACCCACTGTCCCTTATGGCAGTGGGCGGGGGGTGCAGTGGGATGGTCTCTCCACACTCTCAGAGTGTCGTACAGGCAGGGAGCCGGTGAAACGGCTTCTTGCCTGGAGAGTGGCTCGCCCTTTGGCAGGCAGTAGGCCTGAGTAGATGTGAGATTCCCGCACTGTCACACTCAGATCCGGGGAGGGTTGGATTAACAGAATTATTCAATAAAGAGGCCCTAGTTATACCCAATGCTCTGGTGTCTGTGTCTTCTTTCATGCGTCCTCCCTCACCCACAAATATGCTTCCCGCCCAACCTGAAAGTTTGGGCGGGAAAGCAACGGTTGTGGGTTGGGAGGGGCTGGAAAGGAGCAAGAGCTCACATGGCTCAGTGTGCGAGCCTCGTGTGCTGGGGGCGGGGCCGCGGCTATAAAAGCCGCACCGCCCGAGGCTCGGCCTCTTTCGGTTTTTTGGCTCCCTCCCTCCCGCCCGTTCCTAGTTTGGGATTAGCCAGCTGCTCCTTTTGGAAGGAGGGTTAAGTAGGAATTTTTCCCACAATGTGGTTTTCGCCTACTTCATACTAGGAGCGTTAGGGCGATCTGGGTTATAAGTAGGTTAATTTGTGAGCAGGAAGGTGCGGGAATCTAAACCCAGGACAGGGACGGTGAGCCCACTGGCACCCTTGGCGGTGAGCTGCATGGCCAGAGGACCTGCTCCTCGGGGTTGTGCGGCTTGCGAGTCAGGCTATGGCGTGCAGTTGGAGACCATACTGACTGCATCTACCCACTGTCCCTTATGGCAGTGGGCGGGGGGTGCAGTGGGATGGTCTCTCCACACTCTCAGAGTGTCGTACAGGCAGGGAGCCGGTGAAACGGCTTCTTGCCTGGAGAGTGGCTCGCCCTTTGGCAGGCAGTAGGCCTGAGTAGATGTGAGATTCCCGCACTGTCACACTCAGATCCGGGGAGGGTTGGATTAACAGAATTATTCAATAAAGAGGCCCTAGTTATACCCAATGCTCTGGTGTCTGTGTCTTCTTTCATGCGTCCTCCCTCACCCACAAAGGGCCTTATTCTCTACTTGTCAAAGGACATGTCAATTTCCACTCCCTCCCCTTCACTCAGGAAGTGCCAAAGTGGCAGATGAAATTGGTTTTGGAGTAGAGGCTGCCTTGGCTGCTCTGTAGGGGATGATCTTTGCTAGGAGAAAGACAGGGGTTCGAGGATGGGCCCCTGTTGATTCTCCTAGACCTATCCGCAGCTTTAGATATCATTGGCAATGGTATGTTTCTGTATTACTGTGTTGGTTCTTCTACTGTAGTTTGGGATTTTATGATTGTAAACCACTCCAGGGGCATTTCTTAGTTGGCAGAATATAAATCTAATGCAAGCAAATGGATGAATAAAGAAATAAAACTATATAAAATTCAGTTCTTGTTTTTCTAATGTACAGCTATTTCTCAATGGATCCCTTAGTTCTTCAGGCTGCTATCATGAGCCAACTTATTCAGATGTAGGGCTTTCTTCCAAGTAAATATGGAGATAATTCGCCTGTTATTGTGCTAAGATTGTTATGGTAGTCTCAAGGGCCTTAATCAAAATAACTATTTCATGTTTATCACTGTTTAAGAACAAATATTAGTTATTGCTAATGTAGAGATTGATTTTCAGCTTCACCTCATATTTGAACTCCTCTTTCTTTTTTTTTACAGTATGCAGTTAAAATCATTTCTTCAGATACACTTTCTCAGAAACTTCTGTAGATAACTTCAAACTGGGGAGAAATCTTTCTGCAGGATACTGTAGGGTATCAACAAACCTGAGCCTCAAGGCAAAAGGATATTGGCTTAGCTAGAGGATATCAGCAAACGTCTATTCCCTTTCAAGTTTGACATTATTGAGTTGAGATTGGTAAAGTCCTAGCTGAGACAAATCTTTATGTGAAGCATTCACTCTTTCAAACATCAGACAATCATATTTGGGGATTAAATGCCAGTGAAGGTTTCTCCATTTTCATTTAAGTCAGCAGTTGAGCAGAGATCTACACATCTTGTATCCTTCAGATTAACACCTTAGTAGTTACTACTACTATTACTACACATTTATTACACCAAGGATCTACAAGATCAGGAAAACAAAAGAAAAATGATACATGTCCTTGCACATAGGGCTTACAATACATTTAAAGGACAAGAAGAGGAAAGGGAATCCTGGAAAGGATTCACCTGGGTCAGTAGCTACAGAAAGCCAATTCAGATGACCAATAACTCCCTATTGTGACCAGGGGCATCAGGATCACAAACCACATCCAGGTATGTGTGCAATGCAAACTCACTCCAATGCACTTTAAGCCATGTCTGAATACAGCACTGCCCAGACTTGAGCACATATTGGTAATTGGCGTAACAATCTTCACAGTTCCACAAGAGGATTTTACCCTTGAACACAATTTAAAACAAATAAAGTGTCTGAACCCATGGCCATGTGAAAATATCAGGTCTGATCCAGTCCACTACAGATGCAGGGATCTCTACAGGGCATCCAACAGAGCCATGTTCCTCTTCGACACACACATGAGCATCCATGGAGGCACTGCATGATGTCATGAAAGAGAGTGAGATGCCTGACTGTTCATCTCATATCCCCATCTAGCCACCTCACCCTGTCTTGGTCAAGAAACTGAACCTCATGTGGGCTTGGTGGGGATATGAGAGGTGCACAACAAGCTCTCATGTCCTTCAGTGACTTGGTGCAGTGCCTGCAGGCATGCTCATCTATGCGGTGAATTGGATTGAACCCATAATATGAATTGACCTTGACAACACAGTCAACAGCAACACAGAACTGCAAAGACCTAATGTGGTGTATGGCTAAAGTGTTGGCCTGGGAGTCGGGAGATCTGGGTTCTAGTCCCCACTGAGCCATGGAAACCCACTGGGGGACTTTGGGCCAGTCACAGACTCTCAGCCCAACCTACCTCACAGGGTTGTTGTTGTGAGGATAAAATGGAGAGGAGGAGGATTATGCATGCTGCCTTGGGTTCCTTGAAGGAAAAAAAGGTGGGGTATAAATGCAATAATAAATAAAATAATGCCTTCTTAACGTTCCTACTCTCTTGTGTCCCTAATGGCCCCACACATCCTCATATAATCTCTTCAATTTACCAAAATGGCACAACAGGCCTTTATAAGCTTCACATCAGATCGTCAAAACTGCTCTCAATTGGTTTAACTGCACAGAGATTTCCAGAGCTCTTTGAGGCATGTTCTTCAAGTGGGTATTCAAAAAATGTAAATATCTGACAGACCTGTCTGAAGAATGCTAGATTTTTTTTTGCTGCTACTGAGCTATCCTGCCGTATAAGAACAGATTGTCAGTGAGTGGCAGTTCTCTTGGTGATGTTTCCACAGCCAAGTTGTCTATGTGTTATCGCTGAGGAAAAATTTCTCAGAAGACTCATTTTTTTTCTGAGAAAGTTTTGGAGACTTATTTTTCTCATGAAAAATAGGGCCATTCTGCAGAACAGTCTTCAAATGTCCTTAACCATGTGTGTGAGAGAGGGGGGGGGGGAGAGGGAGAGAGAGAGAGAGAGAGAGAGAGAGACATTATTCACCACCCCACCATGTCCTACTCCAGTGCTAGGTCTGGGGTGTTGTAAGAGATGTGAAATGACAGCCAAGCTGCCAACACAGTTGCTGCTGTTACTTGCATCAGCAAAACAATCCTTAGGTGGGAAAAGAAAAAGAAGGAAGGAAGGAAGGAAGGAACCCCCTTCCCTCCCCCCCAAGAAAGTGTTGAAAATTCTCCCCTCCCTGGAAAATACTTGGCAAAATTATACCCCCATTTTCACTGCCTGCAAAAAGGATGGAAAATTTTGGGAGAACATTTTCAATCAGCTCTACTTTCTTAAATTACCACACTCCTACAGTTTTGCTCAGTAGAAACCCCATGCATCATGGAAATCAGATAGTTGATGATTTGGGGGTTGTTTCTTCAACTTCCCCAGGTCCTGTTTTTAAAAAGTTGTTATTGTGCCAGAGAACTCAATTTGCAGGGAAGGAAATCTGCTCCATAAACACGGTTTGTACTCTCAGTTTTGGCTGCTGAAACTCAGGTTCTGACAGATTCTGGGGTTGACCCTTGCATCTTCTGCTTCAAACAACAGCAATAAAATTATGCCCTAAGGGAATGGGAAATACATTGACATTCCTCTAGGGTGTCAGGTTAGCTTTAGTATGTTTCAGCTTAGAACTGGCTGCACTGATGTCTGCTTGCATCAGAAATCTGGAGATAGGACAAACATTACTTTTCTTTTCTTTCACTTAACATGGAGACAATCTTGTCAGCACGTGTGTATGATCAGGTCAGCATGCCTCTATTGCAACTAGTTTATTGTATATTATATAAAGTGTAGAGCTGAGAAAAATTCTCAAGGTTTGTGCATTTTGGTCTACCCTGTTGTTGTTGTTAATACATCCCTAAAGATGGACAGGAAGGACAAAGAAAAATGCATTTTTTCCCTTTTACCCCACACACACTTCTTCAGCTGATAACCAAGTAAGAAAAGCTGTGCCTGAAAGCAGCCATGTTTATGTCTATGATCTGCTGAATTAGAAAGAGTGGGCCTCCGTAACACATATGTCCACACATACATCCAAACACAGATGCTGTATATCAGCATCACGTTATTAGTATTTTATTATGACATAATTATGTCTTAAATTATATTGTACAATGCCTAGAGATATCTCTCTCAGGAGATGTTCAATAAAACAATTTATATGAATGAGCACTTGGATGAGCAATTAAAGGTAACTGAGGGCAAGTTTCCTCCAAGGTCAGTTGCCCCTGTTCTATAAATGTGAAGATGAAGTCCCTTTGGAGTTTAAAGGATCATTGTGGGTCAGCAGGGGCAGGGAGATTCCATGCCTTAGAGCAGGGGTGGCCAACTTATGGCCCTCCAGATGTTTTGGTCTACAACAATGCCCACAACCCCCCACAACTGTCTTCAGGTATGCTGGCTAGGGATGATGAGAGATAGAGGTCAAAACATCTGGGGCCTTCCTAGACGAGGGTTTAGTCCGGTGCGAGGCCCGGGCTCCCTGCTGTGCACGCACAGAGGATCCCAGGGTCAGGCCGGGCTAAACCCTCCCTTGACCCGGTTTCACTTGTGGCCCGGTTTTTTCCGCAGCCCCGAGCTGAGCCTGGGGCTGCGGAAAGTCTAGCTTGTTCTGTGGCTTTTCCCGGCTGCTCGCTTACTCGCGAGTAGCCAGGAGAAGCTGCACACTGGGCACAGTGCTCCTTACGTGAGGGCATCGCGGGGGGGGGAGTGATGGGGGCCAGGGGGGGAAGAGCGGACCCGGCAGGGGAGATGGGGGGGGGAAGAGTGGAGCCAGGGTGGGGAGATTGTGGCCGGGGTGGTGGTGGAGGGGGCATCGGACATGGCGAGCGGGGGGTGGCGAGCGGATGGGCGAGCGGGGGGGGGGTGAGTGGGGGCGAGCAAGTGGGGGAGCGGGGGGCAAGCGGGGAGCATCTGATGTTGGGGGGAAATCAGGGGCAGGGGGGAGTGGGGAACCCTTTTTAAAAAAAGACCTAACTTTTCGTAACCCTGCACACATGGCCCCTTTAACTGTTTTTTTAAAAATGGAGGATGCGACGGGGCTTTCCTTTCCCCGTCGCATCTGACATCTGGATAGGTGCGACAGCCCATGCTAATTGTAGCATGGCCTCGCCGCGCCTGAAGGCCAGATTCAAAGGTAGGTCTAGGAAGGCCCCTGGAGAGCTACACATTGTCCACCCCTGTCTTGGAGCCAATGTTTGAAGTACAGTACAATAATAACAACAATAATAACAATAACAACAACAACAATAATAATAAATTTCTTGTCCGCCTCTCCATTTTGATCGAGGTGGGGAACAACAATAAACGATAAAATACATAATAATATGTATTTTAATAAAATACATAATGGCATGAAAAGGCATGCCACTCATATTCTTTCCAGGTTATCGTTATTGAATCTGGCCTGATCACCCAGGGTATGTCTACACCAGGGCAGGAGGGGGATCTCACGATATCCTGATCACGAGATCCTCCCCCTGGGTTCACACGTGACACGCAACTTCCAGGGAGGAAGGAGAACATTGTGCCTGCCATTTTTTTTAAAGAAGACAGGATTTGGAGCACATGTGCACTCCAGTGAAAAGGTTTTTTAAAAAAGCCCTGACCCCACTCCCCACCCACCCCTGATGGCCCTGGATTCCCCCTGTCCTAGCTCCTTCCCTCTGATGACTCCCACTACTCATGGGGAGGAGAGAAGAAGCTGGGATGGTCGACCACACCACCCGCGGTCCTTGGGATCATCCCAGGAACATGGGAAAAACCACTAAAAAAATGGTATGGCAATAACAGAGAGAGGGGACAGATGTGTTTTCTTCTTTCAACCTATTATTATTATTATTATTATTATTATTATTATTATTATTTATTTATATAGCACCATCGATGTACATGGTGCTGTACAGATAACACAGTAAATAGCAAGACCCTGCCGCATAGGCTTACAATCTAATAAAGTTGTAGTAAACAATAAGAAGGGAAGGAGAATGCAAACAGGCACAGGGAAGTGTAAACAGGCACCGGGAAGGGTGAAGCTAACAGTATAGAGTCAGAACAAACTCAAAGTTTAAAAGCTATAGGGAAAAGAAAAGTTTTTAGCTGTGTTTTAAAAGCTGTGATTGAGTTGGTAGTTCTCAGGTGTTCTGGAAGAGCATTCCAGGCATGAGGGGCAGCAGAGGAAAATGGACGAAGCCGAGCAAGGGAAGTAGAGACCCTTGGGCAGGCAAGAAGCATGGCATCAGAGGAGCGAAGAGCACGAGCGGGGCAATAGTGTGAGATGAGAGAGGAGAGATAGGCAGGAGCTAGACCGTGAAAAGCTTTGAAGGTCAGCAGGAGAAGTTTATATTGGATTCTGGAATGAATTGGGAGCCAATGAAGAGATTTCAGAAGCGGAGTGACATGGTCAGAGCGGCGGGCCAGGAAGATGATCTTAGCAGCAGAGTGGTGGACAGAGACCAGCGGACTGATGTGAGATGAGGGGAGGCCAGAGAGGAGGAGGTTGCAGTAGTCCAACCGAGAGATAACCAGTGCGTGAACGAGAGTCTTGGCAGAAGAGACAGACAAAAATGGTCGAATCCTGGCAATATTATACAGGAAGAAACGACAAGATTTAGCTACTGCCTCGATATGAGGAATAAAGGAGAGCGAGGAATCAAATATAAAGCCAAGGCTACGAGTTTCCTTGACCGGAGTAAGCGTGACATCGTTGACAGTAAGAGAGAATGAGAGATGAGGAGAAGGTTTAGGAGGAAAAACAAGCAGTTCAGTTTTTGCCATATTGAGTTTCAAACGGCGATGAAGCAGCCAGGCTGAGATATCTGAAAGACATGCCGAGATACGATCGTGGACGTCAGGAGAAAGTTCCGGAGATGAGAGGTATAGTTGTGTGTCATCGGCATACAGGTGATATTGGAGGCCATGAGATTGAATAAGTTTACCCAAGGGCAGCATGTATAGAGAAAACAGCAGCGGGCCAAGCACCGAGCCTTGCGGAACCCCTACTGAAAGGAGAAAGGAGGAGGACGAGCTGCCGTTAGCCGACACGCTGAAAGAGCGACCCTCTAGATAGGAGGCGAACCAGTTATAGACAGAGCCACAGAGTCCAAGGTCATGGAGGGAATCTAAGAGAAGATCGTGATCAACCGTGTCAAAGGCTGCAGTTAGATCAAGGAGAATAAGGACGGAATAATGGCCCTTAGACTTGGCAGTGAGAAGATCATTGGTGATCTTGGTAAGGGCTGTTTCAGTGGAATGCAAAGGACGGAATCCAGATTGAAAGGGATCCAGAGCAGAGTTACTAGAGAGAAAGTCAAGACAGCGAGAGTAGACCACACGTTCCAGAATCTTTGAGACAAGGGGCAACAGAGAGACAGGTCGGTAGTTAGACAGAGAAAGTCGATCAAGAGTGGGTTTTTTGAGAATGGGAGAGACAGTAGCATGTTTAAAAGCAGAGGGAAATGAGCCGGAGGACAGAGAAGAATTAATGATGTGAAGCAAGGACGGGAGGATAGCGGGGATAAGATTAATAAAGACGCGAGAGGGAATTGGATCACGGGAACAAGTGGAAGGCTTCGACGAGCGCAGTATTTTAGACAGTTCATCAGCTGAGACTGAGGGGAACGCCGAGAGAGTTGCAGGAGGAACTGACAGGTGAGGCACAGGAGCTGGGAGCGGAGCAGAGCTGGCCAGATCGGAGCGAATAGTTTGGATTTTAGCATTGAAGAAAGAGGCAAAGTCATTGGCAGACAGAGAGGCGGGGAGAGATGGTGGATTAGGTTTCAGGAGAGAATTGAAGCACGCAAAGAGCCGCTGAGGGTGTCTAGCATTTGACTGGATCAGCGTTGAGTAGTGCTGCTGTTTGGCCAGTGAAATGGCAGAAGAGAAAGAGGAGAGAACAAATTTGTAGTGGACAAAGTCCGCCAAGTCCCTGGTCTTACGCCACAGGCGTTCGGCTGCCCGGGAGCAAGAGCGAAGGTAGCGGAGGAAAGAGGTGAGCCACGGTTGGGGTTGAGAGGGGCGAATTATCCGAGTTGTAGATGGAGCAAGATTATCAAGAGTTGAAGACAATGTGGAGTTAAAGGAGGAGACGGCTGAGTCCAAGGAGACGGCTGTGAAGACAGAAGGAAGAGAGGAGGCTAGAGACTGAGAGAAAGCCTCATAG
Source organism: Elgaria multicarinata webbii (assembly GCF_023053635.1). Taxonomy (NCBI): domain Eukaryota; kingdom Metazoa; phylum Chordata; class Lepidosauria; order Squamata; family Anguidae; genus Elgaria; species Elgaria multicarinata. The sequence continues at coordinate 71,290,519 of NC_086173.1, read as the reverse complement.
TTGATAGAATGCAGGTCACGACAAGGGCGTGAAGCAGGACGTGAAGGAGGGGGATTGTGAGTAATATTGAAAGAGACTAGATGATGATCTGACAGAGGAAAGTCAACAATAGAAAAGTCCAGGACAGAGCAGTTCCGAGTGAGGACAAGATCCAGACAGTGTCCACGGGAATGTGTGGGTGCTTCAGAGCAGAGCTTGAGATCGTAAGAGGAAGATAAGGAGCGAAATCGTAGAGCTGCAGCATCGTGAGGGTCATCCACATGGATATTGAAGTCACCCAAGATCAGAGTAGGAGAGTTGTCAGAGAGGAGAAAGGACAGCCATGAGTCCAGATCAGAGAGAAATTTAGAGGATGAGCCTATACATAACCTATACATAATCTACAAGATTATCTGACTACGTGGCCAGTTCCTGAATCTATGGGCATTAAATGGACAGCTTGAAAAGTTATCCTTTAAGGCATTGAAGGATTTTGCATTTCAAATGAATAAAACCAGATAATTTGGTACGTTTATTTAAGCATTTTTATACCTCTTGCTTAAAAAAGTCTTGAAGCACTTCACAACAATAAAACCACATCCAAAAATACAAAAAAACATCAATTAGACTCTCTCACACACACACATACATAGGACTGCAGAATCAGTGCTAATGGTCAGGAAATGCCTGAGCATATAAATACGTTTTTAATATCCATCAAGAACTACTGTTGATGCCTCGCAAATAACATATTTCAGGATAGCTATCATTCCCCAAACATCAATGACAACTGTCACTATTCCTCACCATTGGCCATCCTGACTGGGACTAATGGGAGTTGAAGTCCAAAACCTCTGTAGTCCACCAGGTTGGAGAAGGCTGCCTTAAACCATTCCTTCATAATGGTGACCAAACAAAGAAGAGATCTTGGAACTGTTGTGGACAGCTTGATGAAAATGTCCACCCAGTGTGCAGCCACTGTATGTTAGGCATTATAAGAAAAGGAACTGAGAATAAAACTGCCAGCATCATGCTGCCCTTAAACAAATCTATGGTGCAACCACACTTTGAATACTGTGTACAGTTCTGGTCACCACACCTAACAAAGGATATTATAGAGCAGGAAAAAGTGCAGAAAAGGGCAACAAAAATGATTAAGGGGCTGGAGCATCTCCCCTAACAGGGAATGTTACATCAACTGGGATTGTTTTGCTTGGAAAAAAGGAGGCTCAGGGGACACTTGATAGAGGTGTACAAAATTATGCATGGTATGGAGAATGTGAATGGGGAGACATTTTTCCTCCCTCTCCCATAATGCTAGAACCCGGGGTCATCTCATGAAGCTGATTGGTGGGAGATCCAGTACTTCTTCAAACAGCACATAGTTAAATTATGGAACTCACTAGCACAAGATGTAGTGATGGCCACCAATTTGGATGGCTTTAAAATGGGGTTGGATAAATTCCCGGAGGCGAAGGCTATCAATGGCTACTAGCCCTGATGGTTGTGTGCTATCTCCAGTATTCGAGCCAGTAAGCCTGTGTGCACCAGTTGCTGGGGAACATGGGTGGGAGGGTGCTGTTGCACCATGTCTTGCCTTGTTGGTCCCTGGCCGATGGCTGGTTGTCCACTGTGTGAACAGAGTGCTGGACTAGATGGACCTTTGGTCTGATCCAGCATGGCATTTCTTATGTTTTTAATGATTTATTAATGAGGTTTTATTGACGACTAGGACATAATTAGTTTCTACTTTTAAAAACAAATCTGCATCAAAGCTATTTGAAGCAACATTGACAACAATTTTGGTACCAAAAGGATTGCTTCCAGCATGAATATAAAACATTCCAAAATTCCAGATGTTAAATTGATGATACAAGCTGCATTTAACCCTGCAATATACCTATTGCTTAAGAATTCTTATTTGTTTTCTTATCTCTCCTATTTTCCTTTCATTTTCAGAAATACATCGCTCACTGACTCACTCGTCAAAGGATCCAACCAGGAAACTATTCCCATATAACGATGTACAAAGAACGAATCAGCATTCTTTAATCACTTTTCACCACTTATTTGATACATCATTTGAATTCATGGTATATTGCTTATTGTTTAAATAATATGTACATTCTCTTTCCAAGTTCATCACAAAGTCACTCAAATGAAGTCACTCAAATGAATAACTGGACAATAATGGAATTGTCTTTATGTGGGTTGAGGGGTTTTAATGGAATTGTTTTATATGTGATTGTAAAGTGCCACAATGCCAGAAATTGTGAGGTGGTGCTATAAAAATGTTTTCATTAATTAAATGAATAAAAAAAATTAAATAATATAATGGTCCCTGTATTTCAGTAAGACAAAGCATGCTAAGGCTTACCTACCTACCTGGGAATAAGCCCAATTGAACTCAGTTGGATTTACTTCTGTGTTGACATGCATAGGAAATAAAAGGATATTTTTGCAACAGTACATTTTGCCCTAAGGTTTGGTATCCTGGCTTAATGCTAGTTTGTTGCTCCACCTTCACTTCCCACCTAGCAACAAAGATGTGAGGGGAAAGCATCTCAAGAATGTAATGGTGGCAGTCTGAACCAGCCAGAATTCCAAAGGAGTTATCCAAGGTGCTGAACTTATTTTGGGGATGGGGTTCAGCATCTTGGATAGCTCCTTTAGAGGTCTTGCTGACTCTGACTGAAGCCTGGAATGGCCCGACTGGCGCCAACGCTGATTTTATTCTGGGGCCAAGTGAAAACATGGCTTTTTAACAAAGCTTTTAATGGTTGAATTCACTAAGTTGGCACATTGTTTTAACTGTTTTAATAGTTTTACTGCTTTTAAATTATATATTGTTTTAACTTGGTTTATGGTTTAATTTGTTTTTAGCTGTGTACATATATTTACACTTTTATACTGTATGCTTTTTCTGTATGCCGCCCTGAGATCTTATTGATATAGTTTTAAATAAATAAATTCACAGCCCCACCAAAATCGAAGCCACCAACTGTCACAAATGCAGCCCCTGAGAGCTTCTACGAAACGGATGCCTGCAATGAGCAAGGGTTTGGACTAGGGGTGTGCACGGACCCCCCGCTCCGCTTCACTTGCAGATCCGCCATTTTCCGGATCGGGCCGCTCCGCCCCGCCCCCGCTCCGCCCACTTCCGCTCTGCTCCGCCCGGAGCTCCGGATCCGGATCCGGAGCTCCGTTTTCCCCCCCCCCCATAGGCTTGCATTGAAAGCTAAAAAATTATACAACTTTTTTTCTGTTCAAGTTAGAAACCTCATGTTTGGCACCATGACACCTCATGGGGATATACACACGCACGCCAAGTTTCAAAGCAATCCCATCATCCCCTGATTTTTGGCGAATTTTTGAAAATCGGGCACCCCACACACAACATCCCTGCGAGGTGGGCAGGGGAGGACGGAGGGAAGGCAGGCAGGCATGCAGCTGGCATTTCTGGGGGCATAAAGAAGTGAGCCAAGGATAAGCCAGTAATGCATATAAAATGGAATCAATCAATCAATAAACAAAGGAGGGGTGGAATTAAAAGCAGCAGTGTTGCTCAATAAACAGCAAGAAGAATTTTTTTTAAAAGGATATATCTGTCTTTTACCAGCAATAGGGGGACGTGCCCGGGGGAGGGGGAAGTAGCTGCCAGTTCAAGACACTGACAGCCACCAACAGCTCTGAGAAGAAGTAAAACGCTCACTTCGACTCATAACAGGCATTGCTCCACCACTGAAAAGTGACCATTCACTTCAACTCATGATAGGCATTGCTCCACCGTTTTACTCTCTTTGGAAGGCTCTAACGGCCTTCCAGTGCAGGAGAGAGTGGGGGCACGTCCACGATGAGATGCCCTAGGGGAGCTCATCCCCTTGCACCACATCGATTCAGTTGTTCACCAAGGTTAGGGTGGGGAGCAGTGCTGTGTTTCTATCTCTTATTCTTGGCTTAGTATATGATTTCAGGTTGTGTTTGTGCATTTGGTGGGGCTACTGTGTTAAAAAACACGGGGAAAAGCCTGTTCAGATGAAGAAAGAGAAGTTTCCCAGAATCCCAAGTTACCTGTTTTGCCTATGCCCTCCTCCAACTTTGGGATCATCATGACCGGGAGCTGACTCTGCCCCTCAGCCCTTTGAAAAAGGTATTTTTCCCGCCGATTTTTTAAAAACGTCTAGCCCGCGACCCGTACGATGCAGAAAGTTGAGAGTGGTCTCAAAATGACCCCCATCCACGACTCTCTGTGCACAAGAATTTTCAGAATGATAGCTTAAAACCCCCCCCAGTTATCCCCGATTCTTTCCCTCAATGCAATCCTATGGGCGAAAAGCCGAAAACGCAGTTTGAGCCGCGCGGTTGACCCGATTTTCACAAAAATATAGCACGCGACCCAGACAACGCAGAGAGGTGAGAGTGGTCTCAAAATGACCCCCATCCACGACTCTCTGTGCACAAGAATTTTCAGAATGATAGCTTCAAAAACAACGTAGTTATGCGCGATTATTTGCCGCAATGCAATCCTATGGCGAAATGTTTTCAAGATGGCGACCGGAGCGCTCCGCCTGAACTCGGAGCTCCGAAAAATGGGCGCTTCTCTTCGCCTTGCTTCTAGGGGGTCCGCGGTCCGCTCCTACTCCGCCTCTGGGTAAGGCGGAGCAGGCCAATCCGCTACTGCTTCTACGCTCCTAATCGGAGCGGAGCACATCCCTAGTTTGGACTCGATGGCCTTGTAGGCCCCTTCCAACTCTGCTATTCTATGATTCTATGAAAGAACTCTGACACCATTACTTTAATAAACACTAGCTCCACTTCCTTCAGGTACTCAAAATATTTTTCATGTATCTCAGTAATCCTTCCATTAACCTCATGTCACAATTCTCACACACACAAACACACACTTGCACATCAAACCCCAGTCTCTCAACATTGAATTGTCACTATGACAACATCTACCATCAGGGCAGCTTCGAAGTTTTCTGGTCTCTAGAAAGGGCAGCCCTTCATCTCGGGGGATTTATTTTCTGCTGGGGAAGGCTAGAGGCATTTGGAGAAGCAATGTGAATACTTTACACAGATGCTTGGATCATCCGCTAGCTTATGGACTTCAGCCTTTCAGAAAGTTCTGCCATAATGGTCGTAGGCAACACAGCTTATAATAAAGTGACAAGATCTGAATCTCCTGGCCTGAGCAAAGAGTCCTCTGGGGAAACTGAACTGGCACAAATGACAGAAGCAAAGGAATAATGGCAGGGCTAAGGCTTTGGGTGTTTGCGCTGGGATTTATTTATTCCCCCTCCCTTGTGGGAAGCAGAGTGCTTGGGCAGTTAAGCAGCTGCCACCTAGGCTGGCTTAACTGACCTAGGTGGCAGGCTGGGGAGACAACTGCAAACCCCTGGGGCCCCAGGGAGGAGGGATGGACGAGCACTTCTTTCAACAGTCAGCAAAGGAACAAAAGGGCTCATCATGCAGACCTTGTAGTTGCTCCTTTAGCCAAATTAGCCACCTCAAAGCCCTGGGATTAAGTTGTTGGTGCACTTATTAATTTTTTGCTGGCTGAGCAAAAAAAAAAAAAGTTTTTCCATTATTTTTTGCTGTGGGGGGAGTCAAAACTGTCTGGTCATTGTTGGAAACACTGGTGCAATATAATCATTAATCATTCTACTCTGAAGCAAGCCCCGCTGAGATCATTGGGACTTATTTTGAGGTAGGTTTGCATAGCACTGGAAGCTTCATTTCCCTCTACCTGACTTCACAGCGCAATCCTGTAGATGTCTCACTGAGTTAAATGGGGCTTACTCCCAGGTAAGTGGAATTAGAATTACAGCCTTAGCTGGAAAGCAGTGTCAAGAGTTTTAGCAGGGAATCCATTTCAACATTTTGTTTTAGCAGGTCCATCAAAGTGTTGTTGTTGTTGCTTCAACATTCAGAAGGGGCCATATATAACTATGCATTTAGGCTCCCATGTGTGAGATAAGGGAGAAGAGAATGAACAAATATGTTACACTCCCCAGTGAAGGAAGTTACCTCTGCAGTTAGAAACCTCTAAAAGAAGCAAACAGCTTCTCCTATTCTTCTATTCTGGAAAAGGGGGAGGGGAAGATCCATGCATCATGGATGGATGGAAGGGGCAAGGTGGAGGCATGCAAAATAACATTTTCAGGATGATTGGGAATTATACCCCTTTGTTCTCACCAGTTGAAGAAAAGGTGAGAGTGCAAGAGAGGCACTGAAATACAGTACAATGTATCAGTGTGCCTGCCAAGAACGGAATGCCCCCACCCCCATCCTCCTTTGCAACTGGCCGCCCTATTAAGTGCCCTGAACATGTGTGGATAACATTCCGCCCATAACCACCGCCCACCCTTAAACAGATCAGAAGGGCTTCTGTATCACAGGGTCCCATTTCTAAGTAGCTCTTAGCCCTTGCACCTCCTTCTTCAGAAATGGACCACCGACTTCAGAAATTACCACCTATTCACAGCTACTCAGAAGAAAGTTCCACTGAGTTAAGTGGGTCTTATGCCCAGGTAAGTGGGTGTAGAATTGCAGCCGAAGAGTGATTTCCTGCATGTGTTTACAGGATCACCTGTAGCAAAAGCATTCTAAAATTTAATATAGCAATTTCCAGATCATGGGTTGGGGATCTCTGATATTTAGAATTGGGTTGTTTTTGTGCACATAAGATTTTGGAAGTGAGTTGATTTAGATGGGTAGGATCCAGGTGGGACATTAATTAGAAATCAATTAACACAACAATCTTATCGGCATCTAGTTCACAAGATGGAATGTCTCTATGTTGGAGTTCTCCAAGAATCCAAGGTCTGGACATCAAGAGCCAGGCAGGGCAGGAGAAATGCTGAAGGTGTTTTTATCTCTGCTTCCTCCTTAAGAAGCACTTAGAGCTAAATGGGCTTCTGAAGCTGTCTAGATTGCTTGCTTGTCAGTGGATCCTCTCCACTCCAATCCCCCTGGAATGCCCCCTTTCCACTGGTCTGCAGCCTCAAGTTGCGAAGGGGAATCTGCCATATCCTATCACCCCAGGAAACTCTCCCAAGGACCTTATGATTGTTCTGTAACTGAAGAGCAACTGATTTGGGGTGATCTGGTGGTGGAATATAAACTGAATTATTAACCAACTTCATCATAATCTGATGTGATTTAGCATATGCAAAACTGATGTGTTTTTTGTCCTCTTTCATTTTCTCTCCCTCCCTCCCTCCCTCTCTCGCTCTCTCTTGCTCTCTCTCGTACTGCATAGGTGCCCACCCTATAGGTTACCCATACCAGCTACACACTAGACATCTCTATGTTTGTTAGGAGAGGATTGGGTAATCCACTCTGGAGTTTGGGAAGAGCTCAGTGGGAAGAGCTGAATTCCACCCTGTGCCTTTTTGAAGATAACTGCTTGGTTCTGTTCATCCTAATGTTTGTCAAAGGCAATAATATAAGAAAAGATGCAACAGAGACTGCGTTTTATTGATAAGGTAGAAAAGCCCTGTTTCTTTGCATTTCTCAGTTTCAGTTGTAAGGATTTTTTAAAGTGCATTTGATTAGGAGAATTTCAGACTGTAGTGAGTAGACACACATTGTCTGTATTTTATTAGAGAGCTGGTTAGAGTTTGTGCCCTTAATTTCAATAGAAACACAAAAGAACCCATGATTCCATGGAAACAAGCAGAGGATCACCATCACATTTGGGGAAGAATGTGATATTCACTACCCTTTCTCACAAACAAACAATAAATGATTCCTCCATTCTTCCTTCAGTTGTAATTTAGCAAGCACAGTTTTCTGCGTATATCAGTGTGTCCATCCATATCCTCTCATTATTACTTATTTTACTTTATTTATTTTATTGCATTTGTATACCGCCCCATAGCCAAAGCTCTCTGGGCGGTTCACATATTACTTCAATCTGTCATTTTATGTATTGCATAAAATGAGGGGTCAGGGTAAAAGTTTTTGTTTGTTTTTTTAAAGGAATCGAAAAAGTCATAAAACAATTCTGTGTTGAGCCAGGCCTGAACAAGATTTGGTGGGACTCATTAGAAATATATGGGAATGAACTCTTAATGACTGGGTCGGAGGAGGGGGGATGACTGCCAATGCTTATGTATTGGTCAATATTACCAGGGACATTATCAAATAATAAAACCATCTGTGCTAGGTCAGACCAATGGATCATCCCCTTTGGACAGTTTTATTTTGCATTTTACAGTACTTAAAATGCTTTAAGAATCATTTGCAGGCGATTGACGGAAATAGTCAAACTAATTTGTTTGTCAGCATGAAAGCTCACACTACAGTTTATCAGAGAAAGATGAGAAATCATAGGGAACAACAGGAAGATGACAGTGATAGATCACGTCAGATGGAGCCCTTCCCAGGAATAAAGCATCCTGACATTTTAACAGTACATGGGGAAAATAATATACGTATCATATTCACACACACACACACACACCACTGCACCTGTCATGTTCCAATGAAATCTCTTCATTTTTAGTATTGTCATTTATGTCTTGGGTCCTGAAAAACAATTTAAATTCACTGGTTTGGCAGACTTCTTGTTTGTAATTTGAAAGCACATTAAATTATAATTCAGAGCAGCTTCACATTTTATGGGGCTTACATGATTGCTGGGTGTATACAGCAGTTTTTCCCACAGCAAACACATAAACTGTAGATGACATCCAAACATATTAAAAACAACAACTATACATGTATCTGGAAACACTGGGATCAACCACCACCCTGGCAGTAGACCAAACCCTGTGCCTGCTTACCCTACCCTGTACCTGTTTGCATTCTCTTCCCCTCCTTATTGTTTTACTATGATTTTATTAGATTGTAGCCTATGCAGCAGGGTCTTGCTATTTACTGTTTTACTCTGTACAGCACCATGTACACTGATGGTGCTATATAAAATAATAATAATAATAATAATAATAATAATAATAATAATAATAATAACAACAATTTGTTTGCTTTCTATATCACAGCTCAAAGACTAGTCCTCCTCCAGATCTGTTTGGATATGGAGAAAAAACAGAGTACAATATAAATGGGTGATTATACTTGTAATCACTCTATAGGGCTGTTCACACAACATCCTAACCCACACTCAGTAACTGTTTGTTGAACCATGGGTTGTGGAACTGTAGGTTAGCATGTTGTCTGAACTAGGGATGTGCTCCGCTTCTAATCGGACCGGAGAAGCAGGAGCGGAGCGGGGGGCTTCACCTGCCCTTAAGGCGGAGGCGAAGAGGATTGGGGGGCCGGCGGAGCGTGGCGAAGAAGATCGAGGTGAAGGCGGATCCTTCGCCTCGATCCGGAGCTCCGCCGGAAAGGTAAGTGGGGTTTACCGGGCCCTGCCGCTGTCGCTGTCACCCATGCGGCGATGGCGGCAGGGCCCAGTAACCCCCCCTCCCCGGCCTCCTCTCCCTTACCTGTCTCCGTCCGCGGTCCGTCGCCGTCTTCAATTGAGCCCGCGGTTCCACCAGGAAGCCTGGGCTGCTTCCACCAGGAAGCCTGGGCCCCCCTCTCCCTTGGTCCCTTACCGGTCTCTGCCGCCGTCGCCGCATGGGCGGCGACGGCGGCAGGCCCCGGTAACCCCCCCCTCCTCTCCCTTACCTGCCTCCGTCCGCGGTCCGTCAGCGTCTTCAATTGAGCCCGTGGTTCCACCAGGAAGTCTGGGCTGCTTGCGGCCCAGACTTCCTGGTGGAACCGCAGGCTCAATTGAAGACGGCGACGGATCACGGACGGAGGCAGGTAAGGTCCCCCTCTCCCTTGGTCCTTTACCGGGCTTTGCCGCTGGGACTGCCTTGAGTCTTGGCGTGCGTATGTATCCCTGGACAAGCTATCATGGTGGCGAGTTTGAGGTTTCTAAAGTGCAAATTGACAGAGCTATGGAAAGGGGTGTGAATGGGGTGCCCGGTTTTCATAAATTCCCCAAAAATCAGGGGATGATGGGACTGCCTTGAGTCTCTGCGTGCGTATGTATCCCTGGACAAGCTATCATGGTGGCAAGTTTGAGATTTTTAATGTGCAAATTGACGGAGCTATGGAAAGGGGTGTGAATGGGGTGCCCGATTTTCATAAATTCCCCAAAAATCAGGGGATGATGGGACTGCCTTGAGTCTTGGCGTGCGTGTGCACCCCTGGATAAGCTTTCATGGTGGAGAGTTTGAGATTTTTAACGTGCAAATTGACGGAGCTATGGAATGGGGTGCCCGGTTTTCATAAATTCCCCAAAAATCAGGGGATGATGAGACTGCCTTGAGTCTTGGCGTGCGTGTGTATACCTCCATGAGGTGTCATGGTACCAAACTTCAGCTTTCTAACTTTAACAGAAAAAAGTTGTATACTTTTTTAGCTTAATGCAAGCCTATGGGGGGGAAACGGAGCTCCGATCCGGATCCGGAGCTCCGAGCGGAGCGGAGTGGACATAGGCGGAGCGGGGGCGGGGCGGAGCGGCCCGATCCGCAAATCGCGGATCTGGAAGTGAAGCGGAGCGGGGGGTCCGTGCACACCCCTAGTCTGAACCCAGGACATTTTCTGCAAAGTAACAGTATGGATTGTTAACCACCCTGAACAACCCAACACAAACCATGGGTTCTCAAGGTGGCTTATTCAAGGGGGAAAAAATAACACTGCATGGTTAATAAGCAACTCTGCAGGAAATGTCCTGGATTCAGACAACGAAGTATAGAACAAGGATAAGCAACCTTTTGGGCCCATGAACACATATGGACATTGGAGAAATTGTCTTGGGCACAACCGTAAAATGGCTGTACTGCTAGTCATAAAGGACAAGTAAACTGCCAGGAGACATTCATGCAAAATAAATAGGGGAGCAGCTGGAGGCTACCTCTTTGCTTTGAAGCAATCCCAACTGCCAGAAAAAAAATGTTAAAATATTTTTCAAATAAGATGTGGGAGAAGTAGGGCATCTCAGTGGGCACCAAGGAAGGTGCCCATGGGCACATTGGTGCACACAGGCACCACATTGCCTACCTTTGCGGAAGAACCATTAAAACCTTGTTCTCCGTGACTTTTTCTAATCCACTTTTGATACACTTTCTAAGTAGGTGGGCATCAACATATCTTGTGGTAGTGAATTCCACAGTTTAACTATGCACTGTGTGAAGAAGTACTTCCCTTTAGCTGTTTGAATTTTCCACATTTCAGTTTCATGGGAAGCCTGATTCAAGTATTATGAAAGAGGGAGAAAAAAATGTCTCTCTATCCACTATCTCCACATTATACATAATGTTATAGAACTTATACTTCCTTATACTTGCCTTTTTCTCCCCCCCCCCCCCAAACTGAAATCCCCAAATGTTGTAACTTTTCCTCATAGGGGAGCTGCTCCAAGCTCATTTTGATCACTTCTCTTCCATGTCAGTATTGGCTGGTAGCTGATTTTCTGAACCATGAATGCTGTTTCAATTTATTTTTGGTCTGCAATCACAAAACATTTCCTCCCTAGTCGTGCAGAATACAAGTCCAAACTCTTGTTTTAAAAGAAAACGTACTCCTCCATACAGTAATTCAGATACAAGTAGACATATACAGTATTTCCACAGGCACAGAAGCATATCCATTCCATATGGGCTGCTACTCATTCAGTGGGGCATACATAATTTCCTCTATTGTGTATGTATTTAACATTTGATTATGTACACGTTAACCAACACATTCTTCTAACATATACAAATATGTTAAGGAAGAACCCTTGAAGTATAAATGATAAAGAACAAGCCAACCTTAAGAAAAGTCTATTATTGCAGAAATGTGAACTACCAGAAGTAGTTAACTGAATGTATTTCCCACTGCAGCAAATTAAAAAGCTATCTCAAAGAAAAGCAAGGCTGTTTTATGCAAACAGCTATTGAGAACAGACTGCACTTATTAAAATGTACTCAAAGTTGATGCAGCAAGGTCATCCATTGCTGTGGGTTTCTACACTACCTCTACCTGCAGGCTCATCTTGGTTTTCTTTTTATCTTTAAAGCTCAGTTCCTTCCACTTATTTGAAGTCCCCAAGGACATAGTTATGGAGATTGCTGCTGCACGTTCCAAGAAACCTGGAGTAAAGCTCTTAATTGAGCTTTGTGTGAGTTTGCATATCAAAAACAGGGAAAAGGGGGAAATATTCAGAAGATATTTTTTTTTTAAAAAAAAGCACCTAAGATTTGAAGCATGAGCAACACCCTACTGAGGGTGAAGAAAAACTCTGCTTTGGGAGAATAAAACTTATATAATGCAAGAGCCGGCAGCAATTATTGGGTAAGTTGTATAAAGCAAGAAGTGAAGTTGAGTGAGGAAGGAGCACAGAGGCAGTGTGGCACCTGTGCACTTTACAAAACACATCTTGTATTATATTTGCTTATTCTGGTTGATTGGTTATCTACAGTATAATAAGAGTGGTAACACTCAAACCACAAAGACATAAAAACTTACATAGATGAATAATTGAGAAATTTTACAGATGTATAAAGAACCGGCACATCAACAATATTTATAAGATGTTCACACTAACATTCACAACAAAGCCTTCAATAATCAACAATCTAATATACATATGGTGAACTATTCACATGAAGAGTCTTTTATATAAACAGAAGTCCGGTACTAATTGCTGTTTCGAAGATTCTTCCTCAGTATGACGCCACTAAGTTTACAAGAGGAGCCACGGCTACACAATTAGAAAGAAACCCACCAGGGTTTATCACCACATCATTCTCATTTCCTCAAGCCGACAAGCCATGCTCTCGGTCCCTGAGACTGTTTATATAACTTCTGTTTATATAAAAGATGCTTCATGTGAATAGTTCACCATATGTATATTAGATTGTTGATTATTGAAGGCTTTGTTGTGAATGTTAGTGTGAACATCTTATAAATATTGTTGATGTGCCTGTTCTTTATACATTTGTAAAATTTCTGAATTATTCATCTATGTAAGTTTTTATGTCTTTGTGGTTTGAGTGTTACCACTCTTATTATACTGTTGTTGTTTCCAAACCACAGCCTTCTATTTTCCTTATATTATGATTGGTTATCTATACATTTCACTGTGGACATGTTCATTAGGCTTCTGAGAATTTTTATAAATCAGCCCTATTTGCCTATCTATGTTTGTTTGTTTTCTATGCTGCAGGCCCATATTAAGACTTTAGGTTAAGTGTATTTGATCAGGGTTATTAATAAACACACACACACACACACACACATATACCTTCTTGACAACCCCTTCGCTAACATCAACAGAGTACAATAGACGGTTCTTTCATTCAACCCAGAAGCCAGGAAGCAGCAGGAGGAAAGGTTTTGAATTGGAATTTAAAAACACCTGCTGGAGAAAAGGCACACCCCTCTCTTTCGTCATCAATACCACCCCTTGAACAGACTTTCATCAGTAATACCACCCCTTGAAAAGATGCCCACAGAACATCAGATTGGAAAACATGGATGAAAATACATGTTTAAGTTTGAGCAGTGTGCTTTTGCATTACCAGAAGAACCAGACTTTCCGCACGCCAAAAAACATCGCTGGGGCGGGGGGAAGAACCATGATCACAGCAGGACATGGACAATGTCATCTGAGTCCTTTGAATACAATGCATGGCAACAGCAGGCTGTAATGCTGGTTTGATGGAGCTCTATGCCTACCTTCTTCTCAAATGCACCACTTCAGTGAAGTTAGAACAGCATGAAACTCCTTTTGTTCTCTTTTTATCACCAATATCTCTGCTGGCTTGTTCTGTCCTTAAGACTTACCTTGATAACTGAGGCACCTTGCTGATAAGCATGCATTGAAAACCACAAGCACTCTTGAACCAGCAGGGGATCTACACTACTGCTTTAAAGCGCTTTATAACAGTTTTGACAACTGTTGGGGCCCAGGACACACTGCATATACAGGTTTCAAAACGTTTTCAAAGTGCTTTAAAGCGCTTTAAAAGCAATAGTGTAGATCCCCCCCTGGACTGTATAAAGCTGAGCAAGCTGGTAACCTCCATGAACCAGGGAAAAAACAGGAACTTTTACCAACAGGTCATTTGGTTAAGGATCTCCTTGGACTGGAAATTTTTGTAGTAGCAACATAAATTGCAGGGTGGAAATGGAATTAGGCCACTTCCTCCCTCCCTGAAATTGCATCAGTACTGTGATTGTAGAAACTTTGACTCCTGTTCACACAAGCAACTAGTGCCTACAAAGGCACAGGTCGTACTTGCATAATCTTTGTAATGTATCCAACGGTGTAATTCCTCTAACAGAAGCAGTTTCCCCCTTCTACCTCCCACTGCACACACATGATATCTGCTCCAGAGGCCTGGGAAGTTCTCCAGAGCAGATGATTAGATGGCATGGAGAACTTCAATGGGGAGGAGAAAGGGAGAAAGTCCCTGTCACCCTCGTGGACTTCTGCTAGCACAAGGTTGGATTTAACCTTTCATCCATTTAATCAGATTCCTTATTTACATGGTTAGAGCCAATGGGTGCATGGAAGCCAGGATTGGGGGCCACCACATTCCTGTTCCCCTGCAACTTCCCACAGTCAGTATACCCAGTGGATCATGAGAACAGGGCTTTGAATGGTGTGGAGTGTGGGCAGCAGACAAATCACTGTCACAACCAGGAGAAAAAAAGGTGCTGGTGCAGCACCAGAAAGCAAGAAACAAACTAACAAAAAAACAGGTAAGTCTGAATTGACAATATTGGGTTGGATGGACCAATGATTTGATTGGGCTAGATGCACCAATGATCTAAGGCTGCTTTCTATGTTCCTATGTACACAGAAAACACAAATTAGGCACCCTTATCTTTTTTCCCATATAGAAAAAGGTCTGTGTGAGTGTATGTGTGTGTGTGTGTGTGTGTGTGTGTGTGTGTATGTGTGAGAGAGAAACAGACAGACAGACAGAATTTACAGCAAGAAAAAACTGCCAGAGCAGAAAGCCTTTTTTAAAAAAGGCCCTCCTCCGTTGACTTCATGACTGTATTTCAAGGGAGGACACACTGGCACAATCCATGAAAAAATACACTTGAAACAGCATTATATGTGTTTCAGCATAAATGCTTTCTTTTTCTTTTCTGCCGATGCAGTTATCAACTTCCTACTTGACAGTTTATTACAAGGTTCAATATTGGCAGAGTGTGGATGTGGAAGCCCAGAGTACAAATATGAGAGTGCAAATACTTGTGCCTTTCATCAGATTACATAAATGTTGTTGCAAGACCAGACCCTTATACACATAAGCATCCTTCAGACCTTCACCCGATATGAGGGAGTCTTGAGCCACAACGGATAGCACCCCCTCCCTCACCAGCAATGTATTCAGCAGCTGTGTGAAGTGACCCAATGCATGCATAGATATGAAGGGGATCCTCATTGGAACAGAAGCCCACCCCCTCCATGGGGGAATTCTAACGATGTACATTGATAGGCATGTAGGGATCCTTCAGGCAGCTGACAAATGGGTGGCAGGTGTCTGTATTGGTAGCAGGGTTCTGTGGTGCAGCCCTATAACCTTCTCAGATGTTCATTCAGAATTTGAGGGGTTTCCAGTGAATCCCCTTTATGTGAAACTAAAGACAAAAGTAAAATAAATAACAGTTCTCAGTTTGGCCTTTCCTTACATGCACTTTGTACTATCACATAACATTTATGCATTATTTATTTGGATTTGTTATATACTGCCATTTCTCAAGGGAGCAATTGTAATAAACTCTAAAAATTATAGGAGGTGAAATATTAAGATTCACATCTACCCGGTTCCAAAATAATGTTCCCCAGCATCACTTTAAGCCAGTCTACAAAAGTCAAAGTGGGAAGAATAGTATTCCAACAACGGAATCCCTTACTAATCATAAAGATATGATGTAAAGGTCAATAATATATTGCAATAATTTGTGTAGCTTAATTCCACAGCGAAGAGGAGTGCGAAAAGATTTTTGTATTAATCTTCTCTATGGTTTTTCTTTCCTATATAGTCAGCAACCATTTTAGATCTTGGCTGCTTTTTCTGGGCCAAGTATTCCTCTGCTGGGGAGAGCTAGTGGTGATGGGAGGAAATGGAACTATTGAAGGGAAGTAGTGAAGCATCAGCGGTGGCAAAGTAAGAAGCAACGTGTATAAAGATAAGTGCCCCCCACCCAACCCCGGAATCCTTTCTGCCATTACAGAAGATTTAAGTGCATATTCCATGTTTGGTGTGGGGAGGGGCACATGAGACACGGTCTGTTCAGATGACATACTAAGCCATGGTTAGGCCGCTAACCCTTTTGCAGCAAATGGTTAGTGAGCATGTTTAAACCGTGGTTATGTAGTCACCATGGTTAGGAATGGTTTACATGACACGCTAAGCCATAATTTGCTTTCCTTTCCCCCCTCCTCCTCCCTTTCCTTTTGTGTCATGTCTTTTAGATTGTAAGCCTGTGGGCAGGGACTGTCAAGAAATACTTTTGTAAGCCACCGTGAGGGCCTTTTTTGGCTGAATGGTGGCATAAAAATGCTTAAATAAATAAATAATAAATAATGTTTTGCTCAAAATGCTTAACCACCATGGCTTAGCATGTTGTCTGAACAGGGTTACTCACAAACTATTTCCACCCAAGCTAGCTACTCCACAAGAGAAATGTGCTCCAAAACAACAACACAGGGATTTCTGCTGTGCACTTTCTCTATGCGCACACTTCCCCAACTCTTCCCTGCTCTCGCTCTCACCCGCACCCACACACCCACACATCACCCCAGGGACTCCTGAAGGAGCTGCTGGGGGATGAGACACAAGTTTCTGCTCCCTTATACTGTTTCAACCACACTTTTGAGAGCTCTTTCATTTTAGAATGAAAGTTACATTTTCTGTATAAATATTTTTGCATTGTTGATAGCTTCCAAATCTGTTTACAATTCAGAGTGGGTGGCAGAGTATACCGCAAGCGTTCTGTCTATAGAGGCAGTGCCACTGATCCAATCATATCAAAGGCTTTTCAGATTTCCAGTTTCTGGTCTTCTGGGAAATCAACCCAATACACTGTCTTCTTCCTCTGGGTTGCTGCCTCCAGCACAGCCTGTTTCAAGAGATCTTCTCTTCCCCAGAGCAATTGTCAGTTCCCCCAGGCTAGGGATCAGAAACATCCAGTAAGACATACTGATGAGCCTTTGAAGGAATCATTCCTTTATCCTCCAGAACATCTGCATTTCATGAAACCATCTCTAATCTCTAATTTTTCTCTCTTGGAAAGCTGTTTCTTTAATGAATGGAAGATACATAAAGGTGGGATTAGAAATAGATTTTTTTTAAAAATAAAATAAATCAAAAGTTATTTCAAATGACAATGAGGACTGCTCTTCTTATGTCTCCAGTGGTGATAGGGTTTTGTTGTTTTAGGGCTGTGCACCACCTTGGGCCAAATCCCTGAAACAGAGATGAGGCGGGCTGATTCGGCCTGCCTCAGCCCAGATCCAAGTCAGTACAAGGTCAGCCTGAGGTGCCAGCCAAAGCAGATTGGTACAAAAGCCTCAGGGTGCCTCGGGCCAATTCGGAGCAGTGCTGGGCCACTCCCACCCAGGAAAGCCAGCGCAAGGCGACCAAACAATCCTATTTGTCCCCCTCCCAGACATTTAGGGGACATAGGGTCGTTCCCTCCATGTGTTATTTAACAGAAATGTTACATTGTTAAGCCTGTTCAATTCAACCTACCAGGGAATTGCTATTCAAAATGTCATTACCCATTTATTAATATTTACTGAAGAGTAACTCAAGATCCCTGCACAGAGCTTTATCTTAAGTGGTGCTCGGCTATTCCGCCTGACTCTCTCTAAGCTATATTTATTTGATACACTGGAGTGAACTCTTCCCACTACGTCACCATCAGCATTAATATTCTTTTAAATGCTCACATTAAGACCTCCTTTTCATTAACTAGGAATGCCTTGTTGGCAAGAGTTTTAATGTTGCTGCTGCTGCTGTATTTATTTATTTATTGCATTTCTGTACTGCCAACAGCTGAAGCTCTCTGGGCAGTTCACAACAATAAAATTTATTTATTTATTTATTTATTTCATGTACATCCCACCTTTTTTCTTCCAAGGAACCCAAGGCAGCATACATAATCCTCCTCCTCTCCATTTTATCCTCACAACAACAATCCTGTGAGGTAGGCTGGGCTGAGAGTCTGTGACTGGCCCAAAGTCACCCAGTGGGTTTCCATGGCCGAGTGGGGACTAGAACCCAGATCTCCCAACTCCCAGTCCAACACCTTAGCCACTACACCACACTGGTATCCTGTTTTTTATTATTATTGTTTATTTGTTTATTTATTTATTTATTTATTTATTTATTTATTTATTACATTTCTATAGCTCTCTGGGCGGTTCACAAACCCTGTTTCTCAACCCCTTCATCTGTTTCTCAACCCCTTCATTAATCCAACTCTGCCTATCCTTTTCCAAGGCCCTTTTCACCGCACAAATCACTCAAAAATGATTGTCCCTGTGTGTCCAAAAGACACACAGCGGATCCCAGGGGCAACCTGAGATGACCAGGGACTTTCCCCAGGATATCGGGAACTGCAGAGAACCCGATTTTTTTGTGGTCCCGGGACCATCCTGAGAAGCGTGAGCCATGAACCACCCAGAGAGCTCCAGATGCTGGGGGAGGATCACGGAAGCAGGTAAGTCCTTCAGAGGGAATGCCACCCCATCCGGAACAGGTCGCTTACCCAATTCCCAGCCTCGGAAACAACCAATCCATAGAGCTTCCATCTTATCAGGATTCAGTTTCAGTTTATTAGCCCTCATCTAGCCCATTACAGCCTCCAGGCACTGGTCCAGCGCCTTCACTGCCCCAGCTGACTCAACAAGGAAAAGTAGAGCTGAGTATCATCAGCATACTGATGGCACCAACCCCAAAACCCCTGAAGACCTCATCCCAAAGCTTCATATAGATGTTGAATACATTAGCTTACTTACTAGGAAACATTCCCAACACTGATTATTTATTGTTTCTTGCAGGTCTTTGACTATCACTGTGGTTAAGGTTCACTGGAGGATGTGAGGTTTATATTGGATTAACAAGAGTTAGACATAGGGCCTAGTGGAATATGACCCATTCAACTGGTTACTGCTGCATTTCCAAAACATGTATACATATTACATACTGTAGCTATCGATATTAATAATCCTGAAAGCTTTCAACAGCCTCTAGTTTGCTGAAATACAACAAAATCCTGCCTAGAAGCATTACCATTGTCAAGTGTTAGTAGCATAATTGGTGGCTTAATTTTTTGTGGATTTCCCCAGAATGAGTTTGTGCCTCCCAGAGTGGGGTGGTAATATAAATACAGAAATGAATAAATAAATTTACATTATTACATGCAAAGTAATTATAAGGAAGAAAACATGTGCCTATGAGCATGTACGGAGGGCTGTTTCCATACCACTAATTGGCCACAATTATACAAGAATGTATGGAACTGCCTTATGCCATCTAATCCACTGTATTGTGTACATGGGTTGCCAGTCTTGCCCCAGCCCTACCTACAGATGCCAGGGATTGAATCTAGGGCCTTTAGGATGTGAAGCATGTGGACTTCCACTGAACCATAACCCTGCTCCCAAAGTAGTTCCTGCACTTCTAGAAATAGAGGGACAAGCTTCTAGACCAGAGGGCGTAACTTTAACTGCTCCACTTTTCATAGTAGAGATTAAGCATATGCTAATAGCAAAAAAGGAGCTTCCTTACGCTTCCAGAAGAATTTAATTCAGGATTTAATTCAGCAAAACAGACTTCAACACCCTGAAATCACAAAACAAATTCATTTTGTTTGCTTTGAAAATGTTACAGTTCGAACGCTACAGTTACTCTGCACACAGTTAAAAGGCAGGCAGCAAACATCAATGGTTCTGGTCTAGGTAATAATATTTATCCAGAAGCATTTTGTTCTATTTGCTTTTAGTACATTCTGACCTTAGATTCTATAGCTGTTTATAGGCTATGTTGCAAGTCCTAGGAAGGACCAAGAGAAACCATAATGTTCTAGATAAGGACTGTGCTGCACTCTACTGTAGGCTTGAGGTATTGGTCAATTCAAAACCAGATATTCAAAGCAATTTGCCCAAAGTGGCTACAATGCCAACTATCATTATATGGTTGGCGTATTTGAGTAAAGGTGTTTCTGTTGTGGATTTGTTTGTGATGCTGTATTAAAGCTGTTTGCCTAAGAGTAAACACAATTGGAAAAAGAAACCCAGACCAGATCTACACTAAGCAGGATCAAACACTTTGAAAACATTTTGAAAGACTGTATAGGGAGTGTGTCCTAGGCCTCAACAGTTGTCACTACTGTTATAAACTGTTTTAAAGCTGTAGTATAGATCCTGCCTGAATAAAAATAATTTTAGGCTTGAAATTATAAGATGCTCTTGGCCATGCTGGCTAAGAATAATGGGAGCTGAAGAGTCTAACATCTGTAGTCTAACATCTGGAAGACACTGAGTTGGGGAAGGTTGCTCTCATAAAATTGATCAATCTCTATGGAATTCCTCTCAGTGAGCAAAGTCTGTAGGATGGCTGCACTAAAAACATGCCTACCATAAGAGTTCTGTTTCCACAAACACAGATCATAAACTCTTGGCTTCTTTTGACACCCCCTTAACATTCTGCATTCATTTTGAAAGACTTCAAGTTGACAAGCCAGCCCTAATGGAAACAGCCCAGGAAGTCTTGCAGCTGTAATTAGACACAATCTGGAAAATAAAACAGCCAACAGCATGATGTTTCTATGCCAAGCTGTTGTGTGACCATACTAACAATACCGTGTACATCTCTGGTTGCCACAGCTGAGAAAGGATATTGTAGAACAGGAAAAGGTGCAGAAGGAGGCAAGCACAATTATTTAAGGGTCTCTGGCAGCTCCTCTGTGAGGAAAGTTTACAATGGTTGGAGGTATTTAATTTAAGAGGGAGAAATGAGACTTCAGAGACATGATAGAGATGTAGGGTCATCCAATGAAGCTGAATGGTGGGGGAATCAAGAGGTACTTCTTCAAGAGCAGTGATATCTACCAACTTTGAAAGTGCAGTTGCACTCATGTCCTGCTTGTTGGTTCCTGGTTGACAGCTGGTTGGCCACTGTGTGAACAGAACCTGAACTAGATGGTATCATCTAGCATGGCTCTTCTATGAATTGCAAAGTTTGCCCAAAATGGCTGCACTCCGAAAAACTCCCTGGCACAAAGAAAGCATCTTCTTCTTTTTTCTTTATCAAACCTGGTGGAGACCTGGAAAGCTGGTCACAAGTCAAGAACAAACCCTGGCTTATGATTCTGGGTAGATTCACACATCACAATAAGCCACCATAGCTTAATTCACCTATGGAGCTCCAAGACATGTGTCAGGCACCATTTTGAATATGCCATGGATTGTTCTGAGGGTTGTTTAACCTCCAAATAACCCATGATGCCTGAGTTCACACAATATGACAAACCACAATGCTTGCATATTCAAAACAATAGCTGATGCACATCTCGGAGCCCCACAACTTACCATGATGGGCAAACAAGGTCTCTGGCTTGTTCGGAGAGGAACAAGCCAAGTTTCCTAGTTTGGACATTATGCTAAATAAATCATGGATGGTGAATACCTGGCTAGGAAGAGCCAAGTGGAAACAGAATCAAGCAATATGCCCCAGGATCCTTGTTCATTCAAAACAATTCTGGCTTACCATGACATACAAACCAAGTAATGGTGCAAAGTACACTTAAGCCCTCTGAAATCATATCAAAAAAAGCATTTGGAGATTCAAGGAGCCGAATTCTGGATAGCATTGCAACTCCAACCCAAAACTTTACAATTTTTCAAGGAATGCAAATAATAATAATAATAATAATAATAATAATAATAATAATATATTTATTACCCGCCTCTTCCTCTGGATCGAGATGAGGAACAACATAGAAAATACAAAAAATATTATAAAATATATAAAACTGATTAAAACATATAAAACTAATACATTATTAAAATAACAGGCAGACATCTTACGATTTGACTGGGTAGGCCTGCCAGAAGAGATCAGTCTTTATAGCTTTTTATCTTCATAAAGACTGTTGAGTTGGTAAATCTCTCCCGGCAGGCCGTTCCACAGTCTGGGAGCAGCAGAAAAGAAGTAACGGTTGTCAAGCTAGTTTTAGCTGGCTGAAGTAAATTCTTCCCAGAGGTCCTGAGTGTGCAGGGCGGATTGTACAGGAGAAGGCAATCCCACAGGTAACCTGGACCCAAACCATGTAGAGCTTTAAAGGTAATAACCAACACTTTATACTTCACCCAGAAACTAATTGGCAGCCAAATGAATATGTTTACAGTTGCAACTGCATTTGGTGCAGTAAAAATTTTGACTGAGATGAGATCTAGTTACATTTTAAGGTTGCATGTGACTATGCATTTTTTTAGAACTGTGTATTAGAAGTATTTATGCAATGACAGACTTTATTCCTCCTTATCTGCAATGATTTGCTTTTATTTCTGTTCATAAAATTTTGGTAGCCTACTTCAGTGCAATATGTGGACAGCAGAGAGCAGTGTTATCTGGCTTATTCAACATGGATTTACAAAACAGTTGCTTGAGATGTCTAAATGAAGGTGGAATGAAGGTGTCTCATATTCCTATCAATCACAGAAATGGATTTGAAACAAAATGCTTCTATTCTTTGCTTTTTAAGTCCAAGTCCTTCGTAGTTCCTGCCTTAGTTCCAGATCCTACCTAATTTTGCATGGCTATTAAAGGGGAATAGGTCATAATTTTCAAAAAAGAAAAGAAAAGTGTATACTAGTAAAACCAAAGTAATTGAGCAGCATTCAGATCATCATCAGTTCTTATATGAATTAAAAACAAACATATTGACCTGGTTCACACAACACAACCACCCATGGTATTGTAGTAAACCGCCCAGAGAGCTTCGGCTGTGGGGCGGTATATAAATGTAATAAAATAAATAAAACAAATAAATACATGGTAGGTTGTCAGCCTTGTTTGTTTCAGAGTGACTTGTCGTGGCATCCGGACCCAGCATGGTGACTTAGGTGTGGCTTGTGCCAAAAGGCTACGGAGTTGCTTGGCAAGAGCAGCAGAAAATTCACCTAATACCCTTGCTGCCTTGTGATCTTGCTAGCTGTATGTCAGGCTGGCAACACCTGGCAATAATATGGCAACAACAAAAAGGAGGGCAGGAGGACCAAGAGGGGAACAAGCCACATCAAACTGAAGAGTGCCCGATCAGCTAATAGCAGCAGCATGGGTTAACAATGAAATACACAAGCCACCGTGGTTTGTTTTCAGAGTGGTTTATCATGATGTGCGAACCTGCCCGTTCTGTTGCTTTGTTGCAGTAGAGGAGAGATCGCTGAATCAATCTGTGGATTCTGGTTCAATGAATATCTTTTCTAAGTGGAGTGTATGAGAATCAATCTAGTAACTGATTTCAAGTAAATGTTGCTGTTGCAAAGTCGAGGGAAGGGTATTATTATTATTATTATTATTATTATTATTATTATTATTAATATTTATATACCGCCCCATAGCCGAAGGTCTCTGGGCGGTTTCCAAAAGAAGGAAGAAGGAGGCAGAGTAGAAAATAGGTGACAATCAGGTCTGTTGACTGATAAAGAAGTTTTTTTATTTCTTTATTTACAGTCAACAGACCAATATAAAGCAAGAAGATACACCACTATATAAAACAATACAAAGTAGGGATAAGGAAAGAAGTGGGAGTGTTACAAAACCACTACAGATACTAGATTGTTATTTTATGGTTTTTGAAAAGGGAACAGAATTGGGTTATTGGGGCCTAGCATAGTGAAAAAAGGGGGATGTATAGATAATAAAATTGCTAATCTGTGGATTTAAGCACAATCAGACATCCATAAGAGATCTGGTGCGGATGGCCAAATTCAGGAATTTGGCCACCTGCTCAGTGGTGGATTTACTGGAGCCCTGAAGTAAACTAATCAGAAGTGACTCAGGGGAGTGTCCAGGGAAACATTGCATAATAGGACTTAATAGGTCTTTCCTTGCCTGTTGGTAAAAATTGCAATGGAAGAGCACATGTAGAATAGATTCCACCTCGATGTTATTACATGGGCAGTATCTGTTTTTGGATGGAATTTTCTTATATCTGCCCTCCAACAACTTGGAGGGGAGGACATTAAATCTTGCTAGGGTGAATGCCTTCCTGTATTTGGGAATGGTTAACCAACCCAGGTATGGCATTCCATCTTTGCAAGAAGGGACTGGGAGACCCAATGATTGGGGGGAGCTTGATTGGGGGGGAAATGGTCTTCTATCAGATCAAACTAATTGTCCATCCATCCCAGTATTGTCTACTGCACTTGGCAGCATCTCTCCAGGGTTTGACACAGCTCATTCTCACCAATGGCTACCTAACCCCTTTAACTGGTGACAGCAGGCACTGAATCTGGGACTTTCTGCATACAAAGCATGTGCTCTACTGTCTCTCCTAACAATCCTGGTTTTTTTTTCTCCTAGAGTTGTGTTGAAGGGAGAGATCCTTGGCAGAAAGGCTTAGAATTCCACAGTTTGACAGAGGTGTCAGGAGGTTCATCCTGACTACTGGCAGCCTATTAGGCGTTGGTTTTTGAGGGTGGACACCACCAGTAGGAAATGTCATTCTTCGTCCCAGATAATGGTGTAAAAAAATGTGTGGACTTCTAAAATCAACATTTGCAAATTGATGCAGAAACGGAATGAAAAGAACTTGTGTTTGGGAGATGGGGAAGCAAAACATTGTAGAAAGCAAACAGACATGTGGGAAAGACCCTCCTTAGACCCATTTACCATTGAAACAGGTAAATATCTGTCCTCCAGTTCTTTTCAGTTCATATTTTTCCCACTTTCTCTCTATGAACCCTCCTCATGTTCCTCAGCCCCATGTCATTTGCATGTGGTGTTTGCTCCATTGCAGGAAGACCTCCAAAACTGCCTGCCACATTCCTATCATCCTTTCCACTCCCTTGCTTGGCAACCAGTACTTCCCCACCTCCATCACTCTCCATCTCCGTTTATTTCCTGGATCTGTATGTCTAGTATGATCATTGTTGATCATAACTGGCTTAATCTCACCAACTTCTCCATTCAGAACCACAGCCAGGTATTTGGTAGTCTCAGATATTCTGTAAATAGATAACACTCCCTTGGTATAAGTGCAAAGTACAACTTCCCCATGGTGCACGTTGACCCTAGGCTCAAAATCTATATTTATATGTCAGTCGGTGACATGTATTCACATGCATGTTGAGTGTAGTGTGTATTTGTGGATGTGGATTAACACTCCACTGCTTATCATGAAAAGAACTGCTGTAGTGCCTTCCCTGCTAAATGGACTCCCTGCTGATACTCTTGTTGAAATCCCACCTCCGTCACTTGTGCATCCTGCTTACACCCAAGGTCCAGAGCAATGGTCCTCCTTCCTTCCTTCTTCCCTCCCTCCCTCCCTTTTTACCAGCTATGGTTTTGTATTGCTGACAATAATAAAGAAAAACAGTGTCTTATAAAACAATAAAACAAAGCGCTAAGCCAAATTTGGATGTTCCTGCCCAGGCAATATAACCCAAGAATGTGCTTATAGGACACCATATACATATTTAAACAGTCAAGTAAACTCCAAGGGAAACACAACATTTGAAGGAGAAAAGATGCAAATTTATCACAAAAATTCCATACATCACTAAGGAAATGGAAACCAAAAGGAAAGTATCTGCATAAATCCATGAAATGACAACAAATGGAAGAAAATGACATTTTAGCCCATGCTTGTCTATATTATAGGGATAGGCAACCTAGTGGCATCCAGATGTTTTGGAATACAACTTCTGTAATCCATGGCCATTCGCCATGCATTGCACAAAACATCTGGAGGGCACCAGTCATATTAGTTGTGATTTTCTCTATATTGTTCTCCTGTTCCCTCATTGGGTATTTCCAGATGGATGGACCAGTCAAAAGGCATTGTGCAGCTATTCCATCTATTCCTTTGTGGATTCTCTGTGGAAAGAGAAAAGACAGAAGTTGTGGTGGGGAAATAAAGGAGAGTGAAGAGATCGTCCATAACATTCTGTGAATGAGGCAGAGTGATGGCACTGCAAAAGCCTCTTTTGGAAACACATCCTTCCATCTCCTTTTCCTTCTCCTTTTCTAAGATGTCTTTTTAGAGTGTAACCCTAGGTTACTGAACTAGAAGCCATACTGGCAGCCTTTCCAGCTCAAGTGTGGGGTACAAATGCTTCAAAACAAACAAACAATGGCTTGTATCCAATTAAAGGATGTATATGCGAGAGGGGAGAATGCACAAAATAGTGTAGACGCAAAAGAGACAAGCTCAGGTGCTACTACTATATTGTATCCAATTAGCCACTTCCTTCAGCAGAACAGGGAGGGGTGAGTTCTGTTCCCCCTGTAGCC
The DNA here is from genome assembly GCF_023053635.1 of Elgaria multicarinata webbii. Classification (NCBI taxonomy): domain Eukaryota; kingdom Metazoa; phylum Chordata; class Lepidosauria; order Squamata; family Anguidae; genus Elgaria; species Elgaria multicarinata. The sequence goes on along the minus strand of NC_086173.1, from coordinate 71,264,045 downwards.
CACCATGCACCCTCAGAATCTGCTCCAGAGGTTTGGGGCAGCCTCCAGAGAGCATATTTGGGAGGCATCCAGGGCAGCAGTGGGGAGAGAGATGGAGAAAGCCCACTTGCAAGATCTGAAATGCTCAATTCCTACTTTGCCTCAGTCTTCTCCCAAAAGCAGGTCTATGACCCCCCTGGAGAAAGTGAAGCAGAAGTTGAGGGGGCAGGACTGCAATTTGAGATTGATAAACAAATGGTCAAAGAAACACCTAATTTCCTTGAATGAGTTCAAATCTCCAGGGCCCGATGAACTGCATCCTAGAGTAATGAAGGAGCTAGCAGAAGAACTCTCAGAACCTTTGTCTATTCTCTTTGCAAAATCATGGAAGACGGGTGAGGTGCCGGACGACTGGAGGAGGGCTAATGTTGTCCCTATCTTCAAAAAGGGCAAAAAGGAGGAACCTGGGAGCTACAGACCAGTCAGTCTGACATCCATCCCTGGGAAAATTCTGGAGCAGATTATAAAGAAGTCAATCTGTAAACACCTTGAAATCAATGCGGTGATCACTAGAAGCCAACATGGATTTGTCAGGAACAAGTCCTGTCAGACTAATTTGATCTCATTTTTTGATCGGGTAATCTCCCTTGTGGACTGTGGGAATGCTGTGGATGTCATATATCTTGACTTCAGCAAAGCTTTTGACAAAGTGCCCCATGATATTCTGATTAACAAACTTGCTAAATGTGGGCTAGATGGAACAACTATTAGGTGGATTCACAGTTGGCTACAGAATCAGACTCAAAGAGTACTTATCAATGGAACCTTCTCAAACTGGGGAGAGGCAACAACTGGGGTACTGCAGGGATCAGTCCTGGGCCCAGTGCTCTTCAACATTTTTATTAATGATTTAGATGAGGAGGTGCAGGGAACGCTTATCAAATTTGCAGATGACACAAAATTGGGTGGGATAGCTAATACCCTGGAAGACAGAAACAAACTTCAAAGTGATCTTGATAGGCTGGAGTGCTGGGCTGAAAACAACAGGATGAAATTTAATAGGGATAAATGCCAAGTTCTACATTTAGGAAATAGAAACCAAAGGCACAGTTACAAGATGGGGGATACTTGGCTCAACAATACTACAAACGAGAAGGATCTTGGAATTGTTGTAGATTGCAAGCTGAATATGAGCCAACAGTGAGATATGGCTGCAAGAAAGGCAAATGCTATTTTGGGCTGCATTAATAGAAGTATAGCTTCCAAATCACGTGAGGTACTGGTTCCTCTCTATTCGGCCCTGGTTAGGCCTCATCTAGAGTATTGCGTCCAGTTCTGGGCTCCACAATTCAAGAAGGATGCAGACAAGCTGGAGCATGTTCAGAGGAGGACAACCAGGATGATCAGGGGTCTGGAAACAAAGTCCTATGAAGAGAGACTGAAAGAACTGGCCATGTTTAGCCTGGAGAAGAGAAGATTGAGGGGAGACATGAGAGCGCTCTTCAAATACTTAAAAGTTGTCACACAGAGGAGGGCCACGATCTCTTCTCGATCCTCCCAGAGTGCAGGACACGGAATAACGGGCTCAAGTTAAAGGAAGCCAGATTCCGGCTGGACATCAGGAAAAACTTCCTGACTGTTAGAGCAGTACGACAATGGAATCAGTTGCCTGGTGAGGTTGTGGGCTCTCCCACACTAGAGGCCTTCAAAAGGCAGCTGGAGAACCATCTGTCAGGGATGCTTTAGGGTAGATTCCTGCATTGAGCAGGGGGTTGGACACGATGGCCGTGTAGGCCCCTTCCAACTCTGCTATTCTATGATTCTATGATCTTGCATTTCACCCAAATGGACCAGGGCCAGGCACATGGACAGCTGACTAAAAGCTCCATCACGCCGGGGGTTAACAAGCTCACTACCTTCATGTTTTCATTCCTCAGTTACTTCCTTTTTTCAAAAGAGGAAGTACAGAACAAGCATGAGGCCCAGCACACAGCAGGACAGAGCAGCGATTCCGAGTTTAAAAAAAATCGGACTTAAAGAGGGTTTTTTTTTGTCACGCAAGGAAGGCCAGAAGGGGCGGAGGCAGATGACATCATGTGAGGGACCTGAGAAAACTCCATGAGTGCCCAGTAACAAGCATGCAATAAAATGCTCGTCGGATGGAGCTTTAATTAGAGCAAGAGACAAATAATAATGCAATCATTTTAAAGAAAATAAATAAAGACACAAAACTGTGCTCAAAATTGTATGTTAGTGACCCTGTTGCAAGGCCGCACTCAACAAAAATGCCCTGGCAAAGCTTTCCGAAGCTTTAGGAGATCAGCACAATTATTTTCTTCCAGCACAGTCTGCTGAGAGCAAATCCATATTTGCTATGAAGAAGTCTAGCAATGAACTCCAAGATGCATTTCCTGAAACATGCAGCATGAATGCCATTGTCTGGTACTGCATGTTCATCTGAAAACTAATAACATCCCTGAATGACTGTCATGCCTGGCTGAAGTAGCACTTTCCAATTATACTGATTTTCCTGCATACTGCATTATTCCTTTATTTTGGGGCTTTCGCAGGAAAATGTTGATAAAACAAGGGGAATGGAATGAATCTGCACCTATTCTGAGCTACTCTACTTCCACAGGAGAATTAAATTACCAAAAACAAGTAGAATGCTTTGTTGTAATTGATACAAAGTTTGGGGGGGGGGAATCAATTATACATTTTTATTCCAAAACCATGTACTTATGGCTTTTCTATCCCATTTTTAGTAATGCCCTTATGTTTTCATACCGCTGAGCATATTGTTATAGGATGCATATCTGACTGATTGTGAAAGCGTTGGGACGACAGAAGGTTAAGGACGCCAGAAAACCAGCTTAAAAGTTCTTTAACAGTCAGGAATGGCCAAACCATTTACAGGAAAATGGCCCAGAATGACTAGGCAATTGTTGAAGACATCCCTGAAATGTAAGACTCACCATTCTTCCCTCTTCTTCTCAAACTGACAGTTGTGTGTTGAGAAAGAGCAAAACACATTTTGGGAACAAAATGAGTCAGAGACAGACAGACGAACCAAGAGTTATTGATAGTTGTCTGAAAGCATCTTGGGGTGTTGGGAGGTCCCTCTGGAGTTCTAATGTGGGACAGTGCATTTGCTGCTTGTAAGAATGCTGTGGGGTTTTTTTTAATCTACCTACACTCAACCTGTATAGTTGTAAGTAAACTCAAATATTACGATAATATCGTATGTCTCCAGTACTCTCTCTTTCCAAAGGAAATAAACCCAGATAAGTTTTGCCCCTCAAAACTCTCACAACTCAGAGAATTGCATAGAAACGTATCTGGGAAGTTCACAAAATAAAAGTTAAGACCATAAAATCCACAAATATAATAAAACATGATGTAAAATCTGAAACGCCTTAAAACAACTATTGAACAAAAACCAAGGTGAAAACATCAGAGGACAATGGTAGTGCCTAACCCTAAACCTTGATTGTTTTCCCAGGCCTTAGCTAGACCTAAGGTTTATCCCGGGATTGTCCCAGGATCATCCCTGTTCATGTAAATGACACACAGGGGATCCTGGGATCAGGCAGGGATGACCCCGGGACAATCCCGGGATAAACCTTAGGTCTAGCTAAGGCCTAAGAAAGGCAATATAGAAATACATACATACATACATACATACATACATAAACGAATAAATAAATAAATATGTGACAAATAAATTACTCCACTTAGTGCAGTAAGGATAATAGTAACAACGCCGTCTCTGTCAGATAAGGTGGCAATTGGTATATCTAGTATATCAGCTTTGTTAAAAAGAATGAAGGTGTTGTCCACAAGATACTACTCTAGTGGTTAATTTGTTTGTTTTATAGCTCCTGAAGAAGGAGGTAATCCCTCCGAAACGCATAGAGCATAATAAATTTACTTCTGACCTGAACACCAGAGTTTTCCTCCTCCTTTGCCTAAAAGCCACTCTTAGCCATAGAGGCTACTTGTGCCTCCACTGACATGCTGGATCCAAGAGCATTCCAAAACTCAAATTTTGGAGGGAGTGCAAATCCATCCAGAAGAAGCTGAACTCCACTCAGCCTCACAAACAAACCACCCATTGATAGTACCTCCATCGTGTCTAGAATGAGCTTCAGTTTATGATCCTCATCCAATCCATTACTGCACTGAGGCACTGGTTCAGAACACCCATAACCTCACCTGGATTCAATTAAACAGAGAGATACGGTTGGTTTGCACGTGGGTGTCATTTAAGATAGGGGAATATTACCCTTCATGTTTATAATTATTATTATTATTATTTATTTATATAGCACCATCAATGTACATGGTGCTGTACAGAGTAAGACAGTAAA